>NW_005187452.1:631158-720466 GCF_000239375.1 Pundamilia nyererei
CTTTAAGACAGAAGTAGGGTCATTTTCTCATAGACATACAATCACGCTTCTTTCTGGAAGCAGAGTAGTTGCCCCCTGCTGGTCACTAGCAAGAATGCATGTTTAAAGCTTCACTTAAAAGCTGGCTTTGCTTTTCAGACCCTGAATTGCGATGGCCATCTTTTATATACTGAAATTTGTTCTCACCCTTCTGAGAAGTATTATCTACTGGAGTACCCACAGAGTGTAACCATGAAATTACACATATAATGTAACTGTGTCTCTAAGACTTTCGCGAAACATTTGAGAGTTCATGTCCAGTTCAAGTCTGGCGACGTATTAACATTTTATGCAGCTGATTCTTCCAGAAGTGTTCTTGTCTCATATGTGGTCCGGTTCAGTTATACTCTGTACTTAAAGCCACAGTGCATGGATGCTAACCTCGTCTAAACTCAGTAAGTCAGAAGCAGCTTGTAGGAGATCTAACTTGAGTTGCACGAGAGGAGGAAATATGATTCACAGGGTGATGTGAGGTACTTGTTTAAAAAGATGAAATTTCCATGTGCTGTGATGCGAGATGGGCAGAGACTGTTGTGACTTGTGAGAATCTTCTTTTTTTTATGTTTATCTAACTAGACAGCCTGCATTTTATTTAAACTAATAGAAAAGTAAAGACACGCTTTAAAAACCAGCTCACAGACACTGAGGGAAACTAGTTTGATTCCCTCTGGGACAGGCAGAGCTGCATGATATCTAGATTTTTGCTTTGAGCCCCTTAAAGTGATATTTCTTCCACTCCTCAGGGAGGTTAAAGGTCAGGCTCAGCTGCTGACTGCCCTGCCTGGAGCTGATTAGGATCAGCATCCTGCTTAAGGACACTTCGGGAAGACAGATGCAGCCTGTCACAGTCGTCCAGTTGAAGGACGTTTTGTTTAATCAGGAACAGCACATGCTGCTGTAAGCCATGCTCAAACTGTCACACATGGTCATGAGCTCCAGATAACGGCCGAATGACTAAGATTGCAGATAGAAACAGCCACAATGAATTTTCTTAGTAGGGAAGCTGGTATGGTTGGGTGATATGTGAGCATTTTCTAAATGGCCATGTCCAACTGATAACAATTACCATGCGTTTACAGTTTAAGGTGTGCATGGGCAACTGGATTTAAAATTTACCTGTTTACAGATTTAAATTATCAAGGTGGCAAACCTCCATCCATCCATTCACCCATCCAATTAACAGCTGGTCCATTTCAATCAACCCCAAAAGACAACCAGTGTTGGACTCCATAATTGTCCAGTGAACCAACCTTAGTAGCTTACAGCCTCCATATAAACTGAGTGAGGAGCTTGAGCATCATCAGGGAGCTTGGAGTACAAAAGCATCCAGTTCAGGTGGTTAAGCAGTCCAATCAAGACATCACCTGGGAGCCTTACCTTGGAGACTTTCTGGTCACGCCCAACTGGAGACCTTGCAGATCACAACTCGTTGGAGGACTTCTATTTCAAAGGAGGAATAAAAGTGAACATATAAAGATTGACTAAATGTTTCCCCCACAAATGGAGCTAAAGTTGTTTCAATAATGGCAACTAAACCTGGGTGTGACATGCAAATTCTGTGTCAGAATTCATCTGTTGAGAACTGAGAACACAGAAATAACGTGTTGGTGCATGGGGTTATCGAGTTCATAGTCGCGTGCGTGCAGCTGTGGCCATAGATCCCAACTGTAGCCAGAGTCATGAACTCTTCAGATAACTTCACAAGAAGTGATTTCTGTAAATATGTATTTGGATATATCGGCCATTCATGTGTCTCACCGCAGCGAGAGTACTGTGTGTGTGCGCGCGCGTGTGTGTGTTGTTGTTGTTGACCTCTTGGCTGCTTTCCGAGTTAATCTATCCGTGGATGTGATCAGATTACTGTGGATTATACTGACTGAGGTTCCACCAAGACTGCATGACACACTCACATACACACTTGCAGACTTTCAGATGAGCGCACGATAACCAAACTGACACAGTAATGCATGTAAGCTCTGAGAACCCCACGTAATAAATATGAGCTGACACTTGTTAAGACACACATGCACAGTTGGCCTGATCTGACGGAGACTTAAAGTCCATCTCACTATTAGAAAAGCAGGTGTGATGGCTCTGGTGTGCACAGGTAGATGCTTCAGTCTGCAAGTAACAAAAAGTTTATAAAGTCTTATTGTTTCTTGAAGTTGGTGTCTGGCTATATTTTGATGTTAAAATGTGAGAGGACGGCATGTTTGAGTTGATTGACACCCTATGGTTATTTAGAAGCAGCGCTCTCGATTCCCTTCACACCAAAGAAAAGAAACTGCTGTTTTCGAACATGATATTGGTTTTGACAGTCTCAGTGTGTGTTCATTATATTGCCGACTTCAGTGCTTTGACATACAGCGTGTTCTCGTCACGTTGTGAAAATGCTGCTCACATCCCGCCAGGTGTCATTTCCTCGCCGCCCCATCCAGCTGCCTGTCTCTCTGTGTTAAAGCCTGACATAAAAAATAAAAAATAAAGAAAAGACCCACACACACTGACTTTTCTCAATCGATATGTTTTCTACATTGCTCAGTGTGTGGTAAGATGCTTAATCCTGCTCTTTATAAACCACCAGCGAAGTACAGAGATAAACGCACGCTGTTTGGTGGCTTAAAGCAAAAAAACCAAACCAATCACCGCAAAAGAAAAACAGAAAAACCAAACAAAAATGGGTTAAACCTCTTAGACACTTAAAGACATGTTAGCAGCAGCTCTGTGAAGAACAACAAAGGACAGTATGACAAGCAGAAGGTGTTTTAAACATAAATGTAACATTATCCCGTCTCAGGAGACAGGAGTGTCGTGGATAGATATAGAGCTGGACACAAGCTGGCTTTACACCATGACTCATTCCTTTGTGTGTGTGTGTGTTTGCTTGTGTGTATAAAGTCCCCTTTTTGACTCTGTGTCATGACCATCTGTCCGATGGCAGAATAAGCAAACGGCTGCCCAAGTGACGCGATGCAAAACAGAAAAATGAAGTGAGAGACACACACAAAGAAAGTGAAAGACAGACAGGAAGAGAGCTGCTCACAGGCCGGGACCAAAGAGCAAGAAATGAAAAATAGAAATCCACTTATAAGGTTTGTTGTTATCTTCTCATGAGCTAGATGACAAGATTAATATCTTTCTCACATCCGTCCAGTAAATGTGTATCTACAGCCAGGACTCACTTAGCTTAGATTAACAACTGGAAAATTGATCCCGGCCAAGAAAGGGTCTGGCTCTTGAAGCCACTTGAACATTGTTTTAAAATTCTAGTGGAGATCATCTGAACTTTTGAGGAAATGAGGAAGATTCTGCACACAAACAATATTTCCATTTGATGAAACATTGCAGCCATGACAGAGTGTGAGCTGTAATCATAGCCTGCATATAAAAAGTGGATGTAGCCACTGTGATGTCACCTTGGATGTCAGATTTGGATTCTTATTGTTGGTATTATTTATTGTTGATTAGCAATAGACTCTACTAATAAAATAATAGAATTTCACTCATCAGAACTGAAGCACAGAAGTCTTGGACTGGTTCGTCCCCTGCTGCAGGCTGTCTTATTTGTCCGATACCTGCATGAAAAAGGAGATGCCAACAGGACAAACGTAGTCGACAGGTCCTGTTCAGTGACTGCAGGTAGCAGAGGTGAGGACAAGGAGACAGTTACCGGACCAGCTGCCTGTGTCAGCACATCTCTCAAAGCAGCACCTAATTTTAGGCCTGGCCTGGCACTTTTCCTGATCTTATTGACCCCTCGAACTGCTACAAGCTGACAGACTACAAGCCACATTTACCCACAGACTCACATAGCACTTCATCTGATTAAAATCCACGGCCAGTTTATACAGATCAGCCATTACATTTTAACCACCTGCCAAATGTTGTGTTGGTCCCCCCCTTTTCCTCCCAAACACCTCTGACCCAATGACGCATGAATTCCACTAGACCCCTGAAGGTGTGCTTTGGTATCTGCCACCAAGATGTCACCAACCGATTCTGTAAGCTCATCAGTTGTTAGGTGGGAGCTCCATGGATCGGAATTGTTTGTCTAACACATCCCACAGATGCTCGATTGGATTGAAATCTAGAGGATTTGAAGCCCAGGTCAGCACCTCAAACTTAATACTCTGCTCCTTCCTGAAACATTTTTCTTTGTGGCAGGTCACATTATCCTGCTGAAAGAGGCCACAGCCATGAGGGAGTATTCTTTCTATCAAAGGATGTGCATGCATCGCAACAGTGCTTAGGTGGTACATGTCAAACTAATATCCACATGGATGGCAGGACACTGCCCAAAACATTACAGTGCCTCCGCCTGCTTGACTTCTACTCATAGTGCATCCGGATGCCAGCTTCTCCCCAGATAAACAACGCAGCTGGTCATCCACGTGATCTAAAAGAAAACGTGATTCATCAGGCTGTCTTTTTCCATCACTCTGTTGTCCAGTTCTGATGTTCACATGGCCCTTATTGGCACCTTCATGGGGCACCCTGACTGGCCTGTAGCTTTGCAGTCCCACATGCAACAAACTATGATGCACGGTTTATTCTGACACTTTCAATCAGAATATGCATTAACCTGTTTGGCTGTTTAAGCTACAGTAGCTCATCTGTTGGATCGGACTACGTGGGTCAGCCTTGTGCATCAATCACGTGCATCAATGAGCCTTGGCTGCTCATGACCAGGTTCACTGCTGTTCACCTTCCTTGGAACACTTTTGTTAGATACTAACCATAAAGACCAGGAATACTCCACAAGAGCCGCAGTTTTGGAGATGCTCTGACCCAGTCATCTAGCCAGCACAGTTTGACCATTGTCAGACTCGCTCGAATGGATTGTGAGAGCAATCCAGTGAAGGTACAGAATGGTTCTAGCCAGGGTTCACACGAGGAGTCTTCATGCTGTGAGGCGTCAGTTTTAAACATTGTAGTGAGCCTTAACAAAATCCAAATGTGTTGTTGGGACAGAAAAGAAAATCACCCCAGTACAGTTGTTATGAAGGGGAAATTAGCTTTTGGAGCCTGCCTCGTGAAGCTATTAGAGGAACTGGAGTTCTTAGCACTTTGTGTTGGCTTTATTTTTTAGCCCCAGAGGTTGCAGCTTAGTTTGATGCTGTGGAAAAAATCATTGAGATTCAATTAACAGTCAGAACAAACCACATGAACCCGACATCAAGGGGTTAACAGTTGCTCAACATCGTGCCTTTCTCTGTTTCCAAAAGCCCACAGTGCATCACTGAGGTTGATTTTATTTCTCTTTAAGTGGACATCATTCTAATCAGTCATTTTTTTGTGCTTTGAGGAGAGCCAAAGAGGGGCCGAGGCCACTTTCACTAAGAGGTTTTCAAGCCGTTCATATGATGTGAGCTATAAAAATAGCTCGTCAACATCTGCTCCCTACTTACTTGTTTAAATCATGTCTCAATCAGCGATTTGTCATATTTATAGTAACCATTTGTTGATAAATCACATGCCTGGCTCCTTACAGCACTGCATTGTTCTCATTATCTCTTAACGTTTTCTATCGTGGTGTGATCTGTGATGGAGAGTACTTCCCATAAGTCACAGAGAAGTTTACACGGGAAGCACGTAGCTGTACCAGGGATTTATTTTCCCCCAACTTTATCTCCAATTACCTTTTCTCTGGTTGACTCCTCTTTCATCTTCCAGCTATTATTTTAAGAGTATTTCTTGCCTTTTTGCTCACCTCCATCTCCAACTGTCTTCTTTGTTTTTTTAAAAAAAAAAAAAAGACAAACGAATCCTTTTGGGGACAAAGAAAGAGAGATCGAGATTGAGTTTGTTCAAACCTGCTGGGTATGTTGTGAGATGGCTAAAGAGGTTGCAGGGTCACAGATTTGGAGCGAGAAGATGTCCATGTGGAACAAGGAACCGCCTTCATTATTCAAATAAGCCAAGCTACACTCCTGATAGATCAGGGATATCGGACTCCTTTTACATCGTAGGCCACATACAGCCCACCTCGACCGTAAGTGGGCCAGACCGGCGAAACTTCCTGTTGTGTCAGTGTAAAGACATTTCCACAGTGAATCGCTGAAAAAAGAAGAGATGTAACTAAAAACAGTTGGGCTCGTTGTGGAGTCTGTCCCTGTATGGGTTCAATCTCGGTACCCTCTTCCCCTCTTTAGGTCAAAAAACATGCATTTTAGGTTAACTGGCACTTCTAAATCATTAAATTGAATGGTTGTCTCTCTCTCTCTGTGTAAGCCCTGTCCAGGGTGTTCACCTCATGACAGCTGTGATAGGCTCCGGCCCCTATGACCCAGAGTTGGATAAGCAGAAGAAAATAGATCTCCTCAGTTTTAGTCTTTTTCACTTTCCTCAGGTTTGTCAGCACAGCAGCCAGTCTGAGGCTTTGGTGTATATGTTGTATGTGACTAAGACCTTTTGTAATACCCCGCTACCCCACAGTATAGTAATAAAAAAGACTAACATAGAAACTCATAAAACCTAAACCTACATTTCCAGATACTAAAAGCTAAACTGAAGCAAGCGAATGGAGTTAAATTGAACTGAAACAAAAAACTTGAGATGAATTAAAAATGGAAACTAATGAAGAAAAAAATTGGAACTAATCACTCTAACAGACTCGGCATTATCAGCACCTGTACTTTTCCTGCTGTAGCAAAGAAACGTGTAAAAATGTCTCTAGTGCACGACATAGTGTTTAATGGTGTACTGTACAATGGCCTTCTGCTTTACTGATGCGATTAAATATCAGTAGAATCTACGGGGTGTAGGTCACTTTACCTCCACAAATTGTAAGGGCTAGGAGAAGTGTTTATTAAAAATGAGGACTTCATTTAGAAGTTTTTTTCCTTTTCTTTTTTTCAATTCATGATATATAAAGTCCTCTGGTAAGGTTTATACCAGCTGTGTTAGGTTAGATCCCCTGGTTATCCAGTGTCTTTGTGCACTGGCCTAGGTCTGCTTTGCACATTTGATGTTGTGCATGATGCTGCTGCACATAAGCACAGATGCTTTAGATGGAGGTCTTTTCACAGCAGCGTTTCAGCATGTAACTGCTTCTGTAGTGGGTCTGCGCGGTGGACTGGGAGGCATCCAGACGTATAAAGAAACAGATGACAGTTTCCTGGTGGGGGTGGGCGTGCTGGGAGAGAGTGAAGATGTGATAGATGCGATCAAATTTGTCTTGACAGAGACAAAGAGACACCTTGGCTGATATGAATAATTGTCTTATAATCACGTTGAAGTGTTTGGTCGTACTTGAAAGACTTGTGCAAACACGAGTATGATCAGCGACTGCAAAGAATACAGATCATCAAAACTAATGAGAATTCAAGAAGGGGGTGTGTTCCTTTATAACAAGTATAATCTTAATTTGATCTCTTCTCAATCACTTATTATAATGAAAGGTGGCTTATTATTTGCTCATAATGCAGTCAGCATTTGAAGAGTTGATTGTAAAATGTCTGCAAGTTGTTTCCTTTTCAGAAAACTGCTTCACCAGGAAGAAGTCCTGCACCAATTTGTTGCTTTATTTTACCAGAAAATCAGCCCCCATGTTTTATTCTTACCCCTCAGAACCTGTCAGACTGTGTTGCACAGGAAGTACACTGCCAGCTTTAGTCTTTATCCTACTCCGAACATTACTCTCTAACTGTGCGCACACTCATCTGTCCTGAGCACTTATAGAAATTGATTTTATGTAGGATTTTTTTTATATATAGTTGTTGCAGGTAGTGGACGGTCTAATCTTATTGCAGTCACTGAGAAAAGGTTGTGGTTTCAGAACAGACTGAGACTCTGTCCACAGCAGATGATTTAAAAATTTGGCATACAGTTAAATGATGGGCAACAGTCACAGAAAACAACAGCAGTTGTTTTTGCTAATATTAATGCATAAAAAAGCTGTGAAAATCCCTATTAGCCCTTCTGTCAGAGGTAGAAATTAACAGCTGAGTACGGTCTGCGGTGGTTTGTGACATCACATCGTTATTGCCTGTCCTGAAGGCATAAAGAAAACGGATCAATAACACATTTTGGAGAGGCTGAAGGTGAAATGCGGGCTACAGAGCAAATAAGAAAGCTGAATAATAGTATTTCTGAAGTCAAGGGCAGCAGCCTGGACCCAGAGTGAATGCTGCTAATTGTGTTCCCTGCCAGCGTATCGATCCGGTGGGTTTTAATTGTAACTTATGTGGACAAGAGGATGGATGGGTGGCTCGGTCATCTGTCCATTTGTACAAATGGTGTGGGCAAGACAATGACGGTGTTTCTCAGAAGGGCTCAGAAGATGACTTTACAGGGATAAAATGAATGAGTGAAATTATGGAATCATGAACAGAAGAGGAGGAAAAGAACAGCCAAATTAGTGAGTGAAATAACGAACGAGTCGACCTCTGAATCGCTGCCAGCATTGATTTTAAATGGCTAACGGAGAGAAACTGACAGGCTGCGGATGATCACGGGAGTGTGCGTATTTTAACTGATGATGAAACCCTTCTAAAGCACACGTTGACTGGATAATTTATTGATTTTTAAGTGCTTTGACTGTTCAACATCTTTGACCAGTAGAGCCATGTTTGCTGGACATCCTGTTATCTAAATAGTGAATTTGATTTCATGAGGTTTCACTGAAAAAAGGAGCGCTCAAACTGGAGGTGCTTCTCAAGCTCCAGAAAAGTCTAAACGCTCGGTTTCAAACTGCTCTGTTTGATGTCAAAGGGAGGGAATATCCTTAATGTGCTCTCATGCGTACAGCTCTGCTCACACAGCCACCCACCTGCTGTTTAAACCTTTTTCTGAAGGAAAGCCAATCAGATCAAAGTTGGCTTATAAAGATAGAAGAGCTAAAATGTCCATCAAGGTCCAGTAGAAGATAAATGGGGATCATTTACGAGCTGGGACTCACGCAGAGCTACTCTAGCGGTGTCCAAGACTTGAACTAGTGAAGCTAAAATGAGCTCTTTCCATTCTGCATGTTACGTTGCATTGTGAGGTCCTATTTTGTCTTTCCTTGCACATTTCTCTCTGTAATCTTCACAGCGCTTCCAAATACAAACAAATCAGATGTTCATACACTCAACTCACTTCTGTTTGCCTTGCTTCAGGTTTGTTTGCTGTTTGTACCCAAGCTCACAGTGTGAGAACTGTGACTAACCGCCTTTCTTAATGTTTTCAGGATGACTGGGTGTCCAGGGACTTGTCCGGTAGGACCAAAGGTCACAACTCTGACGACAAAGCCCACGGCCCGGAGACACTGCCACCAGGTAGGAAACGTCCCCACAAATCATATATCACAACCTCTCTGGCCCAGTTACACGGCTAAATGGGGACATTCAGAGAGCAAACCTCTGAGGTGCTACAACTTCAATAGAGTCAATGCAACAGGCTGAGAAACATCTGTTTTTATTCCAGATGCTGTTTCTCCTTGTTAAAACCACACACCATATATCAGTTTTGGATGTAGCCACTGTGGCCTCAGCTATTGGGGGGTGGAGTCCTGCTTTCAGTATATTGTTGTTTTTGTTTTTTAAACCACACATCACAGGAGGAGGAGTGGATCTGACTGTAAAAACTGTGGATGCTCACTCTTATACAGTAGTGACTTGTAAATTAGTGGAGCCAAAAGCAAGCTGTGGCTTACTGTCTGTATTTACTTAAAATGAGGCCATAATTAAAAAAAAAATCATACATAATTAAGGTTTGATATGAGCAATTGAGATGACATACTTGTTAATAAAGTGTTTGCAAGGGTAATAAATCATGCAAGAAGTAGACTTCTTCTTATCTTTGCAAGCACACATTGTTAGAAAAAAAATCACATTTACTTAACTTGTCAGGCTTGGCAGCTTTTATATACAGTTTATTGCTCACAATGCATCTTGACAGCCATTGGTTGTGTTGTCCTAATAACGCTTAATTTGTCCTGTGCAGACATGGGAATGGAGCTTCAGAGCTCTGGTAAGCTGTCTTCTTCTTAACTTCTTAAACTTGTAGCTAACGTAGTGGTACATTTGCAGTAGTGCTCCCGAGACCTGCTGTCCTGTAAAAGTAGTGTAGTAGTTCCCTTTAACTGGCAGGAACGATTCATGTCTGAGGCACATGTGTGTCAAATTTGTCTTTTATTCTTGATCCTTCAGGATCTGTGGAGTTCACTTTCTCATTGCTTGCAGTTGTGACTGAACTCTAGGAAAAGGCACGACACAAATGCATACCAGCTGCAGAGCATGTGCACTGCAGTCACTGTAAACCACATTCATGTATCCAGAGAGTATTCCGCATCATGTTCCCACAACCGAAACCATTTCCTTTTTCAAAACGCGGTAACACAGCAGCATAGTTTGTTTTATTACCAGTAGAACATGAACATCCTTAACCTTATCGTGTTTGAATAACCACAGCGAGGGAACCCAATGAAATACGCACATCTGTATGATCCCGACTTAAAAACAGGTTGGAGCCGATTGCCTGTCCAAAATAATCCAGGCAGCCAATTTCGATCTTCCCACAAACCAACTATGCGTCTCCACCCAAACTCTGAGAGACATTGTTTCAGTGTCCAGCAGCCAAGAGGAGAGCAGGAGGAGAATCTGATTTCTCATTCAGCACCCGTCGTCAGGCTGACTCAAAGCAGCAGAAGCAGCCAACGCCCCTCCTTCACAGGCCCGTGACCTGCGAACGCTGAACACACACTCTCTTATCTGATCCAGCAATGCTATCCAATTTGAATGTTGAAGTGAGGGCATTTCAATTTCAGGGTGACATTACACTCAGCAATGACAGCGTATCACAACATCACCCAGAGCACACAAGGACACTTAAGAAGAGCAGAAAGAAAACAGAAGGAAAGTGTTGAGAAAGCAAGAGAACAAGGAGATGGAGCCTAAGAGATACGTGGAAGAGTAAAAGATTTACTAATAAAAACAGAGTAAATAAGTAAGTCTTTGGGTTCGTCAAAGATGGGTGCTGGTTATGTTTTGTTTTCTATCTAATCCTACTCAGACAGTCATTATAAAGTAAAAAGGTGAGGCGATACCTCAGATCTTCATTTAAAAAAATTAAAGCATAAAATGTACTAAACTGTGTCACTCTGAGTATGTTAGAAATGTTTCATTGTTGCACTGATGCCTTGTTATTTTTCATGGTTGTTTTTAAGCGTTTTGTTATCGTTTTACCGTTTGAGCATGCCAAAAATATGTTTTATTCAAACAAGGGGAAAAAATGACTAAGATGGGGAGGGAGCAACAGCATGCTCCTTCCATTCAACACATCCAAATCCTCTGAAACAAGAAGAAAAAATTTTTTTTCAGAGAAGTCAAAACAAGCCTGCACTGGCCCTCTTCCAAATCCGAATCCTTTACAAAGTGAAGAAAAAACTCCTCAAAGCTCTCAGTATGTGTTATTCTTTCTAGTGAACGTTTGGCATCATTTGTCTTGTCTGGTACTAAACATTTATTTGCGCTCGCCGGCTACTTCGTCAGTACCAGGCTGATCCCTCTTTGCCTTCAGAACTCCCTTAATTCCTCATAGCTTTGATTCGCCAAAGTGCTGGGAAATATTGCTGTATTCCAGTCTGCCACCAACAACCATCCCACATTCAGACTCACAGTGGGGTATATAATTATTTCATCCCCTGCTGAATTTGTAAGTTTGCTCACTTCCAGGGAAATGAACAATCTCTTTTTTTTTTTTAAATTGAAACAGATTTAAAAAACAAAATACGCATTACACAAGTTAAAGTATTTAAACTAGTACACCTGTCTACAAAATCAGTTTCTTTCAGTCCAACTTCTCCACCACCATGTGTGAGACTAAAGAGCTGTCAGATGATGTCGAGGGACAGGACTGTAGACGTGAATGAGGCTGGAACAGGCTACAACGTCATCAGTAAGAAGTTCAGTGAGAAGGTGACACCTGTTTGTGTGATTAGCCAGATATGTGATGCGGGGGGGGGGTTCAATTCTTGGTGAGCAAACTTACAAATTCAGCAGGGGATCAAATAATTATTTCCCCAATCACCTTGACTACATCAACATGCCTAAATTCATTGAACTGCAGCCATGTGATTTGCTGATTAGGTGGGCCTAATAAAGTGGCTGCTGAGTGTAGTTATTTAAAATGATGCTTTTATAGATTTTTGGCTAGAACTTTAGCTGACGCCACTTTGTTTACTTTTCATATTTATGTTCTTGTGGATGCAAAGGAGTCGAAGCGGCTCAGAGTCCAGTGGAATTTCTTTCTGAACAAATTTTCTCACGCGTCACCTCGACCTCTTCCCAAAACGTTTTAGTCTTTGTGCCAGTGAAACAACAGAGTTGTTTCAGTCTGTGTGTTTAGCGCATATTTCTGTTATTATAGTGATTTAACTTGTCACAAGCTTTAGCCAACTGTGGTGTGTTAATCTCAGTCCCTGCAAGTGGAGCGATCCAATTCTCTGCTGCGATTTTAGTTTCTAAATCTGCTGAAAACGCGTTATAAAAATTCAGATTTGACGCCCTTCCATTTATCTACTTCTTTCTAGCTATTTGCTGAATAAGACGCAGACAGTGGCAGTGTTGGTCAGAGTATTCATTTATTTATAGATGAAGTGCCGTAGTGAATCGAGGTCTTGATAAATGACTATGTGGGCGCATTTTCAGCAGTCGCAATCCTATGAATCTACGGAGTGTTTTGTAGCACATGGGGAAGCAGTCTTTTCCCTACTTAAGCCTAAAATAGTAACACAGCTTCAGTAACGCCAAACTCAATAACTTGGGAATCTTTTAGCTTTTGCATATTAATCAACATCCTTCTCAGTGACTACAGTGACTAAGTAGCAGGTTCGTGAATGCATCACTTGGTGCAAGGGAGCAGTGGCACAGATTGGTGCTGCAGTCTGGAGTTCAGGCAGTGGGATCAGGATGCATCTCAATTGAAACGCATCCATTAAATACACATCGAGCACTGGTGCCCTCTGAGCTGTCTGCTGGGCAGTGAGGGCTCATGGTTCAGCACAGACTGGGGGAATGACACTGAGCTTGAATTCTTTTTGGCAGTTAGCATCACTTAGAAACGCGATGAGTGATTTCTACAAAATGCGGCAACAAACAAAAACAACAACCAGTCAGCCGCTGTGGGCTGAAACAGTTCAGCGACCGAGCGTCGGAGTGAGAGTGAAAGCTGTTCAAACAGCTATAATTTCAGCCAGCTGATCGCATCATTGACCAGTACTGCATGACAGAGGCTGAGCGCACATGGATGTACCTGCCGAAGAGGCCTCGCGGTATCGCGAACACAGCAGAAAAACGGGGCAAACCCGGAGAGAGCGGAGCGTTAACCCGGAGAGAGCGGAGCGTTAATCCGCTGAAGGAAGCGGAGTAATCAACCCCGGGTTTAACATTCATTTCACCACATCGCTTACTCGCTGCCACTAAACACAGATATCAGCAAGGACATCACACACTCTGACGCACGCGTCTCCGAGGCACCGTTACACAGTCGCGAGCGGATCATAGTCGCGAGTTTCGGTTAATTGACACGCGAACCACGTTCACGTGCTGCCACAGGAGACGCGCGCAGACGCACACGCGCTCTTCAACTTCTCTGCCATGCACGCGCTCATCTATGCTGGGAGATGGCGTAATCTCTCACTGCCACATGCTCGAGTTGTTAGCGTGGCAGCAGCACCCAGCTAATTAGTTGCGTTATTATTGGTGTGTGTCTGCGTCTCAATAGTCGGAGATAAACTGTGAAACTAAACGTGACGGCTTTCTCCGTTTATTCTGCAGCGTTTCAGTATTTTGGTCAAACTGACACGACACAAAACACTAAAAATTTTTTTTATTTATACTGATCTTATAAATCATGTTTCTAAACTGCAAAAAATTAACAAGAGCCCCCCCCCCCCGGACTGTCTGCGGTGCATATTAAATGTTCTTTTGTGTTTCCTGGCTTTACCAAAGTAGTCTCGCCCTGTCGGCTGAGTTGTCTCCCGCGTATTTTCGCATACAGGCGGCATAAATTTCATGTCAGCTTTCCTCAGTGCCATGTCGCTGCCTCGTCAAGCAGCAGCTTGAAGCAGCCAGGTTTCCTCGCTGTCAGTCGTGAAGGATTCTTGCATCAGCCAGGCTGCCTCCTACATTTCATATTCCCACTGATCTGTAATCCCATTCATTCGTCAGACGCATTCGCAGCCTTTGTTGAAGGTTTTAATATCGCGTTTGGTGGTGGCTTTTATTTTTGGATGTGCTGTATTTATTTAACGTGATTTCCCAGAAATTCACATGAGAAAATATTTCATATTAAAACCTAGGTTCACCAGTTTTTTAACACCAGTGTTTTTAATATTTCTGGAGTGCATTTGAATATTTAATATACCATTTTTGTGGGTTTATAGCATCATATTATAGATGGCGCTTTTACAAAAAGATCTGAGGTTAGAATCAGAAAGAAAACCTGATTTAAATTTACCCAGTTTTACCTTTTGAATGTTGTCTTCTCACGCACACACCTGCGCTCCTTTTAGGGTTGCTATCTTTAGGTTGCACCCTGGCAATACAAACATCAACTTCTCTTTCAAAATGACCCAAATGTCCTGTGAAGAAGCGCTGCTTGTGATGAGAGCTGTGTCTCTGGCTATGACCGAGAGATCAAAGAGTAGTTTTCAGCTGAAGTAGGAGCGTGGACAGTCACAGTGGCTTTTGCGCCAGACTGTCAACACAAAGTTCTGCTGTAATGTCCCGAGGCACATGAAGGGAAAACATTTCAGAGAAACAATCTGACCCGTGCTGCATGCTGCTTTTTGGCCACATCAAACCCAAAATCAAGTCACTGCTGGTGCACAAAAAGGTGACCTTGAAGGAAATGGCACCTTCAAATGAATGAGCCTGGTCAAGTGGTCACAGAACTGACTGGGAAGCAGTGTGTGCCTCGCATCTATTGTGGATATCTCTGGTTGGAGATGTGCCTAATGTGTGTGTGTTTGTGTGTGTGTGTCCATCCAGGTAAGGTGCGCTGGCAGGATTTTGACCAGGATCTGTATGTTGGAGCCACGGTGGTCCGGCCAGGTCAAGACCCCTACGCCAGAAACAAGTTCAACCAGGTGGAAAGCGACAAACTCCGAATGGACAGAGCTGTACCAGACACGAGACATGATCAGTACGTACCTGTGTCACTGCACACACACACAGCTAATATGTGAAACACAATGACATTCCTCTTAACTTCTGCTTTTTCATGGGTGATCGAAAGGGTTTTTTTTTTTTTTTTTGCGAATACATGCTGTCTTATCACATTCGTTGATTTGACTAATTGATCCCAGACTGGATAAGATCTCTCAGGAACTCTCGCTATTGTAGTTACAGTGGAAACCAGGAAGTAGCAGTGGAGCAGACACTGTCTGCCTTAGTGCTAAAATAAACTCACAGGCTGTAAAAGCTGCGTATTGTTCTGCTTGTTGTAAGGGACAAAACAAAATCATAAAATGACTTCGTTTGGATTCTTTTATTAGAAGAATATTAGGTTTTAGTCAGCTTGGTTCTCAACAGGCCTTTTTGGCAGTGAAAAGTCCATTAGCGTTGTATAAGTCTGGTTGCATGTCCTAACTTCTGGTGCTACCCTTTTGTTAATAAAGACCAAATCGCTGGATTGTGTGAAAAAATGTCAGCAGAAAGGCCTTACACCTAGAGAACAGGCACCGCTGAAGTGTTGAAATATTAAAGAGCAAGTTTTTACTTTTTCTAATACAGCAGCAGAAAAAGGGATTTATATATGTAGTATCCAAAATATTTGGAACACCATTTCCTGGACTTGTAGAGACTTCTTTATCTTGGATATATCTCACATGGACTAAGCAATACTAACAAATAACTTCTTAAAAAGCAAGCATAAACAAAAAGTCATGGTGAAAGTTTAAGTCCTCTATATTTGGTATGATATAGGGTTTAAATGATTAATACAAACATTCCATATCACGTGTTTAAACTAAGATATTTATTAATGCATATTCTCATTCAATTTGTTCCCTTTAAACACATTTCAGTGAAGTTGTGACAGGGTGCAGCGTCATCTTGTCTTTAAACACCACTGTAAGCATGTAAGAACTGAGGAACAGTTTTGGTTTCTTATGGTTTTTAAATTTCATGATGCACCAAATACTTTGAGCGAGTGAAAAACCGAGACTACGGGCTTTATCACGTGAACACTTACAGTGGAGCTGTGCCGCTGCAGTACGCGCAGGTTGTGGTTTACCATGGTCTTGCTGAAACGAGCAAGTCAGCCCAGAAAATCTCCATGACCACAGACGTTGCTCTAAAACAAGTCCTTTTTTCCATATCGTACAGAAAATAGCCTCCAGTTTTCCTCTCCGCCTCAGTTGCTCCTCCGATCGCTGTTTTATTTCTTTGCAAAGGGAGAGTTTAAAGTTGTTTTTATTAATGCAGAGAGAAACTGCATTCAGTGATGCTGATTCTTGCTCGAGTCCCCGAGGCCGTGCAGATATTTCCACTACAGAATTGCTTGTTTTCATCCAGTGCTCCCTGAAGCCATGAAAGTCATAGGCATGACAAGTACCAAGCTTTTATTTTGCTCCATAGATAATTGCAATCTACCGTGCATAAGTTCTTCAAATTCTCTGTGGTTTTATTTTTCATAATCTTATAGAATTTTAAAGACCCCTCCATACTTTGCTTGTGAAATACCTTGAAATATGTTGATATTAGACTTTTTTGATGTTATTTATATAAAAAGAACATGATTCCAAACATGTTACTGACCTACTCCATAATAGTCTAAATGATTAGTCCAGCTGCCATAGTTAAAGTAGTCACCTGGCCTTACTTATATGTTGGTCAAAAGTAGACAGTTGGAGCCATTAGCCTACTAAAAAGAGCAAGGATGTGTCTCCTATTGATCTGGTATCGATGTCTTTGTAATTTGTGAGCGTGCTGCAGCAATCATTGTGAAACATTTCCAGGAGGAAAAAATAGCCCAGTTGTTTTTGTTTCAGCAAAAGCACCTAGTTGTTTTCAACGCAGGATCAAAATGACTTGAATCTCTGATGCTTTTTTCCCCCAGTAGAAATGAACAGGAATACAGCAACTATGCAAGTGTGACAGCCAATACTAATGGCACACCTTCACACGTGATCTTGTAAAACGTATCTGTTCTGGGTTTTTACCTCGAGGTTTGACAGAGTGGCTGTAGTTAAGTGACAGATGGAATAGAAAGTTTTCTTCATGCCCTTATCGGCTCCCTCCTCCTCCTCCTCCTTCTCCTCTCTGTCTTGTCACTCTCCTCTCATGTAGTGCCCTATCACTCATGTTCCTTACTTTAAATTCGGTGCAGGATTTGTCTTTTTGGGTATGCTCGCTCGCACACACACATACACGCATACACAGGCACACCCGTCATCTCATGGGATTTTTGCCTCACGGTATGATAAACCCAGTGTCAATCCCAGCTGCAGCAGAGCATTACTCCATGAGAGTGTGTGTCATTGCATCCTCTGTGTGTGTGTCAGTGTCACTATGTGCGCCATCGTATTTATTGTGTTCAAAATCGCTTTACTGACCAGTTCCAGCTCACAGCTTGGCTCACACATTCGGTGACGTGATTGTTTGTGCGTGTGGGCGTGTTTGTCTACGCATGTAAGCATTCATACTTTAACCATTTTTTTTCTCTTTTTTTCCCTAATTTTTATGTCTTTGGGGGGTTTTGTCTTGTTTTTGTGCAGTTGCAGACATAAGCAGTGGAAGTCAGACCTGCCGGCCTCGAGCGTTGTCATCACCTTCCACAATGAGGCTCGCTCTGCTCTGCTGCGGACTGTGGTCAGGTAGGCGTGTATACTGAGCCTTGTGTACTTTCAAATTCTGAGGCAGATGTGCTGTATTTTTATATGATCTCACTCTGTTTAGTGTCCTGAAGAAAAGTCCACCTCACTTGGTCAAAGAGATCATTCTGGTTGATGACTACAGTGATAATCGTGAGTTGTGTGAACACACGCAAACAAAGCTAGCATCATCAGTGTGAAAATACAAATAAACATCACTGCTCTGTATGTGTCTGTGTGTGTTCCAGCTGAGGATGGAGCGCTGCTGGGGAAGATTGAGAAAGTACGCGTGTTGAGAAATGACCGCAGAGAAGGTACTTTAGAAGAAGAAGGTTTTATCATAACTTTTATGCCCGAAAGAAATCTCAGTGCTGCTGCACACCATGTGGGATGAAAGTGTTCAGTCTGGCAGCAGGACTGTTGTTTTTAATCACACTTCTTTTCTTAACTTCCCCCAGGCTTGATGCGATCAAGAGTTCGTGGTGCAGATGCTGCCACAGCACCAGTCCTCACCTTCCTGGACTCTCACTGTGAATGTAATGACCACTGGCTAGAGCCGCTGCTTGAAAGAGTGGCTGAGGTACGCGCACACACAGCGTACAACTTCGTATCTTAATATCATTATAATACATTTGAGCACATATCCCAGTGAACAAACAAGTGAAAAACAATAGTTAAGATACAAATTAGATGGGGGGGGGGGGTTTTCCTCTTAAAGACTGGCATTGAATTTTCAGTTTTATCAGTCAGGGCACGCTCTGAAGAAGATCTCGCCAGACAGTGAAATTGTGGCACTTTGGCCATCTTTCTTCTAATACGACAGCTTGAAATGAAAAGTGCCCTTTTAACTGAGTTATGTTTGCATATAGCCTTGTTTTTGATTCTAATTGGTTTAAAATCTAAAGCAGAATAATAAAAAAAAGAAGCTACTTTCAACTAATCCCTTATTCTAAAGGGGTCACCATGGTGTGTTGCTCTACAAGTATGTACGCCTTGCCGACACAACCCAAAAGGGATTTGTTTCTCCTCCCGGGAAAGATACAAGCTTTGTATCTTTTGCTTGTTGGGAGAATGTGTAAGCCACTACACTGTGGAGCTATTCCAAAGCAAAAGTGTGACATAAACAACTCATTCATAGTGAAAATGCCCAGAAAACCTGTTGAAATTTTAATTGGTTTCAGAGGGACAGAGTAAACCATTTAATAGACCAATAGAAGGAAACAAAGGCAGTCAGTTATGTCACTCTGCATTGATTGACACGTGTAAACATTACACTGGATTCAGCCCAATTTCTTGTGCAGTGACCTGTTATCTTTAGTCAGAGTGGGGGAAAATATCGTAGATATGTAGCGGTTTGGTTCTTGGCTGCTCCGGTCTGCATGCCAAAGTATCACCGTGTAATTGTTAGACACTATTTAGTGTAGACAAAAATGCTTGTATGAATGTGTGTGAAAGGAGCATGTTGTTTAAAGTGCTTTGAGTGCTCAAATACAATCTATAATAATCAGTCCATATACCATTGATAAGTGAAAAACAGTTCACATGTTGTAATTGTGCTCATAAATGGTTTAAATGATGATACCATAGTTTGATCTAAACAGAAAACGGCCAAAAAACTACAAAATGCTCATTTAAAAATAACAAAAACCCTGGAAACAAAATAAATCTTTTAGGGGGAAAGTTTCCGAACACTCACAGTCACTTTATTATTAGGTACTCGTCTTACCTACAACTCATTGAAAATATCCATTTAGCCAATCACATGGCAGCAGCTCAGTGGATTTAGGTTTGTAGATACAGTCAAGACAACCCGCTAACTTTCAACGTTGAATGTAGCGTGGTAGTTGATGCCAGGGGGAGTGGCCTAAGTATCTCATAAACTACTAATCTACTGGGATTTAACAACAGAGCCATTTCTAGGGTTTATAGGGAATGGCCCAAAACTACAGTAACTCAAATAACCGCTTGTAACCACCAAGATATGCAAAAAAGCATCTCTGAACAGCACATTTGCCTTGAAGCAGATGGGCTACACCAAGCAAAAGACCACACTGGGTGCCACTCCTGTCAGCTGAGAGCAGGAAACTGAGGCTACAGTTTAGACGGGCTCACTAAAATTGGAAAATAGAAGATTGGAAAATGTTGCAACATTCAGATGTTGGAGTCAAAATCTGGTCAAAGGATGGATCCATTCTGCCTTGTATCAACAGTTTAGGCTGGTGGTAGTGTAATGGCAGAGTGTTTTACTACCAACTGAGCATTGTTTGGACACCATGGCTTGTCTAAGTATTGATGCTGACCCCTTATGACCACAGTTCACAAGTGCTCAGTGGGCCTCAACAATCCCCAGATTTTTATTCAAATAGAGCAATTTTAGCATATAATGTGTAGATTCCCATCATGGAAATGCAGTTGAAAAACTGTGATGCTGTCATGTCAGTGTGGAATAAAATCTTTGAGCAATGTCCAGCACCCTGTCGAATCTGTGCCACGAGAAATTAAAGCAGCTCTGGAGACAAAAGTGGATCCATTCCCAAAATAGCAAGGTTGACCTGATAAAATACCTGACCAGTGTATCCCAGTAAAATACGCATAAAATTGATCCAATTCATGTTTTTTTCCATCTAATCCTTTACACAGAGGCTGGGGTTGGCTACAAAGCAGCACCTCTGAGCTTATAATCAGTCAGTGTCTTGTTAACATTCATGTGAGAAACAAGGAGCGCATGACTACATTTCAGTCACACAGGAATGTTGGGCCTGTTTTCATTATAAAAGCCCATTATCACAGATAAACCTGACAGTGTGAGACATGCAGATCTTGATGGGTGACAAGATCTTTCATCTTTTGGGGCTGGCAATTTGATTTTTATTTCCATTAAAGGAAAAACTTTATAAACCCAAACCGAGCTCTCTTACAGATACAGTCTGGTGATATTTAGAGCGAAGCCTTTTTTTAAAATAAAGACTTCAAAAAGGAGCTTCATGATTGACTGTAATCTTAATCTGAAATGGGACACTGTGTATAAAATTGAGGTTGTTCTTTAAAAATGTATCTGATTTGACTTAAAACAGTCTGATTCTGCATTTGATCCTCCCAAATGTGCTGTTTTGTTGTTCCCTCGTTAATAAATGCCTGGAGCCAAGTCTGAAACGCTGCGCTGTCAGAGTAATTCACTTTGTTTTTCTTTTGCTTTAGCTGCTTCTCTAAATAATGAATCCCACCATACACTGTGAAACCTTGTCTTATAAAAATGTCTCAGGCTCAAACAAATGAACTCCCCAATATCTGCAAGCTGTTTCTGTTTTCGTCATTCGGGCCGCTTGAGTAATCCTTTCTTCGAACTGCCGGGTGATGTGGCTCTGTGATTTTTAAAGCTTGGGTTTGTTTTGGTGTTGGTAGGAAATGGCTGATTAACGTTTAGTTTTACGTCATAAACGTGGCAGTAAACTAAATATAGAACATAAAATAAGCTTGCAGATGGGAATATTTACTTACGCTCTAAAATTTCGCAAACACAGTTAAGTGCTCTGAGTCCTTTGTAGTTCTGCATAATTTTGTCCTTTTTAATTAACTTGTAGTAAATATTTATTGATGATATTCCAAACCTGCATCCGTCCTTGAAGTGGCTTTGTTTAATTACTGTCTCCGTGTTTCCTTCTCAGGATAAGACACGAGTAGTTTCTCCCATCATTGATGTCATCAACATGGACAACTTTCAATATGTCGGCGCCTCTGCCGATCTGAAAGGAGGTAAAGTACACAAAAGACACACTCGACTCCTGTGTAGTCTAGTCAGTCGAGCTTGACAGCGAGGCTTTGCATTTATTACGGTTTTAGAGGATTTGCTTTTTAATGCTTTTCATTTACAATGAATTGACGTTGTTATCTCACAGCCGCATTAAGACCAGCTGTTTTGCCATCCAGTGCTGTAGTTCATAAACTGTTCTCTCCAGGTATTTCTCATACTTAAGGCGAGGCCTCCTGAGGAACATGGTATATTTCAAACTGTTTCTCACCAGGAAATGTTCACTGAACAGTGCCTCCTCTTCAAAGTATTGCAGATATTATCATATTATTATTTAATGAGGCAGCACACATGATCCCCCACTTGTTCATCATAAATCTTTTAGACAGTTCCTTCTTTTATTCTGACATAGGCTGAATGGAACATCACGCCTACTTTGTACTGGAGAGCTGGTGGGTTAAAGACAGTTTAATGTCCAATCCAACTGATTTGGGCATGTGCCTTCTTGAGTATAACTCCAGTAGATGATATCCAGAAAGGACATTAATGAATTCAAGTTAATTAAATAATTGGTGTCATATATGTAATTTTACGCATTAAATATCCTTTTTTGTCCACTGTGATGCTGATGGATATAGCTTACATACGGTGCAATGCACACTGGAAATGGAAGAACTGCTCATAGCTTAAAAACCCCCCACTCTTTTTTATATTAATAATTAATTAACGACTTCACATAATAAAAAATTTAATGTTCTGAATGTGAAACTGCCGTGCAGTCGCATTCTTAATTTGGCTGGATTAGCAAGTGTTGGCACTTGCATTGCAACATTTCTCTTTTTTGTGTGGGTCTGTGAGGTATATTAATGTAAAAGCCAAAGTGGTGTACTGGCTGTGCTGATTGCAGTGTATTGTAGAACAGATACATGCCAGTTACACTAGTTTAACTCTCTCTGCTAACACTTAAACAGTTACAGCAGTTGCCTTTGAAGTCAGGCAACTGCTGATTTACCCAGTCATCTAATATGAACCTGCCAAATCCAATTATACAACCAGACTGCTACTTAATCCCAGCTAATGGTCGTAATTGTGCAGTGTTTTTTTGTCTGTGTGTTTATGTTGGCAGGCTTTGACTGGAATTTGGTGTTTAAATGGGACTACATGACTCTGGAGCAGAGACGAGCCAGACAAGGCAACCCGATCGCTCCTATAAAGTAAGACAAACACACTTTCAAAAGTTACAGGTTGTATCATATGCAACTAACAGAGTATTAATCTACTCAATTTTTACCAATGCCTTCTCAATTTTCTTGTTTCTTGTATTTTTTTGTTTTTTTTCTGCCCCTCCAGGACACCAATGATAGCAGGTGGCCTCTTTGTCATGGATAAAGAGTACTTTGAGCAGCTGGGAAAGTATGACATGATGATGGATGTATGGGGAGGGGAAAATCTCGGTGAGTGGTGCAATTTAGAAGCTCATGGTAGACTGAAGAAAGTGTCTAATGGATGTCGCAAGAATAGAAAGTCTTGATTAGTGAAAGAATCAATAATTGCATAAAACACAGGTATTAAAAGTGGAAAGTCAAGTGAAGTCGCAGGCATGTCCTGGGTTTCCCGTTTTGTCTCCAGGCTTTTAAGGTTTTAATGAGTGTTTTGGAAAATACACTCATTCACTTTCTTTGAGCAGGTTTAATAGCACAGTCCTATATGTCCATTGAGTATAATGATGTTATATCATTATGAAATGATAAATGTATAAAATGTTATAAACTTTTAATACAGAGACTAGAGCAGTCGGTTTGCATTCAAGGGCATGTGCTGCATTGGTTTGAATCATATCAAACCAAATTTGTGCATTTAAATGTTTTTGTCTTCTTTACACATTAAAGTTAGCCACGGTGTTCCACAGGGTTCCGTGTTGGGGCCGGTCCTTTTTACCGTATACATGCTTCCCTTAGGTAATATTATTAGAACTGCCCTCCATACACTTTCATTTCTATGCAGATGACACCCAGCTATATTTCTCAATGAAACTCAGTGATGACAAATAAATTGAAGTCCCTTTTTTTTCTTTTCTTTTAAAGCTCAAGCCCAGCATTTTGCTGCTGTCATCTGATCATTCAGTAGCGACTTTAAATAACGAAATAACCTTGCACTAAAACATTGCCTGATTTATTTACTTTTTGTTTTTGTAATTTTATGTTTAAAAAGACCTGAAATTAGTAATTGAAGCCATAAACACATCAAGAACCGGTTTACTGAGTCTGCTGATTCTATGCATCCAACAGGCAGTCAATTTTTTTGGTGTTTTGTTGACGTTATGTTTGCACATCCGTATATGCCGGACAGTGATTTGGCTAAACAAACAATGGAGGATTTTGTGAGCTTTGGATAGAGCTGGGTTTGCTGTTTCCTGTTGTTTGTACTCTCAATGATAAGCTACGTGATTACTGGCTGCATCGTTATACTTGACATGTAACTGTGATAATTGTATCAAACCTCTGATCTCATTCTCTGCAGAAAACCTAATACATGTCTCTCCAAAATGTTGAACTATATCTTTAAGACTTAAATGAGCTTGCAACTGTAATCTCTTTCCCTCATAAATGCTGCACTTTTGGCTCAGAAAACCACAAAATCCTGCCCAGTTATAAAATCTCCACTCCCCTGTGAGATCTGGTGCTAAAGCAGCAACGTGGATTTGCCTCACACTGTGATCAACTCATGAGATCATCTGGGTGCCCATGCCAGCAACGAGATAATAGAAAATCCTTCAGTAATTTGGTTGTCATATCTAGGTAAAAGATGTCTTCCTTAGTACAGTTGATCTTAGGAAATTACAGTGGCAGTGTAATAATGTTTAGAGTCAGTGCAGAGTGTGCACAATAGAGCTCATTTGCAAACAGTACAATGATATAATAGCAGCTGTGTCTCCCTTTTGCTTTTGTCTGAATGCACTTGGGAAATCGGTAAGAATAAACAGCTGACGGAGTGATTCAGGCTCCTCTCGAGGCGGTCCAATGAATCAGAACTGGATTGACAGTTCAGACATTGCTGTGCTCATTTAAAGAACGCTCACTCAAATGCTGACAATGCTGGAGAGCAAATCTAACAATGTCAACACACTCCAAACATTCATGATATGCAGATGTGGATTAACTTAACTACTTTTTCTTGGCTTGTAGTAATTAACTTACCTGTTTTTATTCATTTTTTCCGCCTGCGTGTATGTCTGTGTGTGTTTTTAGAGATCTCATTTCGTGTGTGGCAATGTGGCGGCAGTCTGGAGATCATCCCCTGCAGCAGAGTTGGCCACGTCTTCAGAAAGCAGCATCCTTATACCTTCCCCGGTGGCAGTGGCACTGTGTTCGCAAGGTGACACACATGCAGACACACACATACAAGAGGGCCGAACACTCATTTAACCAGTCAGGTTACACGCATCACATAGTTCATCAAAATTCCCCATGTTGCAGCCTGTGCATCTCCATAATGACACTACAGTTAATGCATTTGGGTTTATTAGGTGACTTTAGCTCAGAAGGTGAAGCCACACAGTTCTCTATTTGTCATATCCAAAAACACACCAAAGCCCAAATGCATTCTGAGGTTAGGCCCAGCCTTCCATATCATCAGTATGTGAATGGGTAATCAAATGCAAAGAGCTTTGGATAATAGCAGTACTTGAATTCATTCAATTTATTTATTATTATTGCTGCTGAGCATATATAAAAAACTTGTTTTCTCCTTACATAAAATATGGGAGGGAAAATCTCTATTTAAGTAGTTTCACTGTAAATCACAAGAAATGTGGAGGCTAAATGGACTGTCCTTTATATATAATGCTTTTCTAGTCTTAATGACCACTCAAAGCACTTTTACAGTACAAGCCACATTGCTTTTATCGATCACACACATGCATAGGGAGCAATTATGTTTACAGAATCTTGCCCAAGGGCACTTAAAACATGCAGACCGGAGAAGACGATGATTGAACCCCTGACCTTTCTGTCAAATGGTGACCTGCTCTAACACAACCCACTCTTCATTTCTAAGAGTCAGTTAAAGTTAGGAGACAGTTTGACTCAACTGTAGTGACATTTCAAGACCAAATACTGAGGATGTTTATCCTGAGGTTCAAATTTCACTCACTAAATTTAATGTGGAAACAGCCTTTGAGAAAACATTCCCACCACAAGGTTCGTTTACTGGATCCTCCGGGGCCTTTTTGTCTTGTCACATGATTTTCATCAGCAGATGAGTTTGCTGTTTAGCTTGAAACTGAAGATTTTTGATTTACACTTTTCTGTGCAGCAGAACAACCGCACAGAAAAGGACTAGCTGAGCGTGTTCCAACTTTAACAGGGTTAGGAAGACTTTTTTGTTTGTTTGTTTTAAATCTGCGGTTCACTGACAGCTAATACAGTCAATCAGCTGATGTTTAAGTGACCTAGCAGTCTCAGAAAAACCTTGACATTTTATGATACTTTTTACCATAGAAGCAGTTTAAGCTCTTCCTTTCCATTTTGATGATGGTTTTTCAATATTTATACTGGATTTTCTTTTTAAAGCACTTTGAATTTCAGTAATGTACTTATTTGCTTAAAAGCAATATACTAATATATATTATAGCCTAATATACAGTTATAATGTTAGCTCCTCATATTTATAAGGTCAGGGTACCGTCAAATAGTCTCTGCAAGCCAAAGCTCAGATGTCCGTTTGCTCTCATCTCTGCCTTTTCAGACAGTTTTTTCTAATCTTGGCTCTCTGTGATAACAAAGAGAGGGCATATCGGTGCTATGCTCATCTCTGCCTTTGAGCACAACAGCTCCACCCACCTGCAGCTTAGACCCTTAAACAAGGAGGAATAGAGGTAAAAAGGCTTAATTCAGACAGCAGGTGACCTGAGGGGCTGCACCAAGACCGAGTGTGTAGGATAAAAGAGACTTCTCTTTGTGAGTTGTGTGAATTGCTCCCTTGAGTCCTGGAGTAAAACTATGGACCTGGAAATGAGCACAGATCATGTGTATAGGTCTCTTTTGGTTCATTATTTTCTGTGGCTGCGGTTTATAAATTACCAAACAAGTTATTGAGTTTTACTAGTGTGTGAATGTGTGTGTGAATGGGTGGATGACTGGATATGTAAAGCGCTTTGGGGTCCTTAGGGACTAGTAAAGCACTATATAAATACAGGCCATTTACCATTTACTAACGCTCTGAGAATTAAATCAGCGTTGAGTAATTAAAACAAAGTACCATCAATTAAACAAGTTCATGAATATTTCCTTCAAAAATAAAAAAAAAATAAAAACTGTGAATAAAAGTGAAGAAAATCTGTTTTTTCCATGTGCTGCCCTTTAGGGCTGCGATATATGCGGCACCATAAACATTGAACACGAGTAGTGGAGAATGTGATACATGGGCAAATATGGATCTGTCTCTTGAAACCATGAGTAACCACCCTTGGTAATGAGCCCAACAAACCTTCAGTCTCCCGATTGGTAAACATGTGGGAGGATAAACAAACGGATAACAAGGAGCTTGAAATGACTGTGGTTACTCTGGTATTGGCTGTGATTAATATTTTTAAAGGGGAGCAAGAAATAAAGAGCATGTCAGGGTGACATGTGGTGCCTATTCTGCAGTAGCTCCTATTTTTGAGTCGGGACTATTAGTTGACTTCAGCCCCTCATTTCTTATCAGTTAGTTACATACAAATACCTGAAGAGATTTAATTCATAGCTCGGTAGAACCTTAGAGGGGAAAAAACTGTGGATGAAATTCAACATTAAACCAACATTTATTCAAACAGTGTCAAAGATTAGACACCACCGGTGGACTGCTAATGTTTTCATCAGTTTCATAACACTGAACACAGTCTCATATTAGTTGCACAACAATTCCTAACAATCGAAGACATCACTTATTAATCAGTGGGTGCAGTGGAGTTCTCTATTACAGAGCAGAGCAGCTTCATCTGTGCTCTGAGCCAGCGCCTTGCCCTTCAGCCTGAATCAAGTCCCAGACAGCATCCCTGTGGCTGCTGCAGTGACTCTGGGGACCTCGGAGACGGCACCTGTTTTGTCTGCCTGGATGACATTGTAATTGTTCTTCAGGGAGCAGCATTTCACAGCAGAGTTATAATAGGCGTGTTGTGGCAGCAGCAGCTTGCTATGTGACAAAAAGCCCCTGTGGACCTAAATAAAGTTTGCAGTGTGTGGCGTCGGTATTTTTGGGATGCAGGTGCATGAGAGTAAAAAAATCCTGCAAGACAAAGAGACTGCACATCAAAATAAACCCATAAAATACCGTAATAATGATAGGGCATCTAGTGTCACCACGGTCGCTGGTAACCTTCAGATGTTAGAAGAGTTGTTTTCTTGAAGCTTCTCTTCCAGTAAGTGGAAGCCGAGTTTGGAAATGTCTAGAAATATGTGAGCCTCACTAAGACAAAACCACTGCTCGCTATTTAAAACTGCGCAACTTGTGGGTTATAGAGAATTTCTGCAGAATATGAAAGGCTTCCGGCAAGCGTGTCATAACTTTTGCTTTTGACATCACATAAAGAGGCACTTAGTTTCCCTATAATTTGGTCAAAGCATTTACACTTTAGGGATTCACAGGTAAACATAATGAAGCTGATTGTACTGCAGTTATGGCTATAATTAACCCTGCTAGCAGTTTTAACCCTATTTTTAAGTCTGAACTGTGAAATAATTGCCTGAAAATTCACAAAAATAGTAATTGGAGTGCTTGTTTAACTTTCTCACTATGTTATCCTACTTTATGAGACACTGCATGAACCAGAGGAGCATATCTGTTCCTAAGAAACTGGATTGCAAAAATAGTGTTTGTGCAATCCATAAACAGTGAGGCCGATATAAACTGGTTCCAGTACTGAGGTTTGCAAACTGGGAGAGCAACAGAAGCTACTAAGGTCTCACTGTTACCCCCCGTTGCTATAATCATCGTTGCACTCTTTCTCTTGTCTTGATTCGGTCTAAGGAAGGACTGTTAGTGTCATACTTTGAGCTGCTCTGGACTGCAAAGATTGAGTTGTATTTTACTGACTCCAGCCAACACGTAGTCTGTCAGAAGTCCGTTACATCACTCGAAAAATAAAAATCTGACAAATTGTCAAATGTCACACGTCAACACTTTGTTTGGCAGCATGCACACGCTGTTGACCAACGGCTGCAATAACAGGGAAAATAAACACACATTCACATTTGTACAGCCAGGAAAACTGTGCCCTCTGATGGCTGTCGGGGGGTGTATGAGCAGGCAGTGAGTGTGTCACAACCACCAAACAGACACGTCCATTCAGGAGTCGTGCAGTGTGCCACATACCTTTCTGTCTTTTTTTTTCTTTTTTTCAAATCCTCACCGACTCTCGGTCTTATCCTCACCCATTGTCTCCCTCGCCTTTGTGCATTTTCTTCTTCTCACCCATCCATCAGGAACACAAGGAGAGCAGCAGAGGTGTGGATGGACGAGTATAAAAACTTCTACTATGCCGCTGTCCCCTCAGCAAGAAATGTCCCCTATGGGAAGTAAGTACTATGAAGTATTAGCCCTGTGGGAGTTGAACATAATAATGGAGCTGGATCATAAAATTACAAAGGCAGCCACTTGAATGGACATAATAATTATAATTGTACTGCCAATTAGCAGAATGTAAGCCATAAAAGGTGTAATTTTTCCCTTTTATACTTAAGTGAGGATGTTAATGGAGCTCAGAAGAGGACAAAAAGTCAGTGGCTGATTTACAATACCGGAAACGCTGCTGTTATTTATGCCCTAAAGGGATGACAACGCTCCTTAAAAAGGTTGGCGCAGGATTGTTTCAAGCGTAGTGACAGCGTCAGTCATCCGCCATTAAAAAAAAAATACCTACAGCTGCTGAATGGATTGACATTCATGTTCTTTAGGGGGTGACACCTGCTGACTTTGTGATCCTCTTAGTTTTATGCCACCAGCAGGACAAAGTAAGTACTGTAAGTGTGTTAAGGAATGCTTTTCACCCTTATACTAGTTTCCTTCTGCTTTATGCCACACATCCAGAAGTCTACACAGCAATAAGCACTTTCGCATTCAACCAGAGTAGCTAGACAGCACTATATATGCTTATTATGTGACCTTGTGGGAACAGACTTGGCATCTCCCCTCTAGTGTCAGTCCAAACAGTTATATTTCCCCCAAAGGATCTAGACTCAGACATGCCCTGAGCCTCCACTCTCTCCCCTTACAAAGCGACTGACGAGGCGTATAATTTAAACATGAAACCACAGCTGATTCAACCCTTTAATTCTCTTCCTCCATCTCCTTCCTCTCCCTCAGTATCCAGAGTCGTTTGGAGATGAAGAAGAGATTAAACTGTAAGCCATTCAAATGGTACCTGGAGAATGTCTACCCTGAGCTGAGGTAAGAAAATGAGGGCAGTCTGTGCAATATGATGGAGCCAGTGTTACACTGCATGACATGTAATGTTGTATAATCAAAACTAAATTGCATTTACCAAATTGTTAGGAGACCACTCCTCAGCCAGAAGTTTGAAATATGACTTTGTGCTAATGTGTGGCGGGATGTTTTATACACAAATGAGACTGCAGTGACGCTAATGCCCAACCAGGAGTTATGATTCAAGGTCATTATTACATTTTCACAAGGTTCTCAGGTTCGCAATTAGTGGCTGATGTGAATGAGTCCACAAGTTCAGCAGAGAGCACCTCTGATTTAAATCTGACTGCTAGATTGCACCACTCCCAGCGTTTTTGCTACATTTTGCCTGAAGGTCAAGTTATGACCGCTGTCACAGACTCTGGTACTCCTCCAGGTTGTCAGATAGGCAAACCTTGAGCTTGAATGTACTTTTAAGTAAGTACAAAGTTGCTTACATCTAAATCTGTTGAGCAGCGTTGGTGAGAAACAAAGATTTATTTTGAGGATTGCCAAAAAAAACCTTATTTTTGACACACCAGAATCACCATCGCACACTGGAACAGTTCAGGTTGTTTGGACCAAATCTTCTCCATCACATGTCTCAGGATAATAAAGTAGAACTACTGCTGATAGGTTCATGGGCTTTCTGCATATCTGTGAAATGCACATGTGCAACTGGTCAGAGTGGGACTTTCAGGGAGCGTATTCAAATTTAGCATGAGCCTGGGGCATGGTGTATCACTGCACAGTGAAACAATCTTTAAAAGCATAAAAACCACATTAAATTTCAGGCATACTTCTTGCTTTTATGTTTTCACAGGGGGAGGAACATTAAAATTGCACCTTTTTAATGCTTCTAATTTGAATAATTTAACTTTTACAGAAACATTAAAGCCCCATTGTCCTGTTTTGTCAGAAGAAAATTGACTATTTTCCTCTCTTGCTGTATCTCGGCCTGTACGCTTTCTTTGTTTGGCTTTTTAACAGCTTGAAAAACTGAATACACGCTTCACTAACACTTTTTCGTGTGTGTGTTCAGGGTCCCAGATCACCAGGACATTGCTTTCGGAGCCCTGCAGCAGGGAGGAAACTGTCTGGACACCTTGGGTCACTTTGCTGATGGTGTGGTCGGCGTCTATGAATGTCACAATGCAGGGGGAAACCAGGTAGCGTTACGGCGAGGGGACACCCAGGTCAGCTTGTAAAAGCCTAACCTTAGCGACTCGTGAGTGGCAAGTGGTGTACATATGGTGAAAGCACAGGGGGTATGATAAAGGATTTACGTATTTAAGGTCACAGTGCCATACTTAAAGTAAATGTATTGTAATCAAAAGGACAAAGATGTTTAAACAAGAGGTTGTTAAGACTAGAGTAGAGCAGATCTATTGAAACTTTAACTTAAATATAGAGTAGTGCATAACAGCATTTTAACATTGTTCTTAGAGGAAATGTACAGCTCTTGGAGTACCTTGAGGAGGATACACACTATGTCTGTGTGTGTAAGTTTGTGGGGAGTGTTTCTGTCAGCAGTTTCTCAAATAGTTGAAATCCTGAAATAGAATGACAGGTGTAGAGAAGAAAACTGCTGTCGCGTCGAGTCAGCGATCGCTGGCTTTTTTTGTTTTACCCTCGTGGATTTGCAGGTCTTTACTGTTTCCAGTGTTGCTTCATAAATACAGCAAATACAGCTAAGAAACATATCTGCTCACAAGTGGAAAATGTTCAGGACATGTACCAATATTCCCAAGGTCAAACCGTGAAATATTAATGGTTGTGCAACATCCTTTAGAAGACGAGACAGAAGAGGAGACGCTTTGCTGTAATTCACAGGGCCACATTTGGCAAAAAGCAAACATGGTGCTTTATTATCCTCTTATATGAAAAACGTTAGAATTGGAAGAGGGTGTACTTTGTTTTTACTATTCATTTTTTAAAATGAATAGTAAATGAATGAATGATTTTTTTTATTTTTTTTAATTTCTACCAGGGGCACAAAACAAACAAAATTGTGAATGTAGTCAGTAACAGCTGCGGTGCTGGGAGGGCAAAATGAACAACCTTGGATTTTGGGGGGTATGAGAGACTGGGGAGAATTTTAAAATGCAATTTTATCACCAAGCGGAAGTGGAAAACTGAAAAACTTGGTTATTGATTTTTAATCCCACATAATGAAAACTGCAAACAAGTCATTCGCTGTGATGTTATTCAATCCGTTCTAGCCATTCTCAAAGAGACACAATAGAAGTGAAGTACCACAAATAATGTCTCCATTTTATTCACACTCATACCAGGCAGTCTCTTTACTAAACTAACGGCTGTTATTGTTGTTATTATTATGGGTTTGTATACTTTCTAAAATTTATTTAAAATATACAGAGATTTTCTCAGCCACCAAGCTTTACCTGCTGGGTTTATTTAATGGCCTTAATGTGGCTTTAACATGGGCACTGTGTTCTCAGAGCAATCAGAGTCCTGCTTGTGAGATTTCCACAGGGAGCTCCAGTTTCTCTCTCTATCACGATGCTGCCCATGGTGCCCATTTTGCAAAATACATTTTTGTTATTTTTCCTGTGTAAATAAGAGGAAAACATGATCATTACTTGATATAAAAGACGTGTTATTAGATAAAGCCTTGCTGAAAACATCCCAGCATGCTTTACGTGTGCTAATATTTTACGTGTATCCATTTTTATAAAGGAATGGGCTCTAACCAAGGATAAATCGGTAAAACATATGGACCTGTGTCTGACTGTGGTGGACAGAACAGCTGGTTCCCTCATCAAACTACAAGGCTGTAGAGAGAATGACAGCAGACAGGTAAACACACACTGAAATCGCCTTTATTGTTGTTTATACCCCAAAAAAGGTACAGCGTTCAATATTTGTGACATTGTGTTGTTTGTCGTCCAGAAATGGGAGCAGATCGAGTCCAACTCGAAGCTTCGTCACGTGGGCAGTAACCTCTGCCTGGACAGCCGCAGCGCCAGGATGGGCGGACTCACTGTGGAGGTCTGCAGCCCGAGCCTCACCCAGCAGTGGAAGTTCACTCTCAATTTACAATCGTAGGGGGCGCTCCAGATCCCCGGAAGACTCGGTATAGCGAAGAGAAACACCTACAGACTCCTGAGATGCGGCTAAAAAGATGAATAGACTCAAGAAGAAAGACAAACTCTTCCTCCTTCTCCTCCTTCCTCCTCCACAGAGGTACAGCCAGTCACGTGCGCACCCTTCTCTCACCCATCTCCCTAAACGATGAGCCACGCGTAATGAAGGGAGGGGCCGGGAGACCCAAATGGAGTTAACAGGAACCTGACTGCATGTGGTGGATGGATGGTGGCGATCACGAGGATAAAGGAGACGAAGAGGCTTTTGTTTCAAAAATACATACCTCAGTGTTTTCTCATTGATGGTTCCAGCTGCAAACGGCGAAATTGTTCTTCTCCTTTCTTTAATGCTGGTGGAAAGAGAATTTTTTGGTGTACTTGTTTTATTTTCTTATTCATATTTTTTATTTCTTGCTGTTAACTGTCCACAGAGACTTGCTTTTTTTCCTTCTTCTTCTTCTTGGAAGCATCCTGTAATGGCAGATGGAGCCTTCAGGTTGTGGTTCCGGGGAGGTGTGGGTTGTTGAGTGATGTGAAGGGAGGAAATGGACTCGAGGCCTTGAGCTTTTCCTCTCGTTTATTCTCACTGGTTTACAGAGTCAACCGAGAGAAAAGAGGCAAAGAATGCAGTTTTTCTACAGACTCTTTCTTGGTGGAGGTGAAGACAATCTGGGAGGGTTTTCGCTGCTTTGCATGGGGTTTTTTCCCCCCCCCTCAGAAGTGTTGTGAATGCCTCCCTGAAGATTTTCCTGTCTTTGGGCTGTAGTACTGGCTGCTGCAGCCTCCAATACTTCCACAGAGAAAATACCCAGAGAATAAGTCACCAGTCTCTCTTTTTTTTCCTTTTTCTTTTATTTTGGTTTACTTTCTAATCAAAAAATGGAACCAACTTTTAAAAGGATGTTTTGAGTTTCAGAAAGACCAGTGATTAAAATGGTTTTCTTTACATACTCTCGCTGCTCTGTGCCTGCTCCCCGTGGAGAGGCTCAGTTTTAATCTTTTTTTTTTTTCTTTGTTTTTCCTGCACAGCTGCTTTCCTTTGCCTGTGTCTATATGTTGCCATTGTGGAACGTTTACTGTCTAACAATCACATCTAAACTGGATTCATGTTGCAGCTTGTTCTCCAGAGCCAACAGGTGTTGCCTGCTAATGTGGCATTTCTAATAACACAGTAATGAGATTACCAGTAATGTAGAGTTTGCATAGACGTGACTGAGATGATTGCTTCTCCTCTTCCAGCACTTTTACAAAGTTAAAGAAGAAAACTACACTTAGACCTTGCAGGAGGAACAATGCAACCCTGCAGCAAAGTAAAGTGGGGTTTGTTTGGGTTTTTTTAATTCATCGAGGTGTCAGACGTCCGTCTCTCTATTGACAACGGCAAACTGTGCTTATTCCAGCCTGAGAGCAGATTTCATGCAAAAAGAAAAGTCTCGACAAGTAGCGAAGCAACTTCTGACTGCATGTATCGCCGACATGTTTCCAGCGTTGCACTGAGTCACAGTGATTTACATCAACATATTTTTTTTCCTCTAACTTTCCTGTTAGATGAGCCATCTGTTCTGAAGTTTGGAACTGCAGTAAACAAGGTTTTACTGTTTGTCCTCACTCTGTTTCTGCAAGAGGAGAGCAGATTTTTCTGATTGCACAAGCAGGACTGCACAGCTTTTGCTGATGCAAAGTAGAAATAAGAATACTCTTTCTTTCTTTTTTTTCTTTTTTTCCTGCCACACTACTATGCAGATCAACAATATCTTGGTGTCATGAAACGGTGCAGTTTTTGTTACCAGGTGGTGTTACTGATACGATTTGCAGTACATTTATCTGTTTCCGAGTCCATTAACTCTTGCCTTTTAAATAGTTTGTTTGTTATGTTTTGTTTCTAATCTCCTTTAGGCTTTCACATCACTTCCTCATCTTCACTGCTATGATCTCCTGTGCTGTTAGTCACCGATGAGTAATGACAGTGGAGTTTGGGAAAATTGCGCTTGATTAAATTTAGTGTGACTCATCACTTGGCGACCTCAAGGCAACTACAGGAACACAAAATATTTCTGAACAGATGTACAGTTTGGGTACAGGAAAGCTGAAATCTCAAGTCATCTTTAAAGTCGTGCGCTCTCTGCTTTTCTCAGTCCTTCCCGCTCTCGTGCACACTCGCATCCGAAACTCCTTTGGTTTTATTTTATTGAGCCGCCAACTGACAAAGACAGCTGGCCTCGGTTGCTTTGCTGTCTGATACTTTTTTTTCTGTGTACCTGTTTGCCTTGTCTTATATGTTCATTTATAAGTGGGGTGAGTGGAGCTGAGAAGGTCAGCTGAAGCTGCAGCTGGTTTGAAAAGCCTATCCTGTGACTTGACAGGTTGCTGCATTGTGCTGCAGGGCAGGGGACCCACAACATGGCACGAGGCCAGAGAGAAACTCAGGCAAGGCCCTGCTTAGAAAAATTTGGTGTTGCCTTTGATGCTAAATCCAAAGGCCCAAATCTGATTTCATGATGATGTGTTACTTTAAACATGGAAAAGTCTGGTTTGGTTTGGAAAATGCAAAACAAAATGAAACACTTTCAGTGTCTTAAGTAAGCATGGTTGCAATACAGGAGAAGCATTAAGTGAAATTTAGGTTTGAACATCAGTTTTTCATTTCAGCGTGTGCTGTGAAATCAGACGCTTCAGTGGAGATTTTAAAGGCAGGTTACAGGAGAAATAATCTTATTAAAAGTAGAAAAATATAAAAATGTTTAATTTAGATGTATTCTTGAAAGGGCACCATTGAAGTTTTTTTTTGTTTTGTTTTGTTTTCTTTTTAGCTGATTCTCAAAGGGTGTAAATGGGAAGATCTGTCATAGGATACATGCAAAATCTGTCTCGGTTTAGATGTGTGCAAGTACACATTTTAGTAGTTAGTTCATTTACTTTTTCATCGCCTTATCGTCTAGATTATTGCAGAAATTGTGCAGCCTCTTGAGTAGTGGTGATATCTCAGTCAGCATAAAATAAGTGAAGGTTTCCAACATGCTGAGGTTTTATTTAGTAGTTTTTAGCGCCCTCTATTGCCACACATGATCAGCTGCGAAACAAAAAAAGGAAGAAGGACTTGAGGTAGTTTCTGTCTTTGCTTTATAAGATCTCCATGTGAGTTTGCTACTCCGCAGAAGCCGACTGTGCTCACCTGAGTGACCATGTCAGTCCTGTCTGCAACAGTTCCCGTGTTGTCTGAAGCCTTTTCTTTTTAAAGCTAGTCTTATACTTGTCATAAGGTTTGCTATTTTATTTCTTAATCTTTTTTATGTTACACACAGAAGAAATGACTGTAACACTTAAGTGCAGCGCCTCATTTCAAAAGGATGGTTAAATGTTTACATCTTTTGCACAACGTGCCAAATTTCCTTTTCCGAATTTGCTGTATGATGAAGAATAAGAAGGGGTGAAAGTCTTTGGAAAACAGTCTCGGAGGACTTGTTCCGTGACAGGTTGCTTGCAGTGTAATGAGTATCTTCCCTCCAGTCTCAACTTGTAGAAGCCACTGTGGCCAGGACTGCTGTTATCTGCTGGTCTTGTGTCAGTTTTATGATAGAGAGGGGATTAAAAATGGTCGTTTGCGTGTTTCCATGTCTTAAAAACTTTAAAATATTCTTTAAAATATCCATTAGAGGAGTAACAACTCTGAAACATAGCTCAACAAAAGTCATCCCCAGTATCATATCATGGTTCCATCTTTTCGTAGTGCGTTTACCTGTTTGGAGCCATTTAATCAAAAGTTAAAGCGTGCTAGGCTGCATCACAATAATGCAGAACATTTTGTTTTGGTTGTGATCCAATTATGACCAAGTGATCTTGTGCGTATAAAAAACAATTTTAGGTATGAGCCAAAATGATGACGCACAAACCAAAAAATGCCTATTGAAATAAATTCACAAGGGAAAACATCGAGTAAGAAGAATATTACTGACAATCCTGCAGATGGTCGTCTTCTTTAATAACATAAAACATGAGCTTGAGTCAGTAAATAAGAGCATCCTACCCACTGAGCCACTAGACATTATTTATTTCGCTATGGAGGGAAACAAGGGGTTATTTGCTAGAGTTAAACAAGAAAAGGAAGCTTGAAGCAAAATCTTTGTGTTCGTTCAGCTTTTCCTTTAAACGGAGAAAAGTTCAGTCACGACTTGTCAAAAACCTGGGACGTTTTCCCCCTATCGGCCCACCTCAAATCCCCTCATAGGATTAACAGAAGAAGGGCCCTCTCTCTAATAAGTGAAAAGCCCTGCTGAGACATCCAGCTCAGGACTGCTTAAGCTTCTCCGTCTTCTACGAGCGGCTGTGCCAATGTAAATGAGTCGGGGCACAATAGGGGCAGATCATGCACAGCAGACAATACACTGTAAAAGTCTCATCAACTGGTAATGACAGATAATAACAGTAATCAATATGGGTGGGATATGGGGTGGGGTGTGAGCTGGTGGGTTAATGTGTTTTCCGAGAGGCATGTGGCTCTGAATGGCTGGTATTCACATTACGAGGTGGCTGATGCAACCCGAGGGTTCACACATGTAAAAGTGTATATTTTTGTATATACCTACATCAGTGTGTGTACAGTATGTACATATATACACAGTGTACTCAGCTGCAGTTCCTAGTTTTGTTGTCAGACTGTACAGCGCTTCTAACTGTTCCCTGTTTTATAGATAATGCAGAAATTCAACTTTGAATGAGGAGAAATGATTAACTTAAATAAATACATTTATATATATAAACAAAAGGGTGTGACGTGTTTTGCCTTTTTATTTTTGCTGTTCAAGTTTTGACAGTCGACAACCCTAAACATGCACCATATGTACAGGGATTAAAAGGTTAAGTGTTGTTGAATCCATCTGTCAGCTGGAAGTAAATCCAGTTCTCTCAAGTTTTCCTTCATTGGTTGATCTTTTAGCGATTTGCAGTGTGGCAGCTGTGCATGAATTTTACATGTATTCTTAGGCTTTAATATTTAAAGAAGAAAAGTTTTCCATCCGTCAGTCAAGCATTGTAGCGCGCTGGCCGAGTGCATTAGTGTGAGTATTGTGCTACAAGGCAGCATATGAGTGACAAAGCAAAATTAATGCAAGACTTTTAGAAATGAATGATTTGGCAGCACAGTGTGACTCTAATAGATAATGACAGATAATCTACTACCAGTCACTTTATTAGGTACAGCTGATGTCTCTAGATTTCTACCGTGACACTTTGAGCCCCTTAGTATTAACTTTGACTATTGATTATGGGTCAAAGGATTTATTGACCACAGTTTACCATCTTCTGATGCCTGCTGCCATCAGGATTGAGTGCATCATGATTAGCAGCGTGGCCATGCAGCTGACAAATATAGAAACAGGTTTCTTCAAGATGACAATCCAATACAACTCAATCCAATAGAGCACCTTTCAGATGTGCTGGAATCATGGGTGTGTAGACAACAAATCTGCAGTTACTGTGTGATGCTATTATGTCACTATGGACCAAAATCTCAGAGGAATATTTCCAGCACCTTGCTAAATGCAACCCGATACTAGCAAGACTGACAAAATAAAGTGTCTCGTGAGTGTATATTATGTACATTATAAAGCATCCCTTGAATTTTAACAAAATGAAGACTTATATTTCTTCCATTAGTCTGCCCCAAATCAGATGTACAGCCTAAAAATATGACTGTATATTACACTACTCAAAAAATTAAGGGAACATTTTGAAAAGACATCAGATCTCAATGGGAAATAAGATGCTGGATACCTATACTGATATGGACTGAGTAATGTGTCAGGAATAAAGGAGTGCCACATTGTTTAATGGGAATTAAAATTATCAACTTACAAAGGACTGAATTCAAAGTCACCCCAAAAATCAAAGTGGAAAAAAATGTTCCAGAAGGTTAATACATTTTATTGCAGCAACTCAAAATAGTTCCCATTTGTTTGTATGGCCCCCATGTGCTTGTATGTATGCATGCTCTTAATGAGACGATAGATTGTCTGAAGGAAGGTCCAAGGAGCTGTTGCCAGGCCTGTCGAGGCCTGTGCGTCGCTCCATGGATGCATTTCCCCAGACCAACGCTGACCCACCACCACTGATGATTAAAGATATTACAGGCAGCAACATTCCCCACGGCTTTTCCAGGCGCTTTCACGTCTCTCAAATGTGTTCAGAGTGAACCTTCTCTCATCTGTGAAAAGCACAGGGTGCCAGTAGTGGACCTGCCAATTATGGTATTCTATGGTAAATGCCAATGTGGCTCCATGATGTCAGGCAGGTCCCACTAGAGGATGCTGGGACTTCAGACCACCCTCATGAAGTCTGTTTCTGATTGTTTGGTCAGAGACATTCACACCAGTGATCTGTTGGAGGTCATTTTGTAGCTCTGACAGTGCTCATCTTTAACTCTAGATACGCATCCTTCTTATGGGTTGAGGACCACCTTTGGCCTTGTCCAGCTCTCCTGGAATCTTCTCCATACTTCTGACAGTGCTGGGAGACACAGCAAACCTTCTGGCCATGGCACGTATTAATGCATCATCTTGGAGGAGTTGGACTATCTTTGCAACCTCTGTAGGGTCCAGGTATCGCCTCATGCTACCAAAAATGACACTGAACCTAGCTAAATCCAAAACTAGTAGGGAAAAAAAAGTCAGAAAAGATGAGGATAAAAAGAAAAATGTCAGTGATTTTGCCTGTAAAATCAGCATGTTTATTTTTGTCTCACTGTTGCCCCTCAAAGTGCACCTGTTGTTAATTTCATTAACACTAAAGCAGCTGAAACTGATTAACAACCCCCTCTGCTACTTAACTGACCAGATAAATATCCCAGAAGATGTTATACTCTGATTAAAAAGTGTTTCTTTAATTCTTTTGAGAGGTGTATATGGACTTACTGATCTATATAAGATGATGACAAATATAAATATATCCAGACTGTGTTCATCCTAAACCTTTGAGATAAATATATTTTAGGCCCTATGTATGTTTAGCACCACAAGAAGTCATTGACTTTGTGGTTTTCTTGGTGCTTCTCTTTTCTTTCTTCTCACCCTCCAACAACTCGATGCAGATGGCTGCCTCTCCCTGAGCCTGGTTCTTCCTGTTAAACAGCAATCCTTCCTCCCAGCTTTTCCCAAGAGGTTCCTTACAGGGGATCATCTGATTGCTCGGTTTTTCTCAGTAATGTGTGTTTTCATTTACATCTCTTGCTTCGTGTCCATGTCATGTTATACATTATTACCTTATATATATTTTGGATGTGTAACCAGGTCTTCCTGAACCTTTGGAACTCCTGGAGCTGTGCTACATTGGACAGATTAGCAAACTGTACATACGCACAGCTGACAAAATGCTGTTTTTCTTGAATCAGAGCAGCATAAGACCACCAAAGCTTGCATGCTTGCACCTATTTAGCCTTCTTAAACTTAATGGACGCTGACACCCCCAACTCTTGGAAAGTCTTCTGGCAGGATTTTGGAGCTGACCTTCCCAGATTTACTCTCATTCAAGCTTATTTAGTCTCGACCACTGAGTTCCAGATGTTGATGGGTTGCAGCCTTGCGTTTGTTTGCAATCAAATTTAGAATATTATTTATTTAAAGACAGTCCTTATTATACGAGTGTGCTGTTACCTTGCTGAAGACTGCTTATCTAGTTGTAACTCACACTATTATAGTAACCTGATGCAGGCCCTCTGCATCTGTTCACATCTATGACTGCTTCCCTCCTGGAAAAAAAAAGTTTACAATTTTAGTAGTTATTAAGATGAAACAGGGTAAGAGTGTGCAAAAACTATTAAATAAGACCATAAAACAAACGTTTCCATTTAAAATCCCTGAAAGTTGATCGTGTTCATCTGGATGCAGTCTTTTCAGTGGGAGAAATGTTTCATCAGTAATCCATGTGACTTCTTTAGTCTGGAGACACCGAATAAGTCATCATCCAGGATTTTCTTACCTGGATTATTGAGGTAGGATCAAGACATCATGACATCAAGCTGCACACCAAGAGTGAGTGAGACACCAATTCCCTGATCCCTCTTGCCAGGTACTGAGAAGCCAGCTGAATGGAGGAATAAGAGCCAAGTCATTAATACATAAGGTCATCAGATAGCCATCTGAAATAATAAGACGTCCACAGGAAGAGATAGATGCTACTGATGTCAAGACACAAAAACTCGTCACAATGCACAGAGGTCTCCACCTGAAGTCCAGTCCAGTATCCTGAGGCTCTAAGAGCAACAGAAAGAGGGAGGGCAAGGATTAGTGCATGTCACTACAATCCAGGATGAAAGATGACACATTTGCAAATAGATCAGGAAGATCTCCAAGAATGCTTCAAGCAGCTGAAGATGGATACTGATGAGGAACAGGAAGAGGAACAATCATGGACAATCACTCCCTTGCGTGGGATGTATTATCGACAGAGAGAGGAAGTGGCTGACATCAAGAAATCCTACCAGTGGCTTAAGAGGTCAACTTTAAGGACAGTACAGAAGTTCTGATCACGAGCTAAGGACCAGATCTACCACAACTGACAGGACCCAAGATATGCAAACTGTGCAATGGTCCCCCTGGAGATTACACATAGCATCAAGATCCAAGCTGGGACAGCATACACTGAGAGGCACAATTTAGTGGCTGGGATAGTCAGAGCGCCTCACCTCTGTCAGTGCGCCCCAGGCAGCTGTGGCTATGTAGCTTGCCATCACCAGTGTGTGAATGGGTGAATCACTGAATGTAGTGTAAAGCGCTTTGGGGTCCTTAGGGACTAAGTAAAGCACTATACAAATACAGGCCATTTACCATAGTGTACAGGAACATCTGTGCCACATTTGGAATGAAAGTCCCCAAGTCCCAGTGGGAGACCTCACTAAAGGTGGTTGAGAACAGCAGGACTAAGATCCTGTGGGACTTCCAGTTCCAGACAGACAAGCAGCTGCTGGCCAACCAACCAGACATGTTGGTGGTTGACAAGGAGCAGAAGACCACAGATTGATGTGGCAGTCCCAGTGGACAGCAGCATCAGAAAGAAGGAGGACAGTAAAATAGAGAAGTACCAGGGGGTGAGGGAATAACTGGAGCAGATAGAAACATCAAAACAGGAAGCATCACAGGAAAAAAGAAAGTAAAGAAAATGGCATTTCAAAGACACAGATGTGAGTGAGGTGTATGAGACAATTTACAATAAGTTAGTGGGTAATATTCACTTGCTAAACTCCAATACATGCAATTGGAGTTGCATCAAATTATACTTTGTTTTTTTCTTTACATAAGGACTCATAATAAACTGCTCCACTCCTCTCTGGCATCTCATTTTTACAATTAAGCCTTCCCAACATTTCAGCATCCACATTTTCATTGTCAGAATTTGAGATTCTTTCCAAAGCTTAGGGATTAGTGAGGTACAAGTAACTAGATCCACTATCAATACTCTTATCACGCACTTATTTAACTGTGCTAAAGGACCTCCATCTTCAAGGGGAGACATCTGTGGTGACGTTGGCAAATCAGACTTAAATTATTGGCCCATACAATCCAAATCATCGCTCTAAAAATGAAAAACTTTGGCGCGATTCCATAATGCATGCACATAAGTCCATCTTTCTGTCCTACATTTCCAGCATGACACATCTTTAATTAAACCAATTTCATGTAATCTGAAAGGAGCGTAGTAATACCGATTAATGATTTTATCCTGAATAAATTTGCCCGTGGTATCCCTGACTAATTTTTTTAAAATATTGTTTTCCCAAGACTCATTTTCAGATGCAGAGACAACATCTTTTCCCCAGGTCTTCTTTAGTTTGTTGCTTTATGTTACATTGTTGAAAGTTTTAAATAAGACAGTATGGTGTAAGTGCTTTTATGCAGTTTGATTTTTCTTCTTATACAATCTTTAATTCACCAGATATATTTTTAAATATTCAAGCGTTTCACGACAGAAGTGCAGCCGCACTGTCCTTACCGTCGCCTCTCCAGCAGGGGGCGATGGCAGTCGCTCCGGACACATGGAGGGGCAGGGAGGAAGAAGGAGCTCAGACAGAGGCTGATTAAAGCGGTCAGCAGTCACAGGTGGTGGTCTGTGTAAGGGACCGGAGAATCGTTACAAAATATACCATGATGAACGAAGGCATAGAAGGGACGGAGAGGTTTCTGAGCCCGGATAAAGGCAGGGGCCTGCGGGCGTTGAGGCACTTCGCGGTGGGGGAGCTGGTGTTCGCGTGTCCTGCCTACTCCTACGTGCTGACCGTGAATGAGAGGGGAGCGCACTGTGAACACTGCTTCACCAGGTAAAACTGCACCTCACCTCACTCAAACAGCTGACAGACCCCTCTTGTAACAGGTAGTTACCAGCAGGCGCCTTCCTCTGTGAAAAGGAGAACTGAGTGGAGCGGGTAACGTCCAGTTCACCGCCAGCTAACCTCATTACAGCTACGTTAGCAGTTAAACCCCTGTGCACCTACTCAGCTGATTAAAGTGGGTCAGTGAGACGAGCCAGCTCACCTGACAGATGCTGCAGCTTTTGTTTGTAGCACTGCGGAGTCAAGAGAGTAAAACACGAGTGGATTTTAAAACGATACAGTGCTTTTTAAGTACTGTGTATATACCCTATATAGTCTTAAATAGGTTATCAGTATTTACAGGTCGCATACTTGGTTAAAGGACCACTTGGTAAATTTGCAGCCCTATTGATGCCATAGTATAACGTGTCTGCTTGTCTTATACAACACGTGCTCTGGGCAAAGACCTGTTAAAGATCCTCACTTGTCCCACAAAGTACCGAGACCTCCAGAACGAACTACATAATGTTGTTTTTGTGTCTCCAGCTGTGCATGTAGCGGATGTCTGTATAATGTTGTGTGGCTTTATGGTAATTTGTAGTCATTTCCTCTCTCTACATGGGTGTATTGTGTCTCATAGTTATTATTTGTGTTTCTTAGACTTTTCTATTTAATTCAGATTTTCTGCACTATGTCTTGTCTTATTTTTTGTCTTCGTTTATATTTGTTGTTTTGCAACTTTTTGGGGATTAATTCTGGAGGGTGGGAGGGACTGTGTCCATGCACACACTTGACAAAGCGCTGCCTTTGTAATATCAGACTGCCAAAGCTAGCAGGCTTGCACCAGTAACCGTGTAGGCTGTTGAGTGGCCTACAGCATTCAGAGAGCATCATGTGTAGGAGTGTGTAGGCACACTTTATCAAAAACATGACAGGAAATTAGATTCAGTTTAATTTTAAAATCCCTTCACAACACTTTATAGCATTATATGAACTCACACTCTGTGACACACTTTCTTACACACACATGCGTCCTACCAAAGAAGCCATTAAAAGGTTTGTAGAGCATTGAAAGGTTAGGGTGCTAAATATAGGCGTCCGTGTGTCCCAAAAGAGGAGGAGCCATGAGATGAGAAGTCAAGTCCAGGACAGGCGTGCACTGGAAGGCATGTACGCAAGTGTGTGTATATTTGCCCCGTGTTGCACCTTGTGCCTTATCTGACATAATTAGTGAACTGAAAATGTTTGTAGACGCTCCTGAGAATTTAATCTGAAATTCAGATCCAATGCATGTGACCCAGATGTGATTAAAATTAAACTCTAAACATCTTTATGTTCCCTATTATGTCCCAGACGATAACAAACTGTCACGGCCTTCTCGTTCAATACCAGGTTGAATTTTTATTATTGTCATTTTTTTAAGAAGTTGAAGGCTGTCACTATAAAGTTTATTCCCGTATCCACCATCCAGGTGTGTCATGTTGTTTCTTCATGTAGTTTAAAAGAAAGTGTCCCTTTTACGTACAGCAGTATCTGAATGTATTGCATCTTTGTGTCATTACAGGAGAGAAGACCTTTTTAAGTGTGGTAAATGTAAGCAGGCCTACTACTGCAATGTTGACTGTCAGGTAAGATGGTCATTTTGGTCTTTTTAATGGAGATTTTGAAATCTTTTTGTAAGTTTCAAAAGTCAGCTCAAGGAACTGACTAGGACTAGGTGTCAGTTGGTACTTTATGTTCAAAAAAGTGCTCCTTTTGCTAGCTTAACATTAGCATGCTCTCTTGTGCAGATGCCTGCAAAGAGCCAATAATGCATTAGCAGCATGATGCAGCTGTGTCTGTCCTGTAAGCAGTTTGCACTTTAACAGTGCTCTCTTATTCTTTAGTGCAATAAAATTAATGACTGTATCTCCACTCCAACATTTTCCTTCCCTGCACATCAACTAACATCAGTGCAGGACCAACAGAGGCTCCAGTTAGATGTTTGCTATTTGTCCTCAATGAAGAACCTTTGTAAGACAAGTAGCAACATAACTGCAGCTGTAATGTGATTGCTGAATTTGGTGTAGTAACACATTACATTACTGAGTTATTGACAAATCTTCAGTTATTGACGATCTGTTTAGTTCTAGTGTGATGGTACAAATCAAACTCTGTACACTGCAGTAGAGTACAGACAGAGACAGAATGACGTTTGCCTCGGTCATTAATTTATCAGTGATTTACTCTTTGATGACAGAAATGTCTGTTTAATTCTCCTTTTCTTTGCTGTCTTAATTTTGCGTATCCTGTTGTTTTTCCTTTTATAACACTTATTCAGAAAAGGATAATTTACCACTTACTGTGTTTGTGTTTGCACAGAGAGGTGATTGGCCCATGCACAAGCTGGAGTGTGTAGCGATGTGTTCCTACGGGGAAAACTGGTGTCCATCAGAAACGGTCAGACTGGTGGCAAGAATCATCATGAAACAGGTGAAGTGACACAAAGAAGCAGGAGAAGTAATGTTTCAGTGTCCAGAGAGTACTCAGAGATGAACACTAAAATGAAAAAGGAAAAAAAAAATTAGAGATATAGATGTTCTCTACATATTACGACATAACAAAAATAAAGAGTTATGGTTAAGACGCCGTAATTACCATTTGGATGAATAACACAGCAAGAAGAGGAAGGAGCAACAAGCAAACCTTAAAATAAATATCTGAGTAAAATATGATCTGGGTCTTCACAATAATCTGACTCGACTCATCACTTTAATTTACATAGTTTTCCATGCGCAGTGTAATCGCACATGTAGTTTAGATTAAAATGAACAGTCGTTGTGCAGTGTTAACATGGCCTTCTTGTGTCTTAATTTGACCACAGCGTTTAAATGTAGGTCTTATCTTGGTTGATGACAATGCTCATGAACACTGCTGTCCCTGAGCTGTGCTTGGAAGCTGCTGTATTACCATAAAGATCTTTAATGTCTAAACTCAGCTGAACGTTTATACTAGAACTGTCTGCAGGTAATTTAATTCAGCGTAAGTTTAGTTTATATCGTTACATCATTATGCGATCGCTATGATTCAGGTTTTTTCATTAAACACTGTCGTTTTGCAGAGAGCCACAACAGAGCGAACTCCCTCAGAAAGGCTGCTACTGCTTAAAGAGTTTGAAGCTCGTAAGTTAACGTTTGTGTGTGAGTGTGAATACATAAGCATACACTTTAGTTAGACATTCATGCACTTTTAGTTACTGTGTGTGTGCGTGTGTGCGCGCGTGCAATCTATCTATGTCTCTGCAGTTGTGGCAGTGTGTCTATTAATATCCTCAGCTGTAGCCTCCAGTCCTGGTTCTGTCGCTTTCATTCACTCAAAGTGTGCAAAGCACTGGGGATCTAAATCCCAAGCTTCTGCCTTCTGTAATTTCATGTTCTCTCCCTTCCTTTAACAACTACTGCCACTGTGCCCTTGAGCAATAAACTCATCTATCGTCACTGGGAAACTGTGATTATGCTGAGATGCACTTATCTGTTAATATAACTCAGTTTTAGCTCATAATTAAGAAACTAAACTCTGCTGAGCCTGTTTTCGAGCAGCAAGATTTACAGGGCATTTTTGTTTCTGTTTTCTGCAGTTGTTCTAACTGCTTTACTAATGTGCAACTTTCAGGTTTTAATGAAGTTAAACACAGTGAAACAGGTCCCATTGGTCGTAATCTCACACATGCACGAGCTCTGGTTTCCCCGAAGTGCCAACAAACGGTTTCCTGTGCTCCATTTGGGATTATTATTTAGTCTGAACTGTTGTTTCCGGCTCAGATGTGTCACCACAGGATTGTTAGAGAATTAACCTTCATACCTGTCCCTCATGCGAACCAAACAAATGGTTGGCCAGCTGCTGCCTGCTGCTACTCGTCTGTGTCTGAGTGGGTTTGTGTGATTGGCAAAGACAGACGGCTCATAGTGGTGCTGTGTTTAACACTTATTAACACTGAGGTGTTCTCATCTGCTTACAGTTTGGAACCAGATTATTATTATTATTATTATGATTATGATTATTATTTGAATCATCAGTTTAATGCATATATTTCTTTATGCTTGGAAAAAAAGATCAAATGTTTTGCAAGAGGTCCAGTGTAACTGAATGGTCAGATGTTATATTGATATTTACGTTTTGCTGACTTAAATATCAAACTTTAAGTCAGCTGCTTTTTCACTTTTTCCTGCCAATGAGAGACAACTCAGTAGTACATGTTTATTATTTACATGTTTGGTTCTCTTTTAAATAAATGTGAATAAATTTAATTAAATAAATCTCAGTAATGTTAAGCCCAATGTCTGGTCTGTTATATTGTCAGTTGCTTTTCATGTAATTATTAATTTTCTCACTTCTTTGTCAGCCCTTTGTCCCTTATTCTTTTTAATCTTTTTCTCTTTGACAGATTTAGATAAGATGGACAGCGAAAAGGAGGAGATGAACCAGACAGACATAGCAGCGCTGCATCACTTCTACTCCAGACACATCAGTAACCTTCCTGATGAACAGGCTCTCACGGAGCTATTTGCACAGGTATCGATGAAGAAACACCAGATGGCTGTTCGTGTTGTCAGTGAACCAATGGATCCAAAAACTAAAATGGCATGGTGGTGCCAATGCAGTGTTTACCTTTATCGCTGAGACTGCTACATCAGCCATTCCCTGCCCACAGTCAGCATTATTTTCCATTATTTTTATGGTACTAAACATATTTCTGCATGACATCACTACACTGCACTGGTTTGCCTTTTTGACAGTCAACAGTGCAGAGAGACTGGAAACATGCAGCACAGCTGGTCTCAAATGGTGGAGATTCAGGTTACAGTTAGTGGTGTGCACTTTAACCTGGACACCCTGACGCAGATGCAGCTGCCCTGTTTCTTGGTTGCTTTGGTGAGCTTATACCTAGAGCCACACTTAGTACTGATCATATAGATTGTGGTTGTTTTAAAACAGCAGAGACTTTAACAGTCATTTTAAATGAATTTGTACCTTGTTCGTATGGCAGCGCTTTTCCCAAACACCTGTTAATCCGTACTTGAACACTAGTTTAAAATCAGTTGATTTCAAGCCTTCTCCCACTAAGAATCTTTATTTCATACTGTTTGGGGGTTAGGGGAACTTGGAACCATCTCTTCATCTTTCAGCCCTCCATCCATTCTCAGTTGTCCTGCACTTGTAGGCAGAAAGACATAAAGGAGTGCATGTTTGTTTTAACTAGGCTCTGTATCACACGCCCACTGATTCTTTGCCGTTTAACTCTGCAGCTTTGAGCGCTTTAATTTTATCTGTCTGGCAGTGGGCTGTCTCCCACCTCTTCAAGCTACATCAATGGAAACCCCTTTGGCCTGTTATCACACAGCTGCATTTAATCTCCACTACCAGAATTTCCTCCTCCTCACTGAAGTGGGTGGCACGGCACAGCCGAGGCTGATGCAAGTTGTGTTTTCGTGTTGCTGAACCCTGCTTTTTTTTTTTCCCTTCAGGTTAATTGTAATGGTTTTACCATAGAGGACGAGGAACTCTCACATCTGGGATCGGCTGTTTTTCCTGAGTAAGCAGCTAACATGTCGTCATCATTCAGCGCTCTGTGTGGACATTTTAGGAGATTAAATTCAAAATAAATTCCTCTTTTCATTCCCCTGAATATGTCATCCCACTTTCTCAGTGACAGTTTGCCTGTTTTATAGGACATTTTTATATTTATAGATCACTTTATTTATTTTGTCTGTTTATTTCATGCTATGTGAAGCATGTACAAGCAACTGTTTATGGTCATTTTACATATTACTACTTCATAGCTGACAACAATTCTACCAAGAGGTATCTGATCAGCCACTAAAATACCTTAAAAACTTGGAAAAGTGAATAGTGCTCACACTTGGCTGCCCTCTTGAATACAGTTTACAAAAAATAAAAGTATTCATGGCAGAACTGCATGTGATACCCCACAGAGCCGTAGTACCAGTGTCACAAAGCTGCTAAATGTAGTGTTTTATCAGTGTCTTTTTAATTTTACAGCTTTTCTCTCACTTGTCTCTCTCACTCCTTCTTCCTTCCAGTGTAGCACTGATGAATCATAGCTGTAGTCCCAATGTCATAGTGACCTACAAAGGCACAGTAGCTGAGGTCAGAGCTGTTAAAGAGATAAACCCTGGAGAAGAGGCAAGTAAATAAATCATTTTGAAACCTTCAATTACAGAAGTGTAAAAGTATCTTATTGTAGGTTGTTCTTGTCATGTCTCTCTCTGTAGATATTTAACAGCTACATAGACCTGCTCTACCCCACAGAGGACAGGAAGGAGAGGTTGCTGGATTCCTATTTTTTCACATGCCAGTGCACAGAGTGCACCTCCAGGTCTAAGGTACTGTGGGTTTATCTCTTAGGAGCGCATATATTTTTGATATCTTGAATGGGAGTCTGGTACCAACAAACAATTTAGTTAGTTTGAGGACTAAAACAGCAAGTACATTATCTGGGTCAGTTATTAGCTGTGTGTTGGGGAAATGCAGCAGGATCATTGTCCTCATTGTGCCAACCTGTGCTTCCTCCCACCTTTGTTTCAAACGACACCTTACACTGTCAGAGATGTGGTGGCTGTGTCCCAGTTCCACATTATAAACTAGTGTACTGTATGGGTACTCATGCAGTCTTTTGTTTATATGCGTCAGTCTTCATAGCATGTTCTGTTTAGAATAGAAATGGTACTTAGCATGTGACAAGATGTTTTTGCATCATTTTGACTTCTGCACATTTTTACATTTGGAATGAAATCTGAAAGTTTCAGAAAAACTAAAATCCCTCCTTAGGTCTTTTTTGGTTTTACTGGAATTGCCTTTTAATGATATCTGACTGTAATTAGCTTACTTTATGCACTGCATTATGAAGCAGTGACTTAATGTTGTGCTCTAAAATCCAAGCAGAACTACTGGTTAATGCATACTGAGATATTTGTATGTCTAATTTTGTTTCTTTCCCAGTGTGCTGTTGTCAGACAGTACAGCTGTTTATATTTGGTACTCTTATGTTTTAACATGGCTTCCCCCAAAGACTGTCTTGTATAAGATGCAATGTTATAAAACTCTGTATTATTTTTTTTCACTCTGTCTTTAGGACAAGGCAAAAATGGAGATCAGGAAGCTGAACCCTCCGCCAGAAACTGAGGAAATCCGATCCATGGTCCGTTATGCCAAAAATGTCATTGAAGAATTCAGGCGTGCCAAACACTACAAAAATATCCTTCTCTTATTATAATGTATTCTCGTCTTTCTCCTGATCTCTGACAGCTTTGCTGCCTCCTCTTCTTGCGCTGCCTTTTCTGTGTCATTATTTCTTGACGCTCTTGCACCCCCCAGTGAGCTGCTAGAAATGTGTGAGCTCAGCCTGGAGAAGATGGGAGCTATATTTGCAGACACAAATGTCTACATGCTGCACATGATGTATCAGGCCATGGGGGTGTGCCTGTACATGCAGGACTGGGATGGCGCTATGAGCTACGGAGAGAAGATCGTTCAACCGTACAGGTAAATCGATCTGTTGGAAATTCAGGTCATAAAGACTAGATTAATTCGATCACTGTCTACAATGGTACATTATAATTTGTAACTGTATCAAAGTTGTTTTCGTATTGCATAAGAAGAAGAAAAACTTGTTTTTATCTTGTAAGCCCTGCACTAAGAGTCTTGGAGATAAAGCAGACACTTTTTTCCTCTCTTTCTCTGATTGTATTTTACCAGTTGCTATGGGTCTTTCTTGATTTGTCACCTTAACTAAGTTATCCACTCCCATAACCACCTTTTAGTCTTATTCCTTTAAGCTGGGTACATGTACAGTAAACTGTACCAAAAATGTGGATTTAACTTTTTTTTTTTACGATGATGTTTTCAGCTCATTTTGATGATTATGTTCTTTCTGCAGTGTTCACTATCCAGCGTATTCCCTGAATGTGGCGTCTATGTATCTGAAGCTAGGGCGTCTATATTTGGGGCTCGAGAAGAAGACCCAAGGAGTCAAAGCTCTGAAGAAGGTGAATGCATGTATAAATATTTGGTGTATTAAAAGATCAATTGCGTAAGCAGTTGGCTGCAAAAGCATTTGAAATGCAACAAGCGACCACGGAGAGACTGATGAGTGGACAGTTGTTCATTCTTTGTCCTGTTTTTGTGTCTTATGAGCGTCTCTGCATGTACTAGAACTAAGTCAGGGTGGAAATGGAGTAGACGTAGTCCCGTGAGCAACTAAGTAAACCCCATGATTCATGATTCAGTGGTCTGTTGGGCAATGTTTAACAGTGGTAACCTGAAGTAAGGAATTTGAACCCACTCTGTTACAATGTTGCTTGAGGTTTGTGGACATTTGTTTATGCACAGCTCTCTTAAGGTCCCTGCACAACATTCCAGTTTGAGATTTGCTGCTGTGCTTGGAATCATTGTCCTGTTTCATGACGGTCTGATAGTAAGGCTTTGACTATTGGGCAGATGGTCTCACATATGACTCTAGAATATGTTGGTATACATAGAATATGTTGGTCACAGTCAACCGGAGACCGCAAGGTGCCCTGGTCCTCTAGCTTGTGGCTGTAAATAATCACCCTTTCTCCAACCATACTTGTTCATTTTATTTCTGAGTGTACTTTAGCATTTAACATGCTACCTGGGGTCTGTAGCATCTGAGCCATATAGCTCTTAGGTTTTTTGCAGTTTTGCTGAGCAGTGAATGATCTGACTTCTGGTGAATTTGAAAGGACCTCCACTCCTGGAAAGATCACTCCAGACCAGTAAACTGCCAAAACTATTTGTTTTATAGAAGCAGCCACACAGGACCTGGCTGCTACTTACCCTCTTAAATCTAGCGGAAGGAGTAAATGTTTTGATACATTGATTTTAACTTTGGTGTCTGAAGCTACGTCACTGTATTGACATTCAAATGCCATTACATTCAACATTTGATCAGCTGTCAAGGCAAATGTGCATCTAATCTGTTTTTCTGTCTTCAGGCTCTCGCTGTCATGGAGGTGGCTCATGGAAAAGATCACCATTATGTAGCTGAAGTCAAACGTGAAATTGAGGAGCAGAAGTAAAAAAGAGGAGCTGAAGGAGCAAAAAGAGTAACGAGAGTCCGCAATGAGGGACCTCTCCAAAAGCAGCAACAACAAAATACACATCACAAATGCATGGCATGCATTGTTTACCTCTTCAGTTTTTAAATATTTTTGTTTACTCAGTTTCTTCTGCTTCTCTGTGAGCAGTCTTCACTCCTTAACTCATGGATGAGGACCACGTTTTGTATCTACAGCCGCCTACTTCCTGTCAGACCTGGATTAAAAAAAATGGAGACACATTGGGGTTGCATTGTTTGAATGAGAGGAATACAGCATCTTGGTTTGTTTCTCATCCAAACTTGAACTACATTTAAAATGTTGGTTTTGGTTTCTTTTCATACATTGAATAAAAACAAAATCCCACCATTAGAAAGATGAAAACATTTTTTTATGCAGCCTTTCTTAAGATACAAAGCTTTTATGTGAACGGTCTATTTTCTGAAGCCCAATTTAATTTTTTGTCCTTTTCCTGGTGAGTCTGATTCATTCACTGTTTTGTGGACCTGTCAATTAACAGTTTCCTATCCTTTTTCTTTGGCAGCAGTTATGGCTACGCAGCGTCGCCCCGGGCAGTTGTTCATGATTTAAAATTTTGTACAAAAAAGTGAACAGTTGTTACTCACAGCTGATGCATTTTGAAATCCTCAGATATTCTGGCTTCTTTCGTTCATGTCTAAACTGTGAAAATGTGACCATGCATCGTGTACTCTGTAGCACCAGAGAGGAGAATGCAAAGAACTATTCCTTAATGAATAACAAGTATCTTTTGCTCGTTTAAAAGAAGCAAGAAGTGTTGCATGTTTGACTGTTCATGTTTTCTTTGTGTGTGGCTTTTTCTTTTCTTTTCTTTTCTGTGTCTTCTACTGGGGCTTGTTGACCAAATAGGCCACAGGTTAAACTGGCAAAGAACCAGCTATTCAGTCTGTTCAGTGTATCATTAAATCGGGGTGCTGATATGTGACCAGTTTGCCTCTTAAGTCACAGTGAAGACATTGGTACTATGATCCTGGATCAGAGTCCCTTTGCTCTCAGGAATAAAAGGGGGCAGCACAGTAGCTTTTATTGCCTTTTTGTCAAGAGATGCATTATTAAACTTTGTTGGTATTTTCTTCTTCCAGACGCAACATCGATGCAGAAATGACCTATACAGTTGTAGACAGGATGGTAAAATACACTAAGATAGCAGGGTGTATAGCTTTTACAGTAATAAAGTAGAGGGTGGCATCCTTAACTTCTACATTTTATTGTCAAGAATTGGTGTAATATTTCATACAAAGAGAAGTGCATCTTTTAGTCTAATTTGTGCACACTTGTAAGCTAATTCAAACCGTAGTTTAAAACAGATGGTAACAGTTCCACATTTTAGGAAGTGTTACCTTTAGCAAGAATGCGTGTTGTAAAAGCATCTGTGGGTCATTAAAACAGTAGTTGGAGTTTAAACCCCCAAATGGGAGCTGTTGTAGATCACAAAACTGTACTTCTGCTTTAGGGTTGACTAAAATGTATAGAAATACTAGGTGGCTGTATTTAAGGTGTGTTGTTGGGAGGAAGACGTAAAAAAATAATTAATGCAAAGATTATCACCAGGGCCTTTGTTGCACTCAGATTTTGTATTGTTTTTGTGACACAATGATGTCAAATGGCAAAAATGTAAGCACATTTTATTTCATTTAAGCAGTTTCTGCAAGTGGACGCTTGGCCTTGCTGCCGTCTTCATTTTGCACTGCCAGAACCGATTCAGTTCTGTCGTTCTTTAAATGCATGTAGCTTCACTCTATCTCGTTTACTATGGAAACAGTTTAATGCTTAACATAAAGGTGGCAAACTGATAGTTGGAAATAAACCATTTTGAAAGTCATTTTTGTAGCAAGCTGTGCAAATGTGACTCTGTCACCTGCAAAAATGCATCTAAAAGGTGCCTGCCTTACAGTTTTGCCTTGGTAACCCAAAAACACAGTTTGAGCAATTTCACCTTCTTTATTTTTGTCTTACTGCTAAAAGAAAAACACAATGTAAAGATAGGTTGTAGGCTTGTTTGCACAGGTCAGTAACCTATGTATGTAAACTTTCTATTGGCCAGAATTGAGCATTGTTTAATTTTGGTCAAAGACTTCGAAAATACAGTTATATATTTTGTGTTTTTACTCTGTCAGTAAAGATAAAACCTGTGGCACCAATATTGAAATGGCATGTAAGCCAGGCAAAGGGTAATTGGAAGGCCACCTGCACACTGTTTTCTCTTCTTTCTGTAATGAACTGTTATCTTTATCAGGCATGAATATTATTCTATTGGAATGCATAATCGGAAAAAATCAAGCCTCTGGCTCTTTCTGTACCGTGTCAGTGGAAATCAATAAATGACAGTATCGCACTTTGTTCTGTATTCTAACATTTTCTTCTGAATCTTTTTTTAAGCAGCACATCTAAAGCTACATGTCCTGATTGAGTCTGTCTGTGGAAGCAGTAGTGATGCAAGTTAGACTAAAAACTTTTTTCCAGTAGAAATCTTTGATGAATTTGTCTTTTATTTGAGGACTAGGCTAAAAACTTCACCTGGTATGAAGCTGTGGCATCTAGGTTAGGTTAGAAATACTGCTAGACATATTTCTTTTAGAATTTGCCTTTTTAAGCGACATGTTTAAAAAGATTTTTGTTTGGAAACAACTGAACTGATATTTTTCAAGTCACAATATATATGACGAGTACCAGTCAGGTTTCAGAATCAACCATAGCACAGAAACGGCTCTTATGACCAGAAGATCAACAGTGATTGATCTGCAGGTCATCTTTGTTCCCTGCTGCCTTCAACACTGCTCACCATGACATTTTAACTCAAAGGCTTTATTATTAAGCTGATTTGACAGGTCAGGTTCTGAGCTGATTTTTATCACATCTATAGGATAATAGATTCTGTGTCTATGTTAGTAATTTTAGATATACCGAAATTATTCAAACAGGTGTTCCTCAAGGGTCAGTACTTGGTCCATTACTCTTTAACCTTTACTTGTTCCTACATAGTACTGTCATAAATAATCATAATATATTCTACCATTCCTATGGAGGTGATATGTAGTTGTACTAAAATTTTCCTTTGATGATCTAACCCCTGTTCAAGCTAATAACCTGCACTGATAACATTAACTACTGTCTCAAAACCTTTTCAAACTGAGTGAGATGAAAATGTTTGCTCTTATTTGTGAAAAATGTGTTCATATTTATCCCGTTCTCTAAAACACAGTGAGCAAGTCAGGAGTCTTGGAATTATTTTGGACAGTGATCTCAATTTTGATAATCAAATTAACAAGACCAGAACTGCTTTCTACCACTTATAAAATATATCTAAGGTTGGAAAAGAATTATTTCAAACTGAATCTGAGGAACAGGTCCATGCATTCATCTCAAGCAGGTTACACTACTGTAACACTTTATTTACAGCATAATCAGAATCATTTGTAGGACGACTTCATTTTGCAGCAAATTTCTACACAGAAGTAAAAACAAAAACGACCCCCCCAGTGTTTCATGCTAAGAGGTGTATTTCACACACGAGTGGGACGTGCGCTTAGCGAGTATTTATAAACTCCTACTACTTGGTGTCGCTGTGGACACAAAGAGTAGCGAACCAATCCGCGTTCGTGGCGCAGCTGACGACGTAACAGACAGCCAATCGACATGGAGCTTCGCGGCTTGCCGTTTCCTCTGTTGAATTTTGAATTTTTCAACGAGAGCGACCCAAACAGTAGGAGAATTTGATAAAGGAGCATCGCGCCCAAAGTAAGTGCAGCCAGCCTGAGTCGTTACTGCTATGTGATTTATTTCAATTTCGAGTTAACTGTCTAATATACTAATATAGAATCTGCACTAATCTTTAGCCCCTGTCTGGATAATTTACGATTTAAATAAAAAATATATATCGATGTCATATTTGCTGAGAGCATGCTCTTCAGAAAGCTAACGTTAAACAGAAACTAAGCTATGTTTTGATCATATCCAGCTTTTAAATAAATTGACTTCTAATACGTGTTTTGTGGTTGTATTCAGTAATTTAATCGGGCATCATTTACTACGTAAACTCTGTAAAGTAGCTTCTAGCTAGCTAATCTTTAATATTAAACTAAAACCTGCTCAGGTCAGATGATGGGCTGTAATTTTCTTTTCACCGGTATAACTATTAATACTCATTTCTTGTTATAAAATCTGAGGTTAACTTTACGTAGTTATAGCTACACTTAGTTGCGTTTGACTGTCAGCATTGATAGAAGACACAGCTTTGAAGGGACTTTAGCCTCATGTGAACTGTCTGTTCACACCGAAGACGAAAACGTTTCATTATGTCTGCATAACAAAGCATAGTGTGAATTTCTGTGGCACTACCAATGTTTAAAATGGACATTTAGCCTTTTTCGTGTCTAAACTGATGCTTTTTCTTCTTTGAATATGTATTATTGTTATATGTACCGAAGGAAGATAAATATTGATTAGCAAACATTTGTTGATCTGATCATTGGTCACTGCCAGTAAATATTATTATTTGCTTATAGGGCAGTCAGCTAGGCCAGTATCAGTCCTTGATTCCCTAAAAATGTTTTTAAATTTTAAACTAGGTATATTTATCAGCTCGTCATCAATTCATTACTTTTATATAAATGGATATATGTTTTAGTAAGGTTAAACCATGAGCTGGGCGGTGGAGGAGTGGAAGGATGGACTTCCAGGGAAAGCCCTGCAGAAGATCCAGGAGATGGAAGTCCAGCTGGATAAACTGAAGAAGGAGAAGACACAAAAGCAGTTTCAGTTGGACTCCTTAGAAGCTGCACTCCAAAAACAAAAGCAAAAGGTCAACATTTATCAGAAGTGCTTGAACAAATGTGTTTTGTGAGAAACAAACTGACACATCTATTTGAAAAGATACCCAATCAAAACATTTAAAATAAGCTTGAGAAATACTTCTCCTACTCATATGAGTCTATTTCTCCAGGTGGACAGTGAACGTACAGAGACGTCTGCTTTGAAGAGAGAAAACCAGTCTTTATTAGAGTCATGCGACTCTCTAGAGAAAGCTCGGCAAAAGGTTGTACATGATCTTGGAGTCAAAGAACAGCAGGTCAGTTTCTGATGAGAGGAAGAAGCATTTGATCATTGCAGGATAAACCTAGTTTCAGATCTAGATTAACATGTATTCAACAGTAAAGCTGAAAGGTGTTAGTTAATAGCCACTGTTCATCACATGTATAATTACAGACGCTCATATTGAAGTGTGTTTTCCTGTTAGTGTGTCCCGCCCTTTTTATTTGTGAGCAAGTTATATCTGAAGAGAAAACTTTAAACAACTTATGTTACGGAGGAATTATTTATTTTTCAGCTTGGGAGTACAGATTTGCATAAATGGTACTCAAGTGACAAGCTCACAAGCCTGATATCCAACTAATGTTTTTGTCTAACTGAATTGTCTTCCTAAACGTAGGTGAGCTACCTGGAAGGTCAGCTTAACTCCTGCAGAAAAACCATTGAACGACTCGAACAGGAGCTCAAGAAGTGAGTTCAGTTATGCGTCTCTCTCTGTGCTGTTGTATGACTCAGAGTGATAAATTCAGTGATTTATCAAGACCTTGATGAGCACCTTATATCTGCTCAGGCACAAAAATGAACTGGATCGTTCCCAGCCTGCTGGCTCTTCCTCACTGTCATCATCCTCCTGTGAGCTGCAGACCTACGCCACTCCACAGAAGAGTTTTCAGACACCAGCATCGATCCCAGCCTACAGACAGCATGGTATTAAAATGTGTTTTTATCTTCAGGGAGTCTGCAATTCATTCTGTGTTCTTATTTATTTATTTATTTATTTATTTATAAGCAAGTAAACATTTGATTTACAGACTTATCTTTTCTCACTTTTCTTTTAATATACATTTCTGTGTTCATGTGTAGGCTTATCGCAGTTATTTCTAGAGTGTCTCTGTCTCTAAAAATGTATATAGAATCATTTTTGCATTCAGACGTCTTTTTTTTTTTAAGCTCCATCTGTTAAGGAGTCACTGTTTTCTAAATGACTGAATAAGTTTACTTTGGATTTGAATTGTGTGTCTTCCATAGATAATAGACTAGAGGAGCTGCAGGAGAAATACAACCAAGAGGTAGAAGAAAGAAAAAGACTGGAAAGTGAACTCAAAGTCTTGCAGGTCAAAGTAAGTGCTATAAATAAATCTATTTTTATAATTATGAGCATTTATTTCTTAGTAGTTTTAATATTCTCATCTTCTCTAGCTGTTGAATCAGTCTTCAGTCAGTGTAAGTCACAAGGACATTGCTGCCCGACAAGCCGGGTCTTCCATTTTCCCATGGCAACAGCAGGATTCTGCCCATCGCCGCCAGTCTCAGGACATAATGGAAACACCTCTAAAGAGGCGAGGGACATCCCTTTGGGACGCCCATGAGGAGACGCCGATCAAACCCAGCCAGCGGATGAGCTCTTCCAGAGCAGCACCGAGTCCCAGTGGATCCTCTCAACAGATGGAGCAGCTAAAGACTTTGAACCAAGGTATTTTGTTATAAAGTATTTTATAATTAGTATGTTGGGTATTGTTCGGTGTTTAGTAACTTTTGCTTTACACTTCTTTTTTTGTGGTTGTTGTTCTTTTAACAGAGCTGCGTGGCCATGTGTCAGAACTAGAGAGGAACTTAGCCAATCAGGAGAAGGAAATTCGTAACCAAGCGTCCAAACTGCAGGACCTTCAAACGCAGCTGAACCAGGCCCGCAAAGACCTCAGCGAGCGGGACAGAGACCTGACCAAGGCCAAACACGAGCTGAGTCAGGCCACAGACCGACACCAGCAGGTCGAGTCCAAGGTAGGCGACATTATTTTATTCTGCTTAGCAGTAAAGAGCACAAGTTAATCACTAGCAAAGTTGTCTAATGATTTGAGTTGTTTTTAGTGTTCATCGGTTGAGCAGAAACTAAAACAAGTCACTGAGGAGATGAGTTGCCAGAGGCACAATGCTGAAAGCTGCAGACGGGCACTGGAGCAGAAACTCAAGGACCAAGAGAGAGACAGTCAGAAGGTACAACAGTGGGAAATATTTTAGTCTTTTAAGATTTTTATTAATAATGAAGTTTTTAGAATTTGGTTTATGAATTGTGTTCGTACCTGTTATATTTTGTGTAGGAACTTGCCCAGCTGCAGAGTTCCCATCATGCTTTGGATCAGCAGCTAAACCAGACCAGAACCAAGCTGACCCAAGAGATCCAACAGGCCAAAAAAGACCACAACATACTGCAGGCAGACATGGAGAAGGTAGATTTGTAACATCGCACCAGCACATTTATTAAAAGATTAAAGCATTTCTACTTGGTGATTTTGTTGGACGAGGCCTAATTAAAATCTTTTTATAAGTGTGAGTCGTGTAAAATTAGTGCTCACTGACTTTGTGAATGTTGTGCATTTGATGAACTTCTGAAGATGCAACTTTAATTTTGTTTTTAGTTGTATTTTTAGTAGTCAGTTTTTAAGTTAACAAAAAGAGATGTGTAATGAAAAAAACCCACCACATCCTGAGTGTGTTTAGGCTTTCAGAGAGGAGCGAAAGCCACAACCCTAAAGGAAAAGTATTTAATGTATCTTAATTGCCTTGACCTTAATTTGTATCACACTGCTCCTTTTTAGATGTGCTTCCAGAAGAAGCAGATGGAGAAGGAGATGGAGGAGCAGAAACAGAAGCTGCTGAGGTCAGAACAAAGCCTTCAGGCCTGTCAGACCAAAGAGCAGGACCTCCGCAAGAAAATGGAGGTGGGCTGAAAATCCGTTTGCTGTAATTGTGAATTTGCAGTTCTGCTTTTAGTGCACTTCTCATCATTGTAGGGCATGGATTCATGTTATCCACTCATTTCTTCATCCCTCCAGGAGCTGCAGAAAGAGAAGAACAGTATGACTGTCCAGTTGGACCAGAGCAACAGGCGCCTCTCTCAGCTGGAAGAAGAGAAGAAGAGTTCAAACCAGAGCCTCAAACGTACCCAGGGACTGCTAGATGATCTCAAAGGTAAATTTGTTTTAGGGATGTCAGAAGTAGCGGTTAGTCTTGAGAATTAATCTGAGGTTATTTTAATCTTAAACTGATTTGTCTTTTGGATCTTTAGCTAAATCTGAAGGGCAGGCAGAGGAGCTGAAGAAACTTCAGTGTAAACTGGAGCAGCAGGCTCAGACTTCAGCACGTGAACAGGAAAACTTAAAGAAAACACTTTCTGATGCAGAGACCAGAAATGACAGGTAATCATCATTTCATTTTCATAATCAGCATTGTGGAGTAGGAATAATACATTTTGTTATTAATCCTTGTAAATATTTAATTTCACTGTAGATCTCAGAATGAACTCCAGAAACAGAAACAAGAGTCAGAGAGGCTGAGCAACAGGGTGACGGTGCTAGAGAAGGAGAGCCAAGAGTTGAAATCCAACCTCTCTGCGAGTCAGAATGAATGTAAGGAACTGAAACGAGAACATCAAGCTCTGCTGGACTGGAAGAATGAGAAGGAGAGCTTAATTAATGAAACTGAAGCTGTGCAAAAGGAGTTCGCAGACAAAATTACCAGCTTGGAGAGTAGTCTGGGCTCCCTAAACGAGGCTAATGATGAACTTCAGGTAAGGAGCAGTGGTTTCTAGACTCTTGTTTAAACTGAAAAGTAGAAAATTCGATTGCCTGGTGTCAGAATTAAGTTTTTTGCTGATATTCTGATAAATAGCTTTAATTAAACTAATTTTTAGTTAGTGTCAAGAATAACCACAGTACAAAATCTACTGTAGCAGCAGCCTTGAAGTAGATTATCCCTCACCCTGAATACGTTTTCTTTCATTACTGCAGAAGAAGCTCACGTGTGTAGAGGGAGAAAAGGCCAGTCTGTCTGCTCACATTGATTCCCTGAAGGGAGAACTCCTCAACAAGTGCACAGATCTGGAGGAGAAGGCGCATCAGTACAAGGAGCTTCAGTCTCAGTTCTCTGAGGCTGGACAGAAACATGCTAAAGACTTGGAGAACATAGGAGTGCAGGTGGCTCAGCTTGAAGCACAGGTGACTTATAGTTATTTATTTTTTATAGTCTTTAAAATATTTATTTGAATTTCATTAGCAACCATTATTGGAATAAATCATGGACAAACATCCGACCCCTAATGAAAGCTGCTTCTTAGGCTCCATTTTTACGAGAAATGTTCTATAGGAAAGTGAAATTTTGAAAGTGGTAATACAAAAATATAGCGTATCTCTCTCTTTTGTAATCCACTGATGTGCTATGCACCGTGCTTCATATTTTCGTTCTGGTAACAACACAGCAAATCCATAAAGTTTTTTTTATTAGTTTTTCTAATAAATGTTTTTTCTAACTATTAGTAATTCTAATAACTGTACTCGATATAAAGGAGTACATAAACTAGTAAAATCCATTGTCAGCACTTGCTGAATCTCTCTTTCTTAATACGATTTCATTTTTTAATAACTTAACTAGGTCAAAGATCTGGAGTTGCGTTTGCAGAAGGAAATCACTCGAGCCGAACTCGCTGAGAGGATGAACACCGACCTGCAGGATGAGCACAAGGCAACCTGTGATCTGGTCCGCTCCAAAGAGCAGCTGGTAGAGCTGGGGAGGGCTGAGATCAGCCAGCTGAGGGAAAGCCTTGCTCAGACAATTGCACAGCAGGAGGAGCAAAATGCCAGGTGGGAGTTTTTCGTGCAATATTGTTAAAAACTATGATAATTGAAATAAGGTAGAACTGTGGAATGACACATTATGTCCTGTCTTAGCTTTGGTATAAGATCGAAGAAAACATTGTGAGAAAGACAGCAATGTACGTCGTGGCATATTAACTTTCCAACACTGGTTTTAGAAGCAAGTTGCATGAAGACATGAAAACACTGTTTGACTCATACCTTCCATCTGCTCAGTTGTGATATGTACCATGCTACAGGTGGTCAGAGTGCAAAACACTGAGTCAGAGCTGCTTTTCTGGACAAGCTGTGTTGACACCATCTACCTGCATTTTTTTCAGCATTATGTCCTGAATCAACAACAAATAAATGTTCTTTATATATATATATATTCATTAACGCCCATTCCATGTGGAATGTCCAGTAACTGCTGACAATATCAGCTGAGCTTTGGTTTTAATGTCTATTCTCTGTCTTTGATTTGTAATTTCACTTAGGTTAGCAGAGGAGAAGGCAGACCTCCTAAAGCAGTGTGAAGAACGTGTTTCAGCAAAGGCTGAGGAGACTGAGCACATCAAGCTGCAGTTAGAGGAGGCCCAGCAGGAGCTGCTGCTCACCAAAAACCAGGTCTGCTTTAGTTAAACTGCAGTGGAAGCTTTTTTTTTAAGAGACTTCTATTTATTCTCAAACTTTTACTTCAATAAGTGAATAAAGTTGGGAAACTGAAAAGTGCAGGAGAATTAAACAGGAAAATAAGACTTCTCTAGAGTAAAATCTGACCTGTGCTAGTCTGCCTTTGGTTGCTTTTTGGGTTATTTTTATCTGGTCACTTTGGAAAGGACACTTTGACATATCAACAGGCCTGAACTCAAACCACCGTCCAACTGGTGTCTGTATCCACTGTACGGACAGGAAGTAGTTGCGTGAAATCCAGTTATGAGGCTTTAGGTGATGCTCTGATATATTTCTGCATATGTTGAGATATTGAGTAGTTTTTGCTGTCCTACATTTAGTAGTACATTTAATCACTATAAAAACTTTGCTGAGCATTTGGTGTAATTGTGTTGTTACTGCTTTTTTAAATTAATTGTCCTCCTCTTCTTCTTCCTCTTAGATCAGTTCCTTAGAGCAGTTCCTGAAGGTCCAGGAGCAACTGGGAGCAGAGCTGCAGAAACAAATTAAGACAATGACAGAGCAGGAAGAGGAACAAATTCGGATGTACAACAAAAAATCAGAAGAACTCAAACAATTAGAAATGGACCTCAGTGATCAGCGGAAACAAACAGAGGAGAAGGAGAAGCAGCTCAGAGAAGCTGAAGTTCAGATATCGTCTGTGGAGAAACAAAAAGCCGAGCTGGAAAATGCAATTCAAGATTTGAAGAAAGAATCAGAGGTAAAATCTAAAAATCTTTGCTTTGTTGTCTGGTTATGTACGGATATTTTAATTATGTTCATAATTAATTTATTTACTTGCCTATTTTTTCTTACCAAATATAAATGAAATCTTTTTAATTAAGATCATTCAGCACAGTCAGACCGAGAAGATCAGCAGCCTCCTGGAGCAGATTTCATCCTTAGAAGAAAAGGTCGATGTGAACAAAGATGCAGCAGAGAAGCTTCCCGTCTTGAAGAATGAACTGGATGTAGCCAATCAGTCCAACGTTGACCTTAAGAAGTCACTACAAGCTCTTGAGGAGAATCACTCCTCCGCTATAGAAATTAAGTCTAACCTGGAGAGCACTCTGGCCGAGAAGATGAATCTTATCTCTGCTTTGGAGAAGGAAGTAAAAGATCTCACAGAGAAGATGGGTAAAGAGTCAGAGCGTCACGCTTTGGAGATTGAAAACTTCCTCAAAAAAGAGAAGAGCCTTGACGAACAGCTCGAAGCCACAAAGAAATCAGTCAGTGCTGCCAAAGCAGAGTCGAGTTCACGTCGGGAGGAGATCCGGACCATGAAGGCGACTCTGTCTGCAGCGTCACGCGGCTTGGAAGAGAGAGACAGCACCATAAAAGATCTGAAGGAAAAGCTGAATAAAGCTGAGGCAGAACAGACCAAAACCTCAGAACTCCTGAAGGAGAAGGTGGTCGCCATGAATAAAATCAAGGTTGGTTCCAAATGTGTTCCTGTTTATGTTCTTGTTTATTACAATATTCTTAGACACAGGAAGTGTACTGTTGGATAGTGTAGCAAATCATTTAGTTGCATGTTCTGAGTTATTAATTATCCCCCTCCAAACAATTAAGGTTCAGCTAGAGATGCTCCAGATGGACTTGGAGGACAACGAGACAGCCATGACCTCCTTTGACAGTCAGGTGGAGCAGCTTAAAGGAACTATAGAGTCACTGGAGGCCGTGCTTGCTCAGAGCCAGACCCAGATGTCTGAAATGGAGGCCATGCTGGATGAGGGCAGAGCCCAGGTTGGATAATTGTTCTGCTCAAAAGTGCTTCACTCACACACAGTGTTTGCTGATTCGCTGTTGTCTTCTGTCTTTGTCATCAGCATGCTTTCACTAATCTATTTCACTAATCACTAATCGGCTCTATTTTCAGGTCTCTGTCTTGGAAGCCCGCTTAGATGAGGTCCAGTCGCAGAACTCTCTCTTGGAGTCAAAGTATGTCACAGCTAAGGAGGAGTTATTTGAGAGAACCTGTGAAATAACTCGTATGGAAGAGGAAGCTATCCGACGTCACGAACTGGAAGAGAGTGTTGCTACATTAGAGGCTAAACTCAGTCAGATGACACAAGACAACGAAAAGCTGGAGACAACTCTCAGGGAAACCATTCAGGACAAAGAGAGCAGTCTAAATCAGCTTCTCCAGGAGAAAAACAACCTCGAGACTTCTCTGAAACAGCTAATGAACGACAAAGAGAAAGTCGAAGGTGAAATGGTGCACGTAAATGCCGAAAAGAAACTGCTCGAAGTCACTGTAGACGCACTGTCTGAGGAGAACAAACAACTGCAGTCTAATATTGAACAGGTAACTGAGGAAAAGCAGCAAACAGAAGCCAAGATTAATGAAATAACTGCTCGGAAACATGAGGCTGAATCTGCCCTTAGTCAGCTCACTGAAGCAAAAGCCCAGTTAGATGATATCTTGAAAAAGACGAAAGAAGAAAACGTTCAACTTGCAGATGAACTGCATGCATTAACTTCTGAGAAAAATGACCTGGTTACTAAATTGAATCAAGTAGTAGAGGAAAAGGTTCAGCTGGAATTGAGCTATAATCAACTCTCTGAAGAAAACATCAAACTACAGTCTAATGTGAATCAAATAACTGAGGAGAAGCTGCAGTTACAGGAACTCATAAAGGGCCATGGAGATGAGGTTGCTTCTCTCAGAGAGGAGAGCGAGTGCATCCAGCACTCCCTGCTGACCTCAGAACAGGAGCGCCAGAGACTGAAGGAGCAGCTTGAGCTGATGGAGGAGAGGACTGAGGCGACGAATAAAGAGCAGTATGTCTGCATGGCTGTGTCTGCTTTGAAGTTTGTATTAGCTTTTTAGCTGTTTGCTCTGCTATCTATATAATGGCTGAAATCACAGTGTGTTTTATTTTGTATCACAGGAGCGAGCGGTTTACAGCAGAGCAGGCTGAACTGCACCAGAAGCTGGCAGGCCTGCAGAAGGAGCTGACTGTGTTTAAGCAACAGTATGAATCACTGCTGGAACAAGTGGGCCAGCAGCACAGCCTCATTCAGCAGCTGTCAGAATTCAAGAGCCCAGCAGACAGAAACAACATGGAGGAGGCAGAAACTGATGGTGAGTGAGGAAATGTTTTTTTTTCCTTCATAAAAAACAGATTTCCACTTTCCTTGAGTACATATATTTATATTTATCTGTTTAGTTTACCCAGCTGAAGCAGCAGCCGAGAGTCAGGTAGAACCAGCAGTTAATTCAAGCCTCTGCACCAGTTCGGAGTCCCTTCCAGTAGAGGAGGAACTTATGGTGTCTGAACCGACTGAATTTGCTGATGCTTTCAGGTGCAGTGAGTTTTATGCCGCCTTCTGTTTTGTGTTGACTGTTTGTATGCAATGAAAAACAAAGCTAACCTCCCCTCTGTCATGTTAGCGAGGTCAAGCTGGTCTTTAAGGTGGACGCCACCAAGCAGGAGGTGACGCAGGAACAGTCAGAGGAGGATGGGGAGGCGTTTGTAGCAGATGTAGAGGAAACGAAGACGAATGAGGAGGAGCAGCTACTTCCTGAACAGGTTAAAACCGCTGTAATAGTCACTTTTCCTTCAGTCGTGCATGGTACATCATTAATCTTTGTTAATATGTTGTATTCGTTGTCTGTTGTATATTCATATTGTTAGGAAAATTGTTAATTTCTTTGGGAATACATGAGGTTCATAATGGAGCAATGTTTTCATTATTTTTATTTATTTTGTACAGGTTTCTGAAGAAAGCTCCAACTCCAGAGATGTTCTTGTAGATGAGCCTGTAATCCATGACGTGTCTCCACAACCTTCCTCCTTCAGTGAGAAAAGAGACACGAAATCGTTTGGTGAGTAAATCAAATATCTAAAAACTGTTTTGTTTGTTTATTATTTATTGTTTTGCATTGAGTTCATACTTCATTTAGGTTTGTCCTTATTTGAATGCATTTTTCTTTTGTTTATGGAATAAAATAACAAATGCTTATTCAGCTTAGGCTGAATATAAATATTCAAATGGCATTTAGACACATCTGTCCATCAACAGAGTCATCCCTGGTAAATGATGAACTCGAACGTTACAAGGAAATGATCAGAAAACAAGAAAAGGAACTTGAGACTCTGCGCTCAGAGTTCGACCTGCTGAGCTCTGACCTGGAACTGAGAAAGGAGCTGACCTCTGAACTGGAAGTCCAGGTTCAAAACCTGGAGCAGAAAGTTCATGCTGCCGAGGAAGAAGCCCACAGTGCATCCTGTCAGCTGAAAATTGCTTTGGATTCAAAGAAAAATCTTTCTCATGAGGTAGGATGAAGATTTGTCAAATAATGGAACCAGTTTTTTGTGTTTCTTTTACCTTAATACCATGTGCTCATATTTAGCTGACCCAGCTGTCCGAGGAGAAGGAAACTTTAACTCTACAGCTACAAACCACTAAGTGCCAGCTGACTGATGTTATAGAGATGCTGGAAGGACTTGAGATGGCCAAAGGTTTCTTTTTACTTTATATTAGAAAAATCACCACAACTCTCAGAAGTAAAGATACCCCTGAGAGTTTCCATTTAAGGTCATGCTATTAGATTAAAGGTTGTTTTTGCTTGGTTCTGTAGGTGGATGGGATGAGAAGTTTCTTCAGCAAGAGAGCGAGCTTAAGAGGGTTCGCTCGGAGAAAGCTAACCTGGAACAGCACATCCTGGGAATGGAGTCTGAACTGGAGACTATGCAGGCTGAGGGGGCCAGACTGAAGGGTGAGATGGAGACTCAGAGGAGGACTTTTTCAGGCATGGAGCAAAAGATAGAAACACTCATTACTGAGGTGAGCAAAGCCTGCAAGCTAAAACAACACAATACTGTGTATTTAAAGGCCAAAGTTATGTGAACCTTTTGGGGACCAATAAAATAAACTAAAACAGAATTTGCTCTCAAATCCCCTTCAGTTTCCCCTTGTGCAGAAATGTAGACCAAAGCTTTGGTCTATGTTCTGTTGTAAGCTTGTTGTCTTCTGTTGTTGTAAGCTTTCATCTTGCAGAATACCCAAAGGTACTTATAAATCTTATATCTGCAGACAACTCAGCTGAGATCTGAACTGGTGTCTTGCACTGAAGAGCGAGATGAGTTGAGCCAATCCTTGAGCCACTGGAGGGAGAAAGTTCACAGTCTGGAGAAAAATAATTGTGACACAAGAAACCTCATTTCCATCCTGGAGGATGACATCAGAGCAGGAAGGAAGGAGTATGAAGCCCTGCAAAGCAACACAGACAAACTGAGGACAGAGAGGCAACAGGTACACATGGAAATTTCCACAGAAGGGGAGACTGGTTAGACCTGGTTACGCCCCAGTTACGACTTTTGACTTATATGGATGCATCTAACAGTGAGAAGACTTGCTTTAGCCAGCTGAATCAGATCAAAGCAATGATCACCTAATCCTCCTGTAGTTTTGAATAGATTCTCAGGTCTGATTTATGCTAGATCCTTATGAAACTTACGATATGTTAAATTACTTTTCTTTTAAACAGATTTTTTTGGGGGGGGGGGCTTGTTTGTTGTGTTTTTTGTTGTTTCCTACTAAAACTTCATCTATTTTCCTTCACATGAAGCTGGTGGAGCAAGTTAAAGAGCTAGAGCGGACAATCTCCCAGCACTGTGGAGAAAGAGAGGAGCTGATTGGCCATCTTAACCAGATAAAGGAGGACCACAGTTCCTCCAGTCAAAACACAGAGTCCATGGCTGGAAAGATAAAGGTGAGGAGGAAGTGTATTATGAAGTATGTCCCTGTATGTGGGAAGTGGAGTCAAAAGCATTTGGTCATAACTCCACTTGTTTTTCCTGATTCCCACCTCAGGCTTTAGAGGGAGAAGTGTTTCGCCTTTCCCAGTCTTTAGAGTCGTCTTTATTAGAGAAAGGAGAGATTGCCTCTCGCCTGAATTCCACCCAAGATGAGGTCCAGCAGATGAGAACTGGTATCGAAAAACTCCAAGTCCGCATTGAGTCGGATGAGAGGAAGAAAAAGAAGATGGGAGAGCTCCTTAAAGGTGACTCTTAACACTTTTGTTCCTGATGGAAAGAAACGTGTAAATTATATAACCTCCACAGTTTTGTTATGTTTTGGTCTAAATGTGACTGTATCCTTGCAGCCGCCCAGAGAAAGTCTGACTCACTGCAAGATCGCATTGATTCCCTGGAGCGAGAGAAGGAAGATGTAGAGCAAAGTTTAGAAGAAGCAGTGCTGCAGGTATTTAGTCTCACAAGCAGTCAAAAAATTATGATTATATCTTACTGATGCTGACTCAGAATCCGATTCTGCTGCGCTCTCCCGCAGGCGGAAATGGCTAAAGCTGAGCTGGAGGAGGAAAGGGGAATGGTAACCTTGTATTAAGACTTTTTCCCTCTATCTGTGATGATTTTCTCTTCTAATTATAAAATGTGACTGCAATCCAAACAGACTGTTAATCTGCTTCTCCTGCCTTTGTCTTTCTTGCTTCAGGTGGAGGAAGAGAAAAAAGAGCTTAGTGCGAAAATCTCAGAGCTCTCTACCACTCTGGAAAGTTTGAGATCTGAGAAAGAACACATGGAGAGACAGCTGGAAATAAAAAACAGAGAAATCGAGGAACTGAAGGCAGCTAAGGAGGAGCTGGAGAGAGGACTGGAGAAGGCAGAGGCAGAAAGAAAGGAGGAAGAGGAAAGACAGAAATGCAGATTAGAAGAACTGGAGAAAGAGATGAAAGGGGAAGCAGAGAGACAGATTAGAGTGTTGGATGACCTTCAAGCACAGCTGGAAGCCTCTCGGCAAAGAGAAATTTCACTTGAACAAAAGGGCACAGAAGGGGAAGCAGAGAAAGAGAGGATGCAGGCTCTCCTGGTGCAGTTAGAGGAGGAGAAAAAACATCTGCTGAGTTCACTACAGGAGTCACAGACAGAAGGAGAGAAGCTCCGCTCTCATGGAGAGGAGTGGGAGACAGAAAGAAACAGCCTGAGGACCCAAACTGAAGCTCTGGAAGAAGAAATACAAGAGCTTAAAACACTCATAAAAGCTACTGAGGACAAGATGGAGGTTTTAGAAAAGGAGAAGGAGGAGGACAGAGATCAGAAGCAGGCCTTGGAAAGATCCGTCTCCTCTGTTATGGCAGAGAAAGAACAGATCGAGGGAGAAAATGGACGACTTGTACAGGAAAAAGAAGAACTGCGCACAGCTCTTTTATCATTAGAACAAGAGAGAGATAAGCTGCGCTCCTCTCTGTTATCTGTAGAAGATGAAAAGGAGAGATTAGATCAGGGGAGAAGTGCGTTAGCCAGCGAGAGAGAAGAGCTTCAGTCGAGTCTCTCCTTGTTAGATAAAGAGAAGCACGACTTGCAGCAAAAGCTCTCTTTCTTAAATCAAGAGAAGGAGAGAGAGGAGGAGGAAAAGCAAAAGATAGAAGCTGAAAAACAGGAACTGAAGTCTTCTGTGTCTTTGATGGAAGAAGAGAAAAAGAACCTGTCTTCAGCTCTGCTTTCACTGGAACAAGAGAAGGAGAAACTCGCAGAAGAGCACGAGCATCTTAAGACAGCAGTGACCTCTATGGAGAAGGAGCTGGAAACACACAAAGTGTCCGTCTCACAACTCAGTGAACAGGTATATGGAGAGAAATACCCAGATTTATTTAGGTCACAATAAAATGGAAGAAAAAAGGACTGGTAGTACTCACTCTATGCTCCTTTTTTAGAGGTTGAAACACTCTAAAAAAAGGGGGTGGGGCTCGATTAAAATAATTAATCGAATTAATTAGAGGCTTTGTAATTAATTAATCACATTTAATCGCACAAGAAAATTTGCCCCAAAGTGCAAATGTTATTGTAATTTTAAAGGGTTTTTTAATGGGAAATAGAATAAATAATAGACATGGACATGAAAATTGTAAACTCAAGCTCTTTTAATTTATGGGGGAAAAAACATTTAAACTGCATTTCACTGCAAAACTGAGAGAAAAAAAACATCCCTGGCCAAAATTTAGCAGACTTAAAAATAAAGTGTTATTTTAAGTACATTTTCAAAATGGTATTGTCTTTAAATAATAATATTAATTTCAACATAAAGTGCAGTTTCTCTTCTTAACAAAACAGCACAGAAACATAAATGCTTATTTGAACAGCTTTACCTTTTAAACTCTGAGTAATCTTAGAAAAAATATTTTGTGCATTGGGCTAAAACAGTGTGATCATCCTCCAACATTTTAGTGCAAAATATTACAAACTTATTGGACTCACAATATGCTTATTAAATGTCCGTCTCTTTCAGCCAGTTACTTAGACAAACTAGCCTGTTCACATTTTCAGAGCTCAAGGCAGCTCTCTTTTTTGTTACTATGTGACCTGCAAGTAAGAACAGTCTGTCACATGGGACAGAAGTGGCAGGACTAATCAAATACGTGCAGGCCAGGACAGACAGCTGTGGGTGGGTCCCTGCTCGACTGGACCACCACTGCAGCGGGGAGTCTGTCTCGCTGATGATGGATTCTGCTCTGTACAAACTCAGGGCTTCCTTATCTGAATCTGTAGCACATTTTCTATCTCCCTATCTTCTACCACTGATAGTGGTCTACAGTCCAAAGCAATCCATTTTGCAAGAGAGTTTGTAAGTTTGTCCGATGTTGACTTACTAATTTTGGCCCTAAAGCCAGTCATTTCATCAAGTTTGGGCTGGCAACACCTTTTGTTGGTACTCGAACTGGTAGCGCTAACAGCTCCCACAGTTTTTGTGCCCGCTGTAACATGTTGTGCATTAAGATGGTACCATAACCGAAGAACTTCTTTTTGTACAGTTGGCACAAAACCATGCTTTTATCAAGGCTTCCATTGAGTAGTCTTGAAATTTTCTTCCAATCAATCCTAGCAACACACTAGCTAGCTGTGTGTATCAGTGTAATTGGTATACCAGGAAATTGTGCATTGACAAAAGTTCCCCTTTGCTTGGAACGCAAGTGTGATTAAATGCATCAATTTTTGTTAACGCTTTATTTATTTTTTTAATTAATTAATTGCAATTAACACGTTAAATTCCCACCCTTATCTAAAATACAACTCTCTGTCCAGACAGGTTTGCAATCACTCAGCAGATGTCAGTTTTTAAATCTAAAATATCCAGTATCGTATGAAAAAGATGAGCCAAAAATGTTTGGAACTGACATTTGTATGATAACACTGCATATGAAAATAATTTTTCTTTGCCTCAATCTCTCCGTCCCCTCCAGGTCTCAGAGCTAACATCGCGTGCAGCTCGTCTGACTAAAGACAAAAACTCTGCCCTGAGCAAGATGAGTCTTTGGATGAAGACCTGCAAACAACTGGAGCAGGAGAAGGAAATGATGTTAAACGGCTCAGGTGTGCATCCATTTAACCGATTTACCTTTGTGTTTTCTGTTATGTGTTCAGCCTTTTATTGTCAGATAAAGGTTTAAGTTGTCCTTACATTGCTCAAACCCTTAAAGTTAAATGCAGTTTTTGATTTTATTATAGCAGTCCTTTTTATTCCTGTTTAATGGCTTGAATTGAACTCTTAACACTTTTTGCCTCATCTGTTTTGTGTGTATATGCAGATTAGTCGATGTCTCGAGGTGATGGATTGTTTCCTAAGTGTATGACCTATGAAACTCTGGCTATTTGAATCTGTTTTTAAGTCTGTTGTTGGTAGGCTGTAGTTCAAAGGTGTAATTATCTGTGCTACTGACAGCCTTTTTTTTGCTTATATTAACTTAAATGCCAACAAGTTTTAAAGCTTGTTTTAATATTTGTTAAGGTTATCACAGTGAAGATTTCACTTTCATGTTACTTTCTTTTCTGACAATTTTCATGAAGTGTTTTGTTTTGTTTTGAATATGGGGTACATTTATGTTTCAGGGGCAGGGAAGAGCAGTGAGGAAGGGCAGACTGAGCTGACCCAGCTGAGGAAGGATGCAGAGAAACTAAAGGAAGAAGTGGAAAACCTAAAGTCAGCCTTGGAGCAGAAGATGACGGAGGCTGAAGAAAGATTGATGGCGTCTCAAGAAAAAGACCAAGAGGTGAACAAACTTAGCGCTGCACTTGATGGAAAGAGAAAGGAATTAGAGGAGAAGGTTAAAGAGCTGGAGGAGATGAAGACTGAGTTGGAAGAAGTGAACAAACTTCTGGAAGAGAAAAGCAAAGAGGCAGATGAGAGCATGGAGAAATACTGCAGCCTGATGCTTGAGGTTCACAAACTGGAAAAGACCAACGAGGCTTTGAAAACCCGACTGGAGCTGATTGGTGCTAGCCAAAACGCTAATGACAGCCACTCCAGCAGCACCGAAGGCCGCCAGCGTTCAGGGAGGAAGTCTGCCACCAGACATCAGGAAATAAAAATCGACGACAATACCGAAAACATTGCTCCTTCGACTACTCAGCGATCTCCCCCGGGCTCAGGGAAACGAGGTCACTGTGAAATCAGCACTCGAGACAGCGCCCAGGAGGCCCTACACAATGTGACAAAGAGGATCAAAGCCAACGCCACGACCACACCCAAATCAAGACCTGAACAGGAAGATGAAGAGTTCAGACCAGAGGGACTTCCTGAGTTGGTACAGAGAGGTTAGTGGCTGAAAGTGTGCTCTGCTTTGTTACAGAGATCCTACAGCTTTATCCTTGTATTTAAATACACCACCATCAGTTTGTGAGTGTGTGTGTCTGCGTGTGTCTCTTTCAATTAGCTGAGTAAGCACAGGTGCAGTTACACAACAGAAACAAAAATCAATATTCATGTATACATTTATTCTCTGTGCAGTGAAATAAAATCATTATTTGTTCCTTAGGTTTTGCTGATATTCCTCTGGGGGAGGCCAGTCCTTTCATCATCAGGAGAACCACAGTGAAGCGCTGCAGCCCTCGACTGGCTGCCAAACAAACTGCATCTGATGGCAAGGTGAGTAATGCAGGAATCTCTTTATTTTTTTTACAGACAGCGCGTTTTTTGCTACTTGTTTCCTTTAGTTAGTTTCACAAGCCATACGCTCAATGGGCACTTTATTGTGTCTCTACTCTGGTATTGACGCCACATGGTATATTAATGCACTGTAAACAGGCAAAGTTGAATAATGTGATGAATAATGTGAAAAGTGTTCGGCACTGCAGCTTATTATCTGTGAGGAGCTGTAAGAACCTCTAATTGTCGGACATCAGCTGAACTTTTAGATACAGTGTGGATGTAAAAAAAAAAAGCAAATTTAAACTTGGTGTGTCATTTCTACTGACATCATTGGCATCCAAGAAAGTGGACAGGGAGGCCAGAGTGGGAGAAACAAGAATCTTCGACCAAGGGTCATTATGTGTATAATTTAGGTTGCAGTGGCCCCTAATATGGCCACAGAATGTCCGGCCCCCCTCGTCTCCTTCAAGTTGTTGTCACATCACGTCAGGTCAGTGAAGCAGCAGGAGATTAAAAGACTGTAAAGATTTCAGGTCAAATTGTTAAAAGCGAAAGGATTTCCCCTGCTTTACTGAACCTCTGCTGTACACCACAGTATCAGAGTAACTGAAGTGTGACTCGAGGGTCATACCATATGAAATCAACTGAATCTGAATTAAGTTCCCACCCTTTATATATTTGGTGTGTTTAATGAGGCCATGTCAAATTTTACCTTCATATTATGGAAATTTACTGAGTTATAGCCCCTTGAAGGAGTGGGATGACATTTGGTGCTTTTTTTATTCAGATCATTTTTTTTCCAGTACTTTCAGCTCATAACTGAAAAACACATTCAAGCTCTTTAAAAAAAAAAAAAAAAGGAACCAAATCAATTTTACACACATACAAAGAGTAACCATTTGAAAACACATTTTCATTATAGCACAATTTCTTCTGTAACCACAATTATATCTGTTAGTATCGTGGGAAATAACATAGTTTTAAACGAATCTGCACCCATTTTATATCAGCAACACAGTAATAGAAGCATGCATAGTAATAAGTCACAATTTCTAAAAAATGATGCCACCATTGGGATAGGTGGCTGCTCAAAATAAGTTATAACATATAAAAGTCGTCTTTATGTTTTGATCAGTGTGTCTTCTAACTTTGATTCCTTCTCTGTCAATAATTTTCAGTCTAATCACTTTTAACACACAAATGTGAGCCACTCGCTTGTTTTTCATGGAATCGTCCTGCAGCATAAATCCTACTTTCTGATTCACTTATTCACTCTTTCATCTGTCATCTACTTTTTCTTCCCTCTCAGGGTTTGGGGCCCATACCTCTGCAGAGTCCCTCTGCTGCTATGGCAACAGACACCGCCAACAGGAAGTGTTCCCCGAGTTCTCGGAAGACACCAGAAAAACAACTAAGAGAGCAAACACAGCAAGGAGACAACTGTCACGTTCAGTAGATCAGCCTGGACTTGCACGTACACAGCCTTCCACTTAGAAACACACACATGTACGTCACAAAATGTTAACGATCCATGTTTGTAAAGTTACACGGATCTTTAAAGACACGCTTATTTTAGAGGTGTACTCCTTCCTAAAATGCACTTTTCCTTTTGGGTTTGCGGGGCTGTGAGTCACATTTGCTGGTAAATGTTTTTCTGCCAGAACTTTATAACATTAAATTACTTCCTAGGTGTTGTTCTCTTCAGGTTGCTCAAGAAAACAAAGCACTAACTCCAGTAAGGTGTCAAGGCAGTTTAATATGTACACATGCAATGATTGTCTTTGTAGAAATGTTCATTCGTGTCATATCTTCTTCCCTTTTTATCTTCCTAACAGTTTTCTCGTGGAACTTACTTATTTTCTTTTGTACTGTTCTTTATGTTTGTAGATAAATATTGTTTTATGTCTTTTATTATTCCGAATGCTATATCTATAGTAAATGCACCTGTTTCATTGATCTGTCTTGTAAAAAGCTGAATGTCAATGGCAGCTAAGATTTTCTAGATTTTCTATTCCAAAATTAGAACAAATATGAAAACAGGTTTTTGACTCCTTTCCTTGCTTAATAATCTTTGTTTCTCTTTTTTAGACTTAGGTCTTATTGACCAGTGTAAATAGTTAGTAATGCATAAAGGCTTTTTTACTAAATCATTTTTACTGCTTGACTTGTGTGATCTCATGTGTCTTGTCTTAACTGATCGAAAACTGCTGTAAAGGGTAACATGACCAGAGTCCACACAATACACTGTGCTACCACAGGGTGGGGAACCTGAACCAGTCACAATGTAGGTCTGAAGGATTGTGAAGAATACCAGTTAGTGCAGGATGCCCCTCACTTTTTCTTTCTTTTTTTTTTCATTCGAATTTATCAAAGACAAAAATATACATAAAAAAAAGGAACATAAAATAAAACAACCTGTATGAACAAGAATAAACAAAAGTAAACAAACGGGTGTACCAACTAGTTAACATATACAGGATTACAGAGGTTTAAACAAATTCAGGTCGCCTTGAAAAAATGTGTTTCCATTTATCCCAAATCCAATCAAATGTGTCGTATTGAAAGCTGTTAGAGAATGAAATTTTTTCTATTTAAACAACCCATACAGTCATTTAGTGATGGAATTTTAACACTTAGCCATTTCTTAGTGATAGTCTTTCAGGCAGACTCAAAATACAATATAACAGCTTGGTCACTTTATCCACATTTACTGAGTATAAATATCCAAACAATAGTTCATCCCAATTAAAGGGAAGTTGCATACTGAGAATAGTCTGTAACTCAGAATGGATCGAAACTCAGAAGGTGTTTATCAATGGACAAGACCAAAACAAGTGGAAGCGCTTTACTCCTTGGGCCCCACAGTTTCTCCAGCAGCTGGAGGAGTTAGAATAATGTTTATTTTGTGCAGGTGTAATAAAAAAATCTACAAAGACTCTTCCAGCCTAAACATCTCCATATATTAGAGCTAGAGATTCTCCACTGAAAAGCACATTGCTGATACCAAGTGTCATTTGAGATGACCATATTTGTGTCTTTCCCATTTTTGTTTAATGTAGATTGTATTCAAATTCTTAAGCTTTTGTAGACCCTTGTACAGTCTAGAAATCACTTTGAGATCCACATGGTATGCCATAACAAATATAATCAGAACAGAAAGAAATAAAAGATCTGTTCTCTTAAATATCACGAGTCAGTTTCTCAGGCAAGGACTGAAGCTACAAAACTGTAAATTATTTTAAAAGTGAGACACATTATTTAGCTCATTTGTATAGGCCCTTTAAATAATGTATAGCTTAACTCAGATGCAAATTTCAAAGCCTAATTAGAATGAGTAATTTTACAGGGGACAACTGGGACACAAACTAATTTTCTAATGACAAAGTTTGGAAATTATCATGATATTGTGGTTTCTACGGCATCTGCAGTGTTCAGGTGACTTCTGATTTCAGCAACAAATATACCAAATACTACTTACCAGGGTGAAATTGGATCATGGCCAGTCAAACTGCTGCAAATTTAGACCACAGACAGTACAGAAGATGGACGTAGCTTCCAGTTCGGAAAAATTAACCAAATGGGGGAGTGCTTTAAACTTGCTTTCCTTTTTTAGTGGCCATCAGTGGGTGATAGTTATGATTGGAAAAAGTCTTCTGGGGAACAAATTTTCTGACAGTCAGCTGTGTGAATTTTGGTCATTCTGTGTTTCACAAAGGATTATGCATGTAGTTTCAAAGCCTGAACCTCTCCTTTATTATCACATTGATTTCATAACACCAAGACAACATTGGCAAAAATGGTCAGGACTTTATAAACCAACCAATTGCCACGAGTAATCATTGCCTTTGTTACCTGGTGAAGTTCAGGCTCTGGCTGCAGGACTGGGGTTGGCATACACTCAACTTCAACATTAGTCTGAGTCTTTCGCTAGCTTTGTGGTACCGTGCTCTGCGTGAGCGTGTTTTAATTCAAACAGCACCAAATCACAACAACAGTCGCTTCAAGGTGCTTTATAATAATACAAGGAGAATCTCAACAACCCCCTATGTGCAAGCACTTTGGCAAAAGTGGGAAGGAGAAGCTCCCTTAATCTTATCAGACTGAAGGAGGGCCATCTGCTGCGATCTTTTGGGGTAAAGGGAGGAAGACAGCCAAAGATTAATAATAACTAATGATTAACACCCTAATGGGGTGATATGGTACTATAGGGTTATTAAGATAAGATGAGGCCTGATTATTTAAGACCTTGTATGTGAGGAGCAGGAGAATGTATCAGGAGCATAATGCAGTTGTTGTTTTTTTTCTTGGATCCAATTTTACATTTTAATATCGCGCTCTTGTCCTTTTGTGCAATAAAAGTATTGTTCATATCTTCAATCCTCAGAAGGTGTTGACCACATCTTTTACCAGTGATTAATTCAATGGTAGCGCTGGGCAGGATGGCTGCTGTGTTTGCTTCGGATTACTCCTCACCCCTGAAAGCCCTGGGAACACCCCTGATATTAATATTATTAATGGGTAGGGTGCACTGTTGAGAGGGTCACTCGAGGATATTCTTGGATCAATTCCTTAACCAGGCTTTGACTTGTGTGGACATGTGGTTGGGATCATTGTCTTGCTAAGGCACAGTGATTAATTCAATTTGTGCACTGGTGTCACATTCTTCTTCAAAATGGCTTCATTAGGTCTCCATGTTCACAGGGGTAGTTGTGATGTGTTCTTTCCATATTTTCTTACTCCTGCCATACCGAACAGATTTTAGTCATTTCGGTTCATTAAACAGAGTCAGAACTGTCCTTGAGGATTCATGGTAAAAACATGTTGAAGTATCTGTGTTGATATTTTGTTTCCTGACTTCTTCAGGCGCTCCTGTTGCTGAAACAGCTGACAAGCAGTACAGTAATTCTTTGGGATTTGAAGCTTTAGGACATATTAGAAAAGAAATGCTTTGAATCAATATTATTGATCTTCTCTTTAGAATTTAGTTTTTGAGGTATTGATGTGTGGCGACCTTTTGACCTATTGGTCCTCTAAGATCCTGTAAAGACACATTAAGAAAGGACACATGAGGTATTCGTCAGTTCTCCTTGGAATACAGTGGAAGGAAGCAGAAGACGCCATTCATTGAGCATGACGATACATTTGTCTCATGATAGCAGCAGTTACAAGGACACTAGCAAAAGCAAAACTAGAGAAAAATCAGTCAGGAAGAATACTGACAGAGCAATGGTCTGTGGCCACCTCCAACAAAACCATTCCCTTTTGGGGGGCGCGGGGTTATACTGTATTCAAATCTGTGCATCAGATATGCCGTCATTTCTTTTGATTCTCTTGCTCTTGAAAGGCACATTTGGCAATTCTTATGAATCTGCACCTAGCATAACATCTGCAGTTTTGTGTTACCACTTTTGAGATGCCAAAACTCTAGTATACTGAGGTTATGCATGGTTATATATAACCATGTGATATAAACTTGTCAGCCTTTTTGGATATGTGACAATATAGGATGAAGTGAATAAGGGTCCAATCACACAGGCTTAGGCACAAGTCAGTGACCCCAATTTTTCCATAGCAACCCACTTGTCGCTGGGAAAAAATTGTGTATTCCAAAACTGGTTGGCTAACCCTTGTGACTGCTTTGGTTGGTTGTTGGTCACTGATGATGCTGTGATCTTAGTTTGGACCTATCTACAAGCACTGTACAACTACTCTCGAAGCTGTAGTGAAACGGGGGACTGCAAAGTAAAAGTTGTATGTTTTGAAAAATAATAGCTGCATCCCCCTTTCTCAAGTTTTTTTGTGGAGAACCATACAAACTCACCAGTTTTAGTGAGAGGTAGCAGCCTCCAGGAACCACTTCCAACGAGTTGGGGAATATACATTACGTGTATTACGTCTAATATGTCAGACAAATCTCAAGCACAACACTATGGCTTCTCTCCCTTATCAGACACTTTCACAAATCTTCTTCCTGCCAATACTTCAAATCAAACTCTGAAAGGATGTTTGGTTTCCAAATGCAATACTGGCACGCTTGAAACCGCGTCCTCTCTCAACATCATCGTTTGATGAGTCAGCATTATGATAAAGGGACTGGCGCTTTTCTACTCTCCCAGAAGTGCTTTGAAACATGCCACGTTCAGCCATTCGCATAAGCACTTTCTGCTGTGCTTTTTTAAGTGCTCTCTTGCTAACGTTCACACACATTCATCAGAGAGCAACTTGGGGTTAGAATCTTGAACATGGATATATGGCATCGAACCACCAACCTTCTAATCAGTAGATGACCGGCTCTACCTGCTGAGTTACAGCTGAGTTAGTTATACTCCCAATCATTCAGCACACTGGGTTTCCTTTTATGAAAGTTTTTAAGGGGAAAGACTGTACGAAGTACTGATTTTGAAAATTACTTTGTTCATAGTTCTCTGTACAGTTGCATATTACAGTAATAACACGTGTGTATGGAAAATTCCAGAGCACACCTGGACTTGCCTTGTGGCGTTTGGGAACTCCTTCATTCACCTGGTTAGTTCATTCATCTGTCTGCCTGGCAGCGGGTGAGGGAACAGTAGGGCATGCTGGGTTATGGGAACTGAGAGCAGATGACACAGTCACACATCTCAGAGCGGATACAGTCCTGCTCTGATGTCTCTGGCTGGAGCTGTTAGCGGAAGCTGCAGTGCCAGAACCAACTCTGGCCCAGGACACGGGAAGTGAGTAGATGGGTCCGCTGAGCTATGTTATCACTGGCACTCGGACTGGAGAGTGTGTGTTTGTTTATGCATGTGTGTGTGTGTCTGTCTGTAAAACTGACAGACTGACTGACTGTCGATCCCTCCGCTGTATGCATGATTTGTCCCATTCTTTACCCGGCAACACTGTGTAAGCAGCAGCTCTCAGAGGCAGAGGAGAATCACTGGCAGGAAGTGTCGCCTGGTGTGTATGAACAGGACAGAGAAGAAGAGTTTAACAGTCAGTGGTTTAAAACTAAATTTTGTGTCTGAAGTGCTGAAATACAACCCAGTGAAGCAAAAAGCAAAGCAATTATTAATTAGCCCTCGTAGCTAATTATAGAAAATCGCTAACTGATTACTTGCAAATGAATGGTTCATTTGAAGAGTTCTAGTCAGGATTTAGAGTGCATCACAGCTGTTACCCTATCAGTGCACCAATCAGCATAGCATTCTCCACGTCTTCTTCACACTTTGACCCTACAATCCAACTGACCTAGGCAGAATCGGGACGCATTGCTGATGGCCAACACCTGGAGAACCAGAAACTCAAAAAAAGATTCGGTTGCAGAACAAGCTGTTTAGCATTAGCAGAGATTTAGCAATTTTGACATGGACATAAATCTTCCTTACAAATGTGGGGCCATTTAAGAGGAAAAAGATTTATTGCCAAGAAGCGCTGTTACAACAAAGAAGTTGTCAACCAAACACAAATTTCTTAGCTTTTTGCGCTAAATTTATTATACTACAGAAATAAGAAGATATTCTTGGCATTAAACAAACTGCTCTGCAGTGGTTTGAATCATATCTGATAAATTTAACTTTGTGCATGCTAATGTGGGGTCTTCTTCGCAAACAAAAGTTAGTTCCACAGGGTTCTGTACTGGGACCAATACTTTTTATGTTCTAGATGCTTCCCTTTGGCAACATTAGAACAGACTCTATACATTTTCATTGCTATGCAGATGATACCCAGTTTTATTTATCCATGAAACCAGATGATAAAAAAAATCAACTAGTTAATGTAGCCACGTTTTATATACATAAAGATCTGGATGACTCCTAATATTCTTATAGTTATGGCTGGATCAGGTGATCCTGATCTATCCCTTTGTTATACTGCAGTAGGATTAGAGTGCTGGGGATTTCCTATAATGCATAAAGTGTTTCTTGTTTAGATAGACAGACTTTTATTGTGCAGGAAACAGCGAACATAAGAGTGAAAATACTAATTTCTTTTCACTCCCTGTGTGTTTGCAAACCACTTCGTGTTGCAATGGTTCAATGAAAGTCCAGACTTTGGCGGGACTCTGAAGAGTGCTGTCCTCTGTAAAGATGATTTTTAAAAAAAACAATTATACCCTGATATGTAAAACCTGAAAGTGCGTGTATGACAACATTTTCATGCAGCCAGCCATCCATGCATTTTATTATGCCATTTAGCCAGGACTCAGACACTTATAATCTATTCCAGTACAATGCTCACTTTCTCTCCAAGCCGGTAAACACCCACCACCTTTAAACTCCACAACCCCAAACAAACTTTATGTTCAAGGTTGAAGTTTCAAATGAATTTTAAAAAAGCACCTGAGAGTTTCTCACAGGGTTATTAATACCCTATGTTTATGACTGAAAGGCATAGATCTTTTTTCTTTTACTACTGGCATTGGTAGTGAGCTAAATGAAGCATATGTCCTGGTTAAGTGGTGGGAAAAGAAGCCACTGGAGCCAACCTAAGTCTTCTGAAGACAGTAATACAGGAAATGAAAATAGATATAAAAGAGAAAAGCAAAGAAATAAAAATGAAGTCAAACTAATAAATGGCTTGATCATAAATGTCTTACATGTTTCCACTTAGGTTTTTCTTAGAGAGAAAATTTGTTGGCTTTCACTGAGGTGTCTCTGTGCTCCTCTTGGACGAGGATAATACGTTCACCTAGACACAGAGTGTGTGAGCTATTTTTAACAGCCACCATCACTGGGTCCCTTTTTTTTTTACAGCACCTTTCTAAGCAAATAATTGCCTGTGCACGAGGAGAGCTAAAAATGGAAACCATTAGAACAGAATTAACATAAAAGCCAGTGGATGCTCCGGTTCATCGGACTTCTGTAGATTTAATGTTTTGAAGCACCTTCAACGAAAGAATTAGAACAACATTTACACTGGACCTACGTGCTCTGTAGATATGTGTTGTATGACGCAAGGTTTTGTTGATTTCTTGAGAATTTAACTTTTACTCTCAAATGTAACACATGCAGAGGAACTACTTTTAAACAGATGGGGACAAATTAATTTTAGAATATGCATTTTCTTTTTTGATATGGCAAATTACAGCAATGGTTAATTAGTGGTTTCTTTGTTGCTACATAGTGCAGGATGGGTAGTTCGGTTTCTTTGATTTCTGAAGAATTTGGTCTGGTTTTATTTGGGGCGGGTGTTAGCTGCAGAGACATATTGTATAGGAAACTGACCAGCACAGTGTCTTTCTAAATGCAATGTGCTGATTAATGCAGATTATTCCTTCAACTTACAGTAGCATAAACAGTTTTGTTTTGTGTGTTTTCATGTGTAAGTTGACCTATAAAGCTACACCCTTTTTGAGCAGGATGTGACCTTTCCCAGTGTTCAACTGCCCAAAAGTCCACAGTGTAGTAGAGAAAGGGTTACTCACTGAGCATCAAATTCAGGTTGTATGTATGAAAAAACAAACAAACTTGAATGCATAGGCTTAATGTACTTTGCACCCTGCAGCTGTTTTCAGTTCTAAATTACTTTTACCTGATGATGTGCACACAACTACTGCGGGGGTGTCAAACTCAATTTCACTAAGGACTACACTGGGAAATTAAACTAGACATGTTTAGATTAATGACATGCTGTAATTTAATCTAAAAATAAAAACATCCTGAATAATACAGTTACATATAATCCCCATAAGGGGCTCGATAGGAATTCAGCCCCTTAGTCAAAGAAAAAAAAAAAATCCTTAATATTGTCTTTGTACACGTTTCTTAAAGTTTCACTCAGTCAGTTTCATATGACTGAATACAAAAAATGAATGTTCTATGTTTTGTCTGAATGAATGAAGGGTAATGCTGTAGGTGATGTCAGATGCCAGAGAACTGGTGGAAAGAAAGCGAATGGTAGCTTAGAATTTAACAAATGTTTTTTCAAGCTTCAATTATATCAAATTGACAAATAACTAACCACATCTGCTTAATGCTCAGACAATCCACAAAGCGGTGCGGCTTCGTAGCTTACCAAAGTCGTACTAAAACATTTTTTGACAGATTTTTGCGCGCCGTGTACCGCATAAAAACGGTTCGAGGTCAGTAAGCACAACCTGAAGTTATACATAAGGCGCACCAGAATATAAGGCACACCGTCGATGTTTGAGAAAATTAAGTGCGCCTTATAGTGCAGAAAATAAATATATATATATATATATATATATGTACACATATATATTCACAGAATTGGCTACAAAAGCTGAGCACCTTGAATTACACACTGGACAGAGTAATTGTTGAAAGTCGGTATATTTTCACTTCGTATGTCATACAAAAATCTTTGTCACATTCGAGATTAGCTCTACAGACATTTTCTTGTTATAACATTGTGTTCTTCCAGACTCATTAGTGTCGAGTAATTTCACCAGAGTTTAGAAAAATACATTCATCATCATAAAAAGATGAACATATCTAGAATTGAATAAAAACAATGTAAAGGTTAGTTTATTTAAAAACACAAAAAAAGACAAAGCAAACAGATGAGGCAACATCAGATTACTACTTCCGTTCACTGTTAGTAACTAACCACACAGATTTTAGGTTAGTACAGAAACAAAAACACATCTATAGAAAATTCAAAACATTTTCTTAATCTGTTCCACTAGCATGTCCAGTGGGTGTATAACCAAAGTCCTTACATAATCTCTAAAGACAATCCATATTATTTATTAATACAAGCTTCTTAGGACTCCAAAAAAAATCGAATAATTGGTACTTTGCTAGATTATTGTAGCAGATATAATCTAATATATTCTGGTATTACACTTTTATCTAACAGTCACAGTTTATCTTTGGTAATACAGAAATTGCAGGCTGGGTTACAGAATCATAATCTTTTTCTTGTCACAATTATTAGCTCAATTCAAACTCACTTAATTGTTCGATCTTATTTGTCTGATTATTATTTCAACCCAGTTTATCTGTATGTTTTGTTTTTCATGCTCTTCTTATATGTTACAACAATCTGAGAATTAAGTCCTCTTCCTTGGATTATTTGTGAGTGAGGAGTTCGTGTGTTAAACCATGCAGTTGTCACTAATGCCACTTCACAATAACAGTCACCACCTTCTGACCGGATGGATAGGTTTGCTCTCAAGCCTGCAGCACAGTGTTACGTTCAAAGGCAGCAGCATAAAAGTGCATTTTCAATGGCAGGTGTACACACATGGAAAAAGCACTGTGCACATTCACTCCAAGACCTTCATCTTGTCCTCAACAAGGCAAATTCACTTCCATTACATCGCTACAGTGTAAACACAAATGGTTTGATATTTCATGCCTCAAAAACAATTTCCACTTTTCCTATTTAAGAGCTCACACATATCCACATTAAATTATATCTTTACAATTGCAAACACAATATATGTCTTGCACACGAATAAAGATGATTAACACTTTTTGCAGTCTAACAGTTGTCTGCAAGAAAGGTTTTGACACATGCAGTATAAAAAAAAGGCATTCACTGTGAATTATGTTAGCTTTGGATTGTCACCCCAATACGTCATCAGAAAAAAATGTATGTTCTTTGACAATAAAATAAAGTACATGATTACCTGATTGAAAACAAAAGAATCACCAGTATTTGGGGGAACTGTGTCGCATACGGTTAGCTCCATATGTATTTCTTGGTACACCACCACAGCGGATTTTAAATCAAATAACCAGCATCTGACTGACTTTCAGCTTTAATTCAAGGGGTTTAATAAATACATTAACTGTTTAGGAGTTTCAACATTTTTTAGAAGACTTTCAGAGGTTCAAAAATAATGGGATAACCCAGTTATTTAATGGCCAGGTGAGGAAATTTTCTTAATTATTTCTTTACATCTCCAGAAAATAAAAGATTTGGATTTGACTCCAAGTGTTGCCATCGTTAGGTAAAAATTTACCTCTCGGAGAGATCGCAAAAACTTTACTACTGGCCAAATCAACAATCTAGTACAGAAGGCATGCACTGGCCATCTCAGCAACACCAAAAGATAACTAACATGTATGATGACAGAATTATTTCTTTGATTAAGAAAAACAACTTTCAAGTAGATATTACTTTCAGAGTGTAAAATCAAGAGATGCTTTTAAGGTGCAAATCACTGATTGCAAGGATAGGAAAGCCACATTGGACCCCCTAACCCCAAAAAACGGACTTAGATTAATAGATTAACTAAACAAAAGAGAAGATGTAGGAAGATAAAAGTAAGGAGAAAGAGAGAAATGGCTCATGGTCTGAAGCGTAGCACGTCATCTGCCAGACACGGGGGAGGTGATGTTATGGCATTGGCATGAATGTCTGCTAGTGGAACCTGATCACTAGTGTTTATTGACAATGCAACTGCTCTGATCTCAACCTAGCAGCAGGTGCTTTTAGCTTTGAATAAGTAAATGCAAAACGAAATGCACAAAAGACCCACAAACAATCAGCAACTGAAGGTAGTTGCAGTAAAGGCACAGCAGAACATCTCCAGGAAAAAAAACACAGTGTTTGAAGATGTTCATGAGTTCTACACTTTAGGCACTCATTGACTGCAAAGACTTTCATCCAACTATTAAAAAAGACTGTAGAAAAATGGCTGTAGTTCCTAAAGAGTAAAAGTTTTGTAAACCTCTTAAATTAAAGTCTGCACTTCAATCACATCTTTAGTGTTGAATTTAAAATCCAGAGGTGATGTACAGAGGCAGAGTAACAAAGCTGTCTCCAAATACTTTTGGACCTTACTCTATGCGTATATATATTTATGGTTACAACTATGTGGGCACTGCATCATTGAAAAGTAACTGGTACAGTACACCATAACATATGAATATTTTCCACATCCAAACACAGATACAAATTCTACTGATACAGAAGACAGACTGGATGAATGTGATGGCGAATGACCGAGCTCTGTACTCCATATGTAGCAATGTTCCTTAAATGGAGTTTACCAGTTTGGAATGGCTTTCTGCTGCAGATAAAACGTCCAGTCTTTAACATATCACCATGCAACTCACTGAACTGGTGCAAAATCGATAGTCCTCTTCACTTCACTTTGTGTTGTGTTTGGTCTTGTGGGCAAAGTGAAGAGTTTGAGGCACTGCAGTGGTCTGATAAATCTTCATAGAGCCACTTGTTTTGAAAAAATACATCTGCTGTAGAATCACTGCATTATTTTTATGCCCTTTCCTTAAAAATGAGAGGAGCTTCGTAAGTGCAAAGCATGCCCTCTATTAAAACACATCATTAACATGAAAACATCATATAAAGATTAGCAGTAAAAGTCAAGACCGAACCACAAATAACTGGCTATTGCGATTTTTTTTTTAAACTGCAATTAAAAATCGTGGAAAAAGTAATGGCTTGTGGGTAATTATTAAACTGAACGAACTGAACTAAACATGCAAAATACATTTATACATTTAACAACATCATGTGGAATCAATAACACTGATCAAGTAACAGTACTGCTTTTTGGTATTACAGTGACTCCACTGTAATAGTTGAATGATCATAGTCACAGTCATGCCTGCCTGAGCTGCTCTTTAAAACATACATAGTCAGCTAAAGCTTCGGATTAAAAAATACGCTGTACATGCTTTTAAGTACCTTTTTGTGCAGAATTAAAACTGCAAATATTTCACTCTTGACAACAATAGTAGAAAATTACACAAACATGCTCCCATAGGGATTTACTTCTAAATACAGAAGGCCCCTACTACAATCTACAGACATCCTCCTCATCAGATTGACTGACTTTTACAATTCTAATGCCAGTATGTTTTTCTAAATATACGCCTCTTAAATGGTGTTCATGGTCTTCGTTAACAGCAGGCTGTGATTGTCATTATCATAACAGCAGCACAGTGACTAACTACGTCCTGGGTTTATTACGAGCCAGGGACCTTTGTTGGATATTATACTCCTCTGTCTCTCATTAACGCCTGCCTGCCTCTAGACTGACTGAGCAATAGTGAAAAAAACAAAGCAAAAACAAATATGTTTAGTTGTTTCAGTTATGAAGACAGACAGATGCAGATTTCCAGATTTCCTAGCTTTTCAGTATGTCCTTAAATGTAACTTCTGTAAGATTTAGTTGACAAACACCAAAAAATACAGTTCTGTATGTTGTTCACGCTCTTTCATTGTTGGGGTTGAGGATGGTAAAGTGGAATATGTGTGCAAGTGTTATCAAGCAAGGCTTTGACTCCTCTTTCACGTTGAAGATGTCTTCTGCTGGGGCCACTTTCAATATTTTGATTTCTGAATTCTCAAGCAATGCCTTGTACCACCAGTTATGACAAACAGAGAGACCTTGGAAGGATCTTGAGAGGTGCCGACAGTCCTTTTGCTACTTGAGGTGCTCAATAATTGAGATCTCGCCTCTCTCCAGATCCGGTCCGTTCAAGACCAAAGCGCCATTTATGGCCGAAGGTGTCAATCCGTGCAGTCCGGCCTCCTTCTCGTTTTTGTCCCGTTCATTGTTGAAATTGACAGACACAACCCGCTTGGGCAGGGTGACCTCGGGAGCCGGGCTAAATCCCAGCTCTGAGGACAGCTTGCGTTTGATTGATGCAGCACGCTGGAACTTGTCATGGATCTCAATGCTAACACGACGACGGGTTTCTTTGAACTCTGCAGAGACATTTGCCGTCCACTCTGCAGCATGCGCCCGGATCTCTCCAACCTGCAATGACACAAAGATATAAAGAGGTCAGTAGAAATGCATTAGGATGACAGGAGACACATGAAAGCCAGCAACAAAAAGACTTTCACAGGTTTACTTTTGTGGTTTTTATCTCCAGGCCTCGAGGGCCGGTGTCCTGCAGGTTTTAGATATAACCGTGGGTCAACACACCTGAGTCACATGATTAGTTTGTTACCAGGCCTCTGGAGAACTTCAGGACATGTTGAGGAGGTAATTTAGCCATTTGAATCAGCTATGTTGGACCAAGGACACATCTAAAACCTGCAGGACACCGGCCCTCGAGGCCTGGAGTTGGAGACCCCTGTAATATATAATCAAGCATGTATTTTGTGTTGCTGATATAAACAGGACTCATCTTCATGTATATTTACTACAGAGTTGCTGTTGTGATTCTTTGATAGCTCTTTTCGACTGCAAAGTATAGCTCACTTTCTTTCTGTGTGTTTATTCTATATTCATTACAAGTGTGAGTGCATGTTTGTTGTTTTCTGATCATTCTGATGTTTAAAGCTCAGATGTTCGTCTTTGTTGTATTTCCAGATTCTTGTTTACTATTCTAGTACTGTGAATCTTAGTTCTGCTAACACTGAATTTTAATTTAGTGTTACAATATTATGGTCGGGTTTCTGTCTTGACTTTGTTATTGATGCCTCCAAAGAGTTTCTCTGTATCATGTTATTCTTAGTTTTTTGTCTCTTACTGGTTATCTTTTTGGTTATTTCCTGTTTTACTTTGATAGTTAGTCGTCTCTGGAGCCTTGCTTTTACTTCTCCCCACGACTGTCTTGATTTGTCAGCACAAATT
>NW_005187452.1:720661-738154 GCF_000239375.1 Pundamilia nyererei
ATAATGTCTGTGCGTCTAACTGCATCTGCGGTGACTTATGATAATAACACGCCTGCATCTACAGACCAGTGAGATGGCATATCACAGCAGGACTGCAAGATGTGATTATGTAATTGTGCTCTTGACAAAAATGTGACTTTCACACTCCAGAGGATGTTTTTGATAATAACTGGTAAAAATGTATGAAAAATTCTTTATTCATGCTCACCAGCAAAATTCAGGTAGCACAAAGAACACAGCTGTATCACTCAGAAGGAGACCCTGACAGTTTTTTAATAAAAGGCTGGAAATGTCCAGAAGTTCCTTTTTGGAAACAAGGTTGGATTTATTTTGATAATCTCTGTTATATTTAGTATTAAAGTCATTTGATATTAAGCTTCATCATCACACATTGTCTAAATGATCTCTATTTCCCTCTGGGGATGATCACAATAAGATCCAGTGCTTGTGTTTTGATGGCAGTGAGTCGATCGGATTAGAAAACAGTCGTATCACTGAAATAACGTTAAACAGAGGGCAAAAGTTGAAGTGGCGATATGGCATAATGTAGCTCGAATAATGAGTGTCATTGTACAGAAAGAGGCACATGGTGACAGGTACACATAAAGCTGATAAAAGGAACAAAAACAAGCTGCAAAAAGTTAGATGAAGCAGAAAATAGAAACCGAGGGTATCGTACCTCCTCTTTTGTTCTCTTGGAGATGACTTTCAGCCAGTCTCCAATCATACTGAGGATAGCAGCAAAGTAGGCCAGCCCAACCAGAATCCAGAACCACACGACTGGTTTATAGTAGTCCATGTACTCAATATCTGACCCACCTACACACACACACACACACACACACACACACACACACACACACACACACACACACACAGATTAACGAGTCGGATCAACTTGACTCAGAGAACCAGGTCCAAACTGTGTCTTAGCATTAAATCACTGGTTGTGCTTTTTACCTGCCACAAAGTCCCCAAAACCAATAGTAGTCAAGGTGATGACGACAAAGTACAGGGACTCCAGCGCAGACCAGCCCTCAATGTGTTTAAAGATGGCTGCCGGGAGGGCCACAAACAGCAGGCAGCCAAACAGCACGAACAGCAGCGTGGATATGACCCAGATCTTTGTCTGACTGATCTCCCCATGCTACACGGGAAAGAAAAGGACATCATTCAAATACTCAACATAAACTTTGTGTGTCTGCAGGCAGGGAGAATCCAGACATTAAGTATTCAGATCTCAAAGGTATAATACTGGATTAGATTCCTGCACTTGACATCACACTCAAATAAAAGTACAAAAGTGTCACCAAAGGAAAAGATGAAAAATGAAAGAACTCAGTAGATGTTGATGTGGAGGTTGTGTTAATCTATGTACACAAGGCTGGCTCCAGTTACTTCTAATTACTCCAGTCTACCTGTGAAACTGCATTTAGTCAGAATTAAGCTGTAGTATTACTCAGTCGAAAACGTTAATTCTGTGGAAACCTGTGGAATGACAATATTTCATATAAAATAAAAGACAACGTGTTTCTCTCGCAGGTTAAACAGCTAAAGTCATTAAGGATTATTATAAGGATTATTATCTGGTAAGCATTAATGTTTGCAGAGTTGAGATGTTTAAGGTGGGAACAAAGTGGAGGACTGACTGATAATAATAATAAAGCAGACTGTTAAACAGAATACTCTGAAGTGAAATGCCAAATTAGCCTGACGCTGTTAGCAGTAATGGCATTATTCCATAAATTGGTCCCGTGGGTGCAGCTGAAGAGAAAAGACATTCACTGAGGATAATGCTGCAGTCTCACACAGTCTGCACTGAGCAATCAGGCTTTCATAGTCACACAGGCACTTACACAATGAACTTTTGTCTTCTTTCCTTAATCACAATATTCATTACTCAGTCCCTCGGGTGCCCTGAGAGCAGCGGGAGGAGGAAATCATTCCAAAGTATGTTTCTGTTTTCAGATTTCTGCTCCTTCAAGACTACAAAACATATTATTCACACCAGCTACTTGAAATTTGAAGACGTGACTGCGAGCTGAGTCACCTTTGTCTCTCTTAATAGATCTGCAGGCTTTTTTTTTGCAACATGTAAGAAGAATGTGACAACACGATAAATGAAAATCAGCTTGAAAATGAGTGCCCTGCAACGACAAATACAAAGAGATCTTTTTCTCATTTGGATGAGCATCAAGTGTTTTAATGAGCACCGACTCCAAAATAAAGGAAATGATTTACTCAGTTTGAGCACACTTACAATATTACTTTTTTTCCGTTTTAGTGGTCATGCATGCATGACCTTACTGTTCCTACTGATGTATCTTTTGAATACTAAATGTTTGGGTCTTTAGGTTTTTCTATTTGTGACTGTATTTGTAGTTTGAATTCAGATGTGTTTAGGGTCGGATTATTGCGATTCTTCTTATTTTGGGTCTATTTCGACTTGATTTTATTATTATTGTAATGTCTTTCAGTTTTGTGGTTAGAGTTAGTCAGTCTTTGGTTCCTCTGTTTTCAGGGATGGTTAATTTATATAAATTTTTCTAGTAGCACTAGTCTCCTTAGTGTTCATGTGTGTGCCTTCTTCTGCATTCCACTGTCCCTAACTTCTTAGTAAGTGTTTTAACACTTAAAAACACAAATTAGTTAAACTTGAGGGATGGCACAAACCATTGTGAATTTATCTCCCTCGGTGCAAATGAAGCAACAAAGATGCTCCTAAGAGACAACAACAAGAACATACCCCCCCAAAAAGGGAGTGATTTTGCAGGTGCTTGCTCTATCTTTATTCCTGATTCAGTTTTCTCTAGTGTTATTGTTGTGTTGTTAGTGTCTTTTTCAATGCTTGTAGGATGAGACTGAACCTGCTGCCCATTCATCTTATACAGAGAGTCCAGCCATTGCGAGAAGGTTTGCTGTGTCCCTCAGCACAGAGTAGACAAAAATACCAGGAAAATACCAGAAGACGGGCCGTTAAAGAAATAACACATGGAGACATGGCATCAACCCAGCAGCAGGACCGTTATCTACTCCACTGCGTGAGCAGGAACAGGAAAAGCACTGCCAGAAATGAGAAATGACTCTTCAGAAATGACAGCAGGTTCACCTGTCACACTGAGCATATGTGAAAGGCATAAAAAAGGCCTGAAGATGCCGTGGCAAACGTTATGATGCTTGCAACATCATCTTTGAAGAGGATTGAAGTCTTTCTAATTCCTTGCACTAAATGGACAAGCTCCAGACTGCATATCTCAACTTCTTCCTAAACAAACTGCTGTTCACTGTCTTTGTTCACAAGCTTAAAATCTATTAGCTGCCCCCTCATACAAAAGCGAGGACTGTGGTGGATAGAGCCTTTCAGTCTGTGGCACCAAGGCTCTGGAACAGTTTACCAATCCAGCTCTGTTTGTATGACTCTGTGAAGTCTTTGAAAGAAACAGTTCAAAACTTTTCTGTTTTTTCAGGTCATTTTTAAGCAATAAATTGCAAAAAAGAAGAGCCAGATGTTGCGAATATGATACAAAATCAAACTCATATATGCAAATTAATACTGAATTATTGTTTTGTGAGAAGGTTCAGTAAAAGCTCTTCAAAATATTTACATTTTCTGGGAATTATTTTCTGGTTCAGGCTTTGAAAGTTTAATGTGATTGTGTTTGATGCTCCACACTCACCACGAACATCTTCTCCACTTTGTCAATGCCCTTGCCAAATATGGTGCCGAGCTGGTCTCCTACACCGGCCAAAAGGAAGCCAAACAGCGGTATCCCTAACAAAGCATAGACAATGCAGAATATTCTCCCGCCTTCGGTGTGGGGAGAGATGTTCCCAAAACCTGCGAAGAGGACACATCACCAGTGATTTGATGATTTGAATCCCGGTATTCGCTGCATGAAGACGGCATTTGTGAATTTAATACAGTTTGGAAGATATCCAACCACTACACTCGAAACACTGCTGGATAGATAGTGAAATATATTAGCTGCGTTTTTAAATTACACTTCTATGACACTGCATGTTTCCATTTTTTCCATTGTTGAATATATTCTATCTAATTACAAAAAAGAGTTAATATAACTCAACTAAGGTGGAAGTACAGTGTCATGCAAGTAGAAATGGCCACTGTGTTGAAAGTGAGGAGAGTTTAAGAAATCTATACACATGCATGCACAAAGTAAATGTATGGGGAAAGTAAGTGTGCTAGTTTGATTATATCCACAAAGGAGATGTATAATCAATAACTAAAGAAAGGTCACTGTTATGTAACTAAATGTAAGAGCTATATTTAGAGGAAACAAAAGTAAACATAAATTAATTAAAAACGGAAAATATACAATGTGGTTCTTTCGGTCTGAACATAGATGCTCTTTGTGTGAGTGTATGTGTGTGTTTCCTACCAATGGTTGTGATGACAGTCCCAGCAAAGAAGAAGGCAGAGCTCAGGTCCCACAGGCTGCTGTTGTTGGTCATTGTTCCTGCAGGATTTACTCCTGAACGGATGGCGGACACAACTTGCTAAAAGGTAGAGAGAAAGAAAAAGACAGCCAGAGTCACAGACAGCAACAAAATAAAGTACGACTATTAAAATACAAGATACGGGAAAATAAGAGTATGAATATAAACATAAATATGATTGTTTACAGTTTACATCAGCAGATGGAGTACGCGATAACAGGGTGAATAAATTAGAGGTGATATTGCAGATCTCCTGTCTGGTAAGCTGGGATGGCATTCGAGTATTATACATAATAAAGTGTTGTTGTGTGTGGGCACAGCTTTAAAAAGTATTTAAACATCATCCCTGCAGAATGAGGAGTCATTCAGTCTAAAAGCCACAGGCAGAAAAGATCTCCTGTAGCGCTCAAACCTGCACGTCAGAGCAGCCTCTTACTGTGAGTGCTGCAATGACCAATCAGGGTCCCATGCATTGTTGGATTGTCCCTAATGCTGAAGAGTTTCATCAGCATCCTCCTCTCAGACATCAGTAAATCATTAAAAACCTACTATAAGACACTTTTCTTTGCAGATGTGCAGGAATGTGTTTTTGTGCTTACCTGTGTAACAAATTAAAGAAGGAAAATATATGAAATATCATTGTAAACGACGCAAATATCTACACGTGATAAAGAAAATACATTATCATGTGTGAATTTAAGAATTTCTGATTTTGTTGGGCCGTAGCTGGAAGACCAAGCAAACAGCAAGAGTCTGAAACAGAGCAGAAACTCTCGGTCTCAGATGCTCTTCCTTTTAAAGCTAAAGGAGCTGTCCATGGTGCTGAAACCAGTGCTGCTGTGCTGAATCATAGTAGGGTACAGTACATACGCTGCTCTACTTAATGCATGAGTTTTAACATTAATATTAATGTCAGGTTAGTCTTACCTTAACCAGCTCCTCCAGCTGGCTCTGGTTGACACAGGAGTGTCTGGAAAGGAACTGCAGCTTCTGGGACAGGATGGCCAAACGCTGTTCACTATTAGAAAGAGAAAAAGTACTATTATGTCAACTGAACAAAGTTTGATTTGGTTTATAAACATCAAAGACTAATGGAATTATATATATGACAGCCTAAATATTTTAGAGTAGGACTAATATGCTCAGTATTTCTGTATTACTCATGGGAATCGTTTGGGGGCTTTCCTACTTTGGTGAAATAAATAATCTCAGTCGTGTCTTTGTTAACTGTGGGAAACGAAGGGTTCACAGCCAAATATACAGCACAGGATACTGGGAAAAATCAAATCTTTATTACCAGGCTGAGGCCATACATGGAAGGTCAGTCACTCTGGCAAACAAATCTGGCAGATAGAAGATCAGAAGCAAGATCCAACAAAATAGGCAAAAGATCACTCACATCCGGTCAGAAGTAGTAAGAACACAAAGGCACAAAGAGTACAACAAAACACGAGGAGCAGCAGGGCGTGTCTACAAGGGTTGTTTTTATGAAGACAGCACAGTCTGGAAAATGGGAAGTAAAGAAGTTGGGCTACGGATACCAAGGTAAGTGACTGAACAGAGATAAAGAGCTGGAAAGTGAGCAAAAGCTGGAAGCAGGAAGTGTATGACAAACAGATATTTCAAAATATAACAGGAAGTGAAAACACAGAAATCCAAACACGTGATATGAAACTAACACAGAAGCCCAAAAATGAAGTGCAGTAGAACTGTACATGTTTTAATGACTCAGTCAGTTTCATGCTCCCAATCAAGAGCAGAAACTAGCACAGACTTGTATATATTCTTTAGTCATCTGTGTTGAAGACTGCATTAAACTAGGGCTGTTTCAGGAAGTGCACTACAGGGTACCCAGTGGTGAGCTGAAAATACATAAAGCTAAAAGTTTACATCTAAACATTTATGACTTTAATAAACATAACATTTAATATATTTTTACTTTAAATAAATATTCATAGAAGATCAAGCACACCGTACTTATTTGTAGGGTCTTAACCTTTGCGTTCATTGCCACAGAGGAGCAATTATGGGAGGGGTGGGACAGCTAAATAGATGGATGGATGACTGGCCTACCTCTCTTTAACCTGCTTACCTCTCATGGGGCTGCTCCAGGGATCTGAAGACTGCTGCTCCCATCACCAGGTACAGAACCACCAAAAGAAAGATGGCTGTCACCGTCTTCCACTTCATCACTGTGGCAACCACCTGCAACACTTCAGCTTGTTAATCAAACCATATACATACCTGCATGCAAGAGGTGTCCCAAAATAAACTACAATGACACCACAGGGTGTAACAAAAATCCTGTGAAAACATCTCATTTGTCCTCACCTCGCTCTCCTCCGGAGGCGTCAGTGTCATTGGCTTTGTGGAGAAGGAGAGGCGGGGCTTAGTGTTGTGAGTGGCGGATTTAGGGTCCAATAAGTCTGGAGCTGCCACTACCAGGGGAAATGAGAAAATGGCATTCAATTATTTTCCCTCCCATGCACTTTTCTCCCTGCCTGTCTCTGCTCATACATGCTCCAGTCAACAGATTTAGCTTGTTAATTTTAGAAAGCCTTATGAATAAATCACCAGCAAAACTTTGAAGTGGTTGCTACATGCTAACACTGGAAAAGGGCTGAGTCGGGCCCTTAAGTTGAGTTTAGCTACACCCGCGTGTGTAACACGTATCTGTGCTTTTATAAAATCTAACATATGATGAGTGATGTGCATCTTAAATATAGACAAATATGGTGAGAGTATGAAGGCTATGACTTTCTAAAAGAGCAATAGAAAAGCAAGGGCGAATGTTGCTAAAGATACCCCAAGAGGAAAAAAAGGTGCTGAGGCCTTTGTAGAAGAAGTGTTTTAAATTATGAAATGTACGTAAAATCAATTCACTCTGCAAATCCTGAAAGAATTAGCATAAAACCATTGTTGTATCAGCTGTTTTATTCTGCTGTAGTTTGTATGCACTTTGCATGTTTCTTTAATTTCCTATAAAGGGGACCTATTCTAATGGTTTCCCACCCTACATTTTTATACCTGGACTCTCCTAAAGTAAATGGCCTGTATTTGTATAGCGCTTTTACTAGTCCCCTCTAGGGACCCCAAAGCACTTTACACACCCAGTCATCCACCCATTCACACACTGGTGGAGGCAAACTACAGTTGTAGCCACAGCTGCCAGACTGACAGAAGAAGCTGTTGTGCTCATGGCCAGAGCAGTGTGCTGGGGAGGACCATATTAGGGATATCCTCTCTCTTTGCCATTATTTAGACCCAAACCCAAAAAACACTGTCTTGAACTGGATGCCAAGTTTAAAATCTGAGCTGTTGAGCTGGTCTGACTGATTCAGCTGCTGATATACTGGGATTTTCCCAATCTCTTGGGTTTATAGAGAATAGTTTAAAAAAGAAAAAAGTGATTGTCAGTTCTCAGGACAAAAATACCTATATGATGCCAGAGGTCAGAGGAGAATGTAACAGTAACCAAGGTATGCAGAAGAACATGTACAGCATGTCAAACCTTGAAGCCAAAGGGCTATAGCAGCAGAAGACTGCACCAGGTATCACTCCTGTCAGCTAAGAACAGAAAATCGAGGCTACAGTTCTAATATGATTGGGAAAATGATTTCTGCTGCAACCTTTGGATGAAAACATGGATCCATCATGCAGTGTATAATGAATTCAAGCTGGTGGTGGGGGGATGGTGTGTGGAGAAATTTCCCTGGCACACTTTGGGCCCCTTAGTACCAACTGTTTAAACAAGTTGGTACAAACATTATGTGTAAACCCTAGAGATTAAATGGCAATGCATACCCGAGTATTGTTCTTAACTATGTCCTAAAAATATTCCTTCATGATCACAGCCATCTTTTAATGGCTGCTTCGAGCAAGATAGCGTACCAGAGTTCAAATCATGTCAAACTGGTTTCTTGAACATGACACTGTACTCAAAAGCCCTCCACAGTCACCAGATCTCAATCCACTAGAGCACCTTCGAGACACTATCATGTCAATATGGACCAACACGAGGACTGTTTCCAGCAGCTTGTTGAATCAATGCCATAAAGAAGTAAGACAACTCTGATGTGACCTCTCCAGAGTGTACTCCGCCTCTTGCCTTGTGACAGCTGGGTCAAGCAACCATGAAAACAGTTAAGAAAATGGATAAATGGATGGCTAAAATAAGGGGTAATAAGTCCTGATTGATTATGCTGTAATTGCAAACTTTGCTTTCTTGTCTCCCGGGAGGAGACACAAATCCCACTGGGGATGAGTCAGGAAGGGCATCTGGGGTAAAAGCTCTGCCAAATCAAACACTGTAGTGACCCACTGTGAATAAAGGAGCAGCCGAAAACAGCTTCCTTTCCTTTTTCTTTTGTGACCAGGACAATGGCATTTGTAAATGTAATTATTTCCCACACAGAATGGAATACGCCTCACATTTAACATTCATCTTAAATGATATGTAGTTACAAAACAAATCTTATAAAATAAGACAACAAGCAGATGAATAATATATATTTTCTCTATTCCTATCTAACATAACAGTTAATACACAGGACCTAAAACTACATTACAAAATGTGATATCCACTTAAAATGTTCATTGTCTTGGTTCTTTACTACACTTAACAGTCCTAATAATTGGCAAGGAAAGTATGTTCTGGGTTAAAGAACAGGGAGCTGAAGAGAAGAGAAGGCAAGACTGGTTTAGGCACATTTTCTACTGGAAATATTAAAAATGTTAAGAAGAGTTCATTAATAGTTCCTCAAATAATTGTAGTTCACACAAATACAACAAAAATAGATGAAATCAGACAAAACTGCAACATTTTCAAATTCTTTTAAATGTTTTTTTCTTTATATACAGATTTATAAACAAAAACTGTATCAGGAGAAAAATAAAATATATTAAAAATAAAAAGGTCAGAAGCGTCCATCCTGATCACGTGCACTGCTGACCTACCGTTTATCTTAGAAGCACTCCTCTTCCTTCCGATAGCGTCTTTCGCAAAAGTTAAACCATCCCCCTCTCTGTGATCATCAGTGTAGGGTTTGTTAATATAATGTTAGCAGTGAACACATGAATCATGGATTCTCTTTGACGGGATTAGTTTTCGAAATAAAAAAGGAATTCAAAAAGCCTTTTTTCTGGCAAGCTGAGACAGTTTAGCTGAATAAATATTTAGTGAAACAAAGCAAACACGTGCATGCAGCTGTGCAGGAAGGAGTCAAGACTTAGTCACACATCGGAACTCATAAACACACACTTCAGCCTCTCCTCTCACTGTAGGTGGATAATTAAGAACAGTCTGCCGAGTTTTGCGTAAGTTTTGGGACTCCGAGTTAGTTTTTGTGAAATTTGGGGTGAATCTGAGGTGTGGGTGATGCTGGTGTAACATTTTTTTTACAAACTTCATGAGGTTATGAAGAAGTTTCAGGATAACTTTTCTCCCATACAAACTGTGAATTCACTTACTCCTTGTTGCCTATCCGATGCCCTCCGCTCTCCTCTTCTCCTCGTCCGAGGCTCTCACTGCGTTCGGGGGAATCTTTCCTCTTCTGCGTGTCTCCTCCCTGCGGTGCTGAAGAGGGGGGACGAACTGGCGCTCCGTTTTCCCTCTGCTGTTCTACTTTTACCGCTGATGGGACGATAGTGTTGAGTCTGCACCTTTCTCTTACTGTCTCCGCGCGCAACTCCAAAGGGTTTCCTCCGGTGTGTCTTTGTCGTTTGTTATTCTCGCTGCTGTTTCTGCTCTGGAGCATCCACTGCGCTCTGTCTGCGCTCTGGCTTTTTGAGCGCACCGCTGGACCGGCGGAATAACACCGAGAGAAAGGAGGGGTTGGAGTGGGGTGGAGTAAGGACAGGGGTGGATGTGCAGGACACAGGGAGGTGCTTACTGCCCAGGGAGGTTTCTAAAGGATTTGAGGAGTTCCAATAAATGTGCAGCGAATCTGCTGCACGGTTTTTTTTTGTCATGATTCTGACTGCTGATCGATACCGGAGCAACATGCCTGAAGCTTATGCACAAAAGGCAGACGCTGCTTGGTGATGGCCATGTGGTGATTCCCTGTGGCTGAAAAACTAAAGTAAGAAAAAGAAAAGAAAAGCAGAATTACTTCTTTGCTCCCTACAACCTGGTACAAGATAAGATACATTTCTTTATAGACAGTTTTTTCCCCTTCATAATGGTAGGTGAGGCCTCACTTCTGCTAATTTGAGTAACTAAATTCAGTTAACTGTTTTTGACTCCAACTCCAGGCCTCAAGGGCCGGTGTTTAGCAGGCTTTAGATATCACCCTGGGTCAAAACACCTGAATCAAATGATTAGTTCATTGCCAGGCCTCTGGAGAACTTAAAGACACGCTGAGTAGGAAATTTAACCATGTAAATCAGCTGTACTGGATCGAGGATCAAGGAGACATCTAAAAACCTGCAGGACACCTGCCCTTGAGGCCTGGAGTTCCCTACCCCTGCATTAGGTAATAGTACCTGATAACAGGTACCTTTTTAGTAACCACTCAGCAAGTGGTCCAAGCAATCTGACGCAATCATAAATGTGATGTCAACAGACTGCATGCCACGATTGGCTGATCAGTGGCATTGCTCATGAGAGCGTTTCCTTCATGAAAATCAAAACCACATTTACCTGGCAAAGTAGGTAATAGCTACACAAAAAACCAACACCGTGGTCCCTGTGTCTGACAAATAGCAAAGCACCGAGCAGCAGGTATACCATCGCCTCATCTTACTTTCTTGTGGTGTTCATGATGCATCCAAATTACATCACAAGACATTTGCCCGCGTTTCTATAACGACCCCAGCACATTAGGTGGGACTCAATTGTAATGGAATTCCAGTAGAGCTGAGCTGAGTCACACTGACCCCATCCAAGTAGTCACTAATGGGAAAGGGCTAATAGAGACAGGCAACCATAACACTTATGGTCAGTTTAGAATCACCAATCAACCTAACCCCATGCAAATCCATCTTTTATATAAAGTCTATAGTATTCACACAGAAATAAAATCATGTTGGACAAACCTCCAAAAAGTGTTTATTATTAACAAATGCTTTGCACAAGGTAGTCCGAATGATCTTTAGTGACCAGACCTGATTTCTCAGTAGGGAAGTTTCACTATAGTTTAGCTGCCAGAGTGAAGTAATATGCTTCATCAAACAGGTGGATAAAAGAGGTGATGAAGTATGCACTGTTGGCAAACGATGGATGCAGGCATAAGGAATCTGAGTGGTGAAGTCAGAGTATTTCTAATGTCCAGCAGGGGGCGACTCCTTTCATTTCAAAAAGAGGTCTGATTGTACAGAAGCCTTAGGGAAAACAGCTTCTTGCTTTATGAACTCAGTAAAAACCCATAGTCTCATTCATTATGATTTCAGTCTTATTGAATACATTACTTTGTGCATTATAGCTGCCACAAGATTGCAAAAGATTGCCTGCCTACCTGGTTACTGATAATTTACATAAGAGTGCAGAGTGTCCCGAACACACTCAGCTGAGGGTTTCAAAACCATCATCACAATGACAACTTCCATCTTTTATTTAAAGGCTGTGAGAAGATTAAAAAAACAAAGTTGAAATGCTGTGTTTTCATTGTATATTTTTCTTATTAGTTGTGTAAAAGCTAAAGGGATTGGAGATAATCTATCTGAATTTGAGGAGCAGGGCAGTGCCTCAAACACTCCCCCAACCAGCCACACATTTAAAATAAATATCTACTTGCACCACACACCCATTTGATCTTGTCATCCTCTCTCAAAGGCCACCACTGCCTCTTGCCTAGCTTGTTGGTCCGTTATTAATAAATGTTTGTCATTCACATTTGAGGTTGGGATATTTGCTGGTCAATTGGATGCTATAAGCTGACATAAAAAATAGTTTATACATAAAACATGTGAATGGTTTCAGTATTTTAGGTTATTTTCTATAGGTTTCAGTATAATTAATAATAATAATAATAATAATAATAATAATTCATTAATCTGTAATATTCACTGAACCTGAAATATGTAATTTGTGGCATGTAATGCATGAACTGACCTGCTATAAAACACATTAGCAGGAACATTATTATCAGTCTCATTCCCCGCAATCAGACACATGAGATTGTCTTTAGAATACTTACTCATGTTGCTATGGTCACAATTATTCTGACTTCTTTGGTTTATGTCGTCTACAAAGAAAAATACAAAGAGAATCTAGAGAATATCCAGAGGAGACACACAAATATTGTGGAGATTGAACCAAATTTAAGTTACTGAGGCTGCTCAGGTGATCAAATAGGCAGAAAATGGCTAATATTGCACATGGAGGAAGCTGCTTTCTTCTCTGTAGGGAGTCAAGCTTACAGAAACTAAATTTGGCAGCTTCTTGAGGTGAAGGTTGTAGGTTCCTGTGCTGATGTGGGTCAAGCTGCTGTTCACACACTAATTAAGGCCCTGGAGGTGCAAAGTTCAGCATTTTTGACTGTGCTCAGGAGCTTTCTTTTATTTAAAGTGTAATAAAAACTACCTTCTCTTTTCCCGATCTCTCATGTTCCTCTGGTCTCTCTGTTCGCTCTCTGTCTCCCAGACACTGATGAGAAATTAATAGTAGTTTAAATGTTCATTTCTCCACCCCCATGACTCTAACAGTTACACTTTAATTACACAGCTAGATAAACTTAGATACCCTGTGGTGTGTGCGTGTGCGTTCCATAACTTAAGATGAGGTAACATGCATATGTAGCTTGTGGTTTATGTGTGTATGAACGTGCACATAGTGTGTGTGAGTGTGCACAACCAAACCTCACACACGCTTTTCACCTGTCTAAATTCATTAAGTCAAGAAAAGTCACGCTGCGCTGTGTTACACAGATGTAACGTGCCTCGCTATCATCCTGTAATAAACCAAAAACGCGTTCCTCCCAGTCCAGGATGTGCACATCCTCATCCTTGAAAGACTGTCCACTGGCCTGTAGGTGTAAATAGACTGCAGAGTCCTGGCCTGACAAGGTAGCTCTTCTGTGTTGTGCCATCCGCTTCGCCAGAGGTTGTTTGGTTTCCCCGATGTATAAATCCTGGCAATCCTCCTGGCACTTAACAGTGTACACTATGTTACTCTGTTTGTGTCGGGGGACCCAATCCTTGGGGTGGACCAGTTTTTGGCGCAGGGTGTTTTGGGGTTTAAAAGCCACAGAGACCGGGTGTTTAGAAACAATGCGTCTCAACTGCTCCGATACTCCTGACACATATGGGATCACTACAGGTTTTTTAGATGTCCCCCATTACTGATGGAAATCTCACAGTCTAAGAAGGCTAACCTGCCACTTTTCATATCCTCCCTGGTGAATTTGATGTGTCGGTCCACCGACTTAATGTGATCCGTGAAATGTAGTACGTCCTGAGATTTGATTTTCACCCGGGTGTCATCCACATATCTGAACCAATGACTTGGTGGTGTTCCAGGGTAGGATAGCAAAGCCCTCTTTTCCACTTCTTCCATGTACAAATTGGCCACGATGGGTGAAACTGGGGAGCCATGGCACCCCCATGTTTCTGCCTGTAGAACTGACCCTTGTATGTGAAGTAGGTGGAATGAAGACAAAAAGCAAACACACTTGGTCGATGCTGAGAGTGGTCCTGCTGCTGAGGTTGGGGTCATCCTGTAATCTCTTACGGACTACCTCCAACGCTTCTGTGACTGGGATGCAAGTGAAGAGAGCTGTAACGTCGTACGAGACCATGGTTTCATCTGCCTCCATAATGACATCTCTCACCTTCTCAACAAAATCCAGGGTGTTCTGGATGTGGTGTTCAGAGCTGCCCACCAGCGGGTTGAGGATGGAAGCCAGAAACTTGGAGATGTTATAGGTGACAGAGTTGATCATGAAGACAATCGGTCTTAAAGGTGCACCCTGTTTATGTATTTTTGGTAAACCATACAGCTTTGGTGTAGATTCCCCTGGGTACAGCCTGTGGTATGAGGTCCGGTCAATAGCCTTGTCTTGTTCTAACTGCTTCAGACAGTCTATCACCCTCTTCCTGTAGCAACTTTCTGGGTCTCGTTTCAGGGGCTCATAAGTATTTTCATCACTGAGTAGCAACAAAATTTTCTCATGATAGTCTTTCTGGTTTAGCAATACTCTGCACCTACCCTTGTCTGCCGGAAGGATGATAATGTTGTTGTCATCACTAAATGATGTGAGTGCCTTGCTCTCCTCCATGGTGATGTTGGATGCTGGGGGCTTTGCATTGCTAAGACAGGCCGAAACTTTCGTCCGTAGTTGCTCTGCTTCCACTTCTGCAATACTGTTGTTACGAATTGCTGTTTCTGTGGCTGTGATCAGCTCGACTGAGCAGCAGTTCTCTTGGTTGAAATGCCTTCTTGATGTTGGAGGTCAGAGGAGAATGGCCAGACTGCTTTACGTTTAGAGGAAGGCAAACAACCCACAACAGTAGTGGTCTGATGTCTCCTAGGCCTCTTAGTACTGACTGACGAGCCTACCTGAGAATTGTTTCAGTCCATTAATGACCACAGTGCACACACCTTCTAATGGCCAACACACCATGTCACAAAGCTCAAATAATTTCAAACTGACTTCCTGAACATCAGTTTGAAATATATTCATTGTACACAAATGGCCTCCACAGGCACCAGACCTCAACCCAATTATTATTAAAAATCTTATTATAAACTCAACTAAGTCACAGAAATCATCAGAGTGTTTTCCACTTCTCCAGCCTCACTGTCATTACACTGATGAAAAGCTTGTTTCAGAACCAAAGACCCAACTGTTCATTTCTAAAAGTGCTGCAATGACATTTGTTTGGGTTTTCCCTACCTTGTGTCATGGCGCAAAGGGGGTTAACAAGTGTTTCTAACTACCTGCCATGTACGTTATTGTCACCATCTGAAATGATTTTTCCAATACTCCAATAAATACTCAAAATCAAGAGTAAACAAACACATAAAACACTTTAATTAGGATCCTGTCACGCATCCTTTTTCTGCCACTGGAAGTCACCTCAGTCACTTGAACTGCTCATGTCTTCTTCATTCTTTTATTGACCTAATATTTATAAATAGTAACAACAAGTTGTTACCATTTATACAGTTCTGGTCCTCTTTTTTATTTATGTCCTCATTTATTGCTTTAATCCTCATTTATATCTTACCCAACATTTATTTAGCTAAAAATAGTTCTGAAATACTTTTCGGCAGCTCAAACTAATTCATCATGCACATGCTTCCATATTTTCTTTTTGTCAGTTAATTTATAAGTCTGCTGCAGGGTGGTACTGATGATCACGGCTTGATAGAAATATTATTTCAGTTGCGTCTTACGTGCCTGTGTGTCTGATTATCTGTGAGTTGTGTCTCGTGCTGCAACCGAATATTTAGAAATTGATGATAAAATAATGATAGGAGTCAGTCTGATGTCTGATAATCAGTGATGCCGATGCTTAGTCACAGTCAATTTGCATAGCAGTGACCAAATATAGGCGTCATACTTTAGCTCATTTTACCATTTTGTTTGTTGTTACTGATATGCAGTCTGTTTGAAGGGTAAAAATAATACAAATGCAAATATTCTCCTGCTATGGAATTAAGTCTTGTCTCAATGAACTCGCTTAATAACTCGCTCTCTGCTGATGTGGAAACAAGATCCTGTTGAAATAGCATTTTTCAATTAATTGTTGTTAGTTTTACAATTTTGCGGATCGTGAAACACGAGGAATCATGAAGACCTTTAATTATGGAATTAACAAGGAAAAAACAACAACTTCACGCAACACTTGTAATTTTTTAATTGTGTTCAGATGATATCTTTCTCCATCAGTCTAAAATTAAACACGCTTAATTGGAAATGGTGACCTCTAACTTCCAGTCGTTAAACACAATCAGATTTTAGCTCCATAATATTTTGTGGGTTTTGCTAACCAGCTAAAAATGTGAAGTAGAACTTGAGTATCAATATGATTTGTGTAGAGAAAACTGAAACGAGCTTATTTATATTATGACCTGAATAGTTTATTTATTTAAATAAGATTCCGCTTGGTTCCTTTTTGTAGCATTTAGTCTTTTGGTAATGTTAAAAAGTACTGCTGTAATAATACTGTACAAAAAAGAGTCATTGCTGTTTTTGTACTAATGCACAGCCTGCTCATGGAGAATGTAGGCCAGGTTACTTTTTTAATGTATAATTTCTATAAAACGCATAAAAGAAATTCAATGATCTGAAAAGAGGACAGCTGAAAGGATACACATGTGTGTGGTCATGTCTGTTTAAAATGTGGCGATGCAGAACAGATTATGACAGGAACACATTGATGACAAAAATGAAATCTGACAAACTTGTGAAAAAAGTTTTCAACAGACTGTGAAAAGTTAAAAACACTCCGTTATTCAGTAGCTTGTAAATCCACCTTTAGCAATAATAACTTGTAGTAATCAATAACTTGAATTTGTAGTAACGCATGCAACTTTTACACTTTCACACCCTGTTTGAGGGTTAAGACCTGGTCAAAGTTAGAATTCTAGGTTAAGTGAAAGTGAATGAATTCATTGACAAATTCAGCACTTGGGTCTGCACCAATACACCCGAGACAGAACTAACGACACAAAGAATATAAATATAGACAGAGATTTCTTAAATTAGCCCGATTCAGCTAAAAAAACAAGGGAGAAAGTAGAAGAAAAGGTAGAGAACATTGGACAAGAAAGGGAGATATTAAAAAGGTATTAAGCTACACGCTCCATTACTACTTCATCCTTTTTGTCTTGCACGTGTTCTTAAGTTGTGTTAGTAAGTGAAGGTCACATGTGTACATGTGTGTGCCACTGTGCATGACACAGCCTGTGTAGGTACTGTGCAGAACAGTAAGTGGGCTGACATAAACATACTGTATGTTTGTGAGGCAGTATTTAAGGTGATTGGTCGTGACAGTGTGGTGCCCTCTCAGTTGCCTGTGGAGAAATGACCCTGGGTCCTCAGGACATCATGTGGTGATTGGACAAAAGTTTGCAATTAGATGTCCCTAAAG
>NW_005187452.1:738174-744290 GCF_000239375.1 Pundamilia nyererei
GTGTGTGTGTGTGTGTGTGTGTGTGTGTGTGTGTGTGTGTGTGTGTGTGAAGTGCTTCCTCTGGTTCTCTGGTTGATGTGAAACACCGAGGAATTAGCTTGTGGAATGTGACAGCAACTATTTCAAACAAACTCATAGTATGGAGCTGTCCTGTGTATATTAGTGTTTGTATGAGTGTGCAGTGCAAGTCACACAAAACCTTTAACTTGCAGGATGCAAACATTTTGTCCAGATCTGCCAGTCATCATCATCATCATCATCAACTTTATTTATAAAGCACTTTAAAAAAACCACAGCTGACACAAAGTGCTGTACATTGGAACTGTAAAATAAAATTACATGAGATATAAATAAAAACCAAATAAAAGAAGAGTGAAATCATTAATTAAATAACTACTTCAATTAAAAGAAGTAGTATGTTACATCAATTTTGTTCTAAATGTTTTCTCTCTGTCACATTGGTCTTGAATGACTGCTATTGGCATTCTTAAGTAAATTGAAGTTGGTTTGAATGCTACACTCCTGTGGTAGGAGTGTGGAAGTCTATTAATTAGTTATTCCTAAAATTAGACCACTCCCAAAAGAAAGTAACATCTACCTCACTTAAAATTGATAAATAATGTCGGTGCAACTCTTCACATTATAAACAGCATTTTGGGCTACACAGTTTTTCCTGAATTGCAAAAACACCAGCTTCCATTACCTGAAGCAAACTCTCGAACCTGTTTTGGAAGGTGGTTGTGGGAAAAGGATCGATCAGGATACAGAGGCAGGAAAAATGAGCTCACAATTGAGGAAAGAAAATCCAAAGAGGTAAAAGTCACCAGCAAATCCACCAGTAGAGCACAAGGGAAACATACAAATAAGCAAAGGGAAACTCAAGATTATGTTTGTGTTGAAATCAGTCAGTTTTCCATTGGAAGGTTCCTAATTAACGGAAAGGACGTGGTAGAATCTGTGTGACGACCATGAGAGATTCTGTAAATACTGTAGTAAGGAAAGGTGCTTCAGTGCCTCCTTTATTACCTCCTTTAGTAGAGAATACAGTAGATCATCCTTTATAAAAGGAAATGAGATCATTCCATCCCATAAATCATAACACTCACCATCTGTCCATTCATGAACACAGACCACAAACATGACATTTCCATAACCTGCTGATATGCTTTGAACTTTCAGCTCAGAAGTGTTGTGTGAAAAGAAGTGCTGTGATAAAATCTGCTTCCTATCGAGTTGTTGCCTTGCATGAAGAACATAGATTTATAGAAACTCTCCATATCAAGCTTAAGATATATAGTATTTGATTAAAGTGTGTTTAGGGTAGGCTATAGTTCAGTTTGCATTAATAAGGTTTATTGTTGTATTGCTAGCCTTTAGGAATATCATGAATTAATTTTCCTCTTTGTGCCACCAGGGAAAGTAATGTTCCCAAGGAATTTTACATTGGTCATAAAAATCCTAAACAAAGAGAAGGAAATGAGCTCACAGCTCATTCTCACCTAGCAGGGAAAAATAAAAACATTGGGATATTCAATTTTAAAGGATAATTTACTTCCAGCTTTAGTTCCAGCTTTTCACATTTATTTTTCTCCTGCTGTTCTCCTTCAAATGACTTGCAGAAACAGCACAGTAAGAACACACTGTGATGATTTTAGCTCATCTTGTGGACAGTGTAATGTCAATGCCGCAGACATCTGCCATCACATTAAAGCTTCAAAGCTTCCCGTGACCTCTTAATAAGGGCCAAGTTAAGAGAAAGTGATTAGGAAAAGGGTGTAGCGGGTACGTTTTTGGACCATTTGACTGCACCCAACTGCACACACTGTGGGCTGATTCTAAAAGGATACACAGGTGGAGCCCATCAAACATGGGTGAACCAAATGATGGTCGGGCAGCCAATCAGTAACAAGGGAAGGTTTTATTGTTGTTGTATTGAATTTTTGTATGTGTGTCTGTATGAATGTAGGGTAATGTGAAGTGAATTGATTGATTTGTTTATGGCTATTCTATTCTATTCTATTCTATTCTATTCTATTCTATGCTAAATTAATGGAAGAGTAGTTCATTAACAGTGAAACATGAAAACTAACAATACAGGATGCAGAATTCAGACTGTGGAATTCAACAGGTATAGAATATGAAAACACTAGAAAAGAAACAAAACATTTTATTTAATCATTTAACTTCTTTCATTTCAGTTAGACATGACCAGAGTGAGCCAAAGGCTGAAACAGTACCAACAATTGTGTACAAGAGGTGATGGATGAGAGTTAGAGGTGTACCTCTGATGTACTCATTTCTAATCTTATTTATTTTGGGCTCTCCTAAAGAAACTCTTACTACCTCCAGCTGTGCCTCTTGTCTTTCTGTTCATACAATTGTCTGTAAAACCACACATTATAAACAGGTCTCACTACCATCTTGTAAACCATCCCTTTCACACTATCCATCTGTCACTAATCACCTCTTACACTCACCACCATCTACTCCACCCTGCCTGCACTCTCTTTTTCACCTGTCTTCTTCTCATTCACACACGTATATCCTCTCACCTCTACTGACTTTCATTCCTCTTCTCTCCGGCACATACCATCACCTGTCCAGCCTTCTCTCACAATTCGTCCACTAAACTGCTGCCTGACCTCGTCTGTCAACCTGTCCATCACTACTACAGACAAGAACGCGCTCAGTGCTGTACTTCTGCATCAACACTCTCAAAGCAAACATAGTTCTCTGTAGTCCTCTTTCTTGGCATGAAGCACATTTCTGCTCACCGATTGTCACTTGTAAACACTTTCTACTGCACGATATTGATTAAACAACATCCCTCAGCAAAAGGTTTCAGCTCCAAGAAGTAAAAAGAGTCTTGCAGATCGGCCTAAAGCATTTCTAGATGGTGCCTCAGAGAGGTTCTGAGCTGTTATCCATGAAGTGACAATGGTTGATGTTGTTGTGGGAAGCCCGTGCAGCGAATATTGTTAGGAGGACATGTCTACATAAGCAGCAGTGACTGTTAATGTAGTTGTTATTGTGGTAAGCATCTGTTGATATTACACTGGGGTCCAGGGTTAAAAATAGTTCACTCAGTTTGGATGGTTGGGGGCCCCAAAATAGTGGAACCTAATCCTTGTTACATAACTGAATGGAGGAAAGGCTTCTGAAGGGGACATGCGTGTCTGCCAGTGCACGTGCTCGTGTGAGTATGCATGTGATTACACTTGGGTTATGCTAAAGACAAACAGACTCATGCTGTTGCGTGACTTGCTGCTGGGAAGTGAGAACAGCCGTCAGAAAACAACGGGTAATTTTGTCAAATTTGAAAGGGAAACTGTATATTCTGCAGTTACATCACGCAGACCACACATCACCAAGTCCACAGGAGCATTACCACAGAACTTCTCTTCTCCCTCGGAGGTGGAGTTACCATCCAAGATCAATGTTCAGTACAACTTTAGCTGAAGCCGTCCCATCAGTACTTCAGTCTGGATACAAAAAAATAGTCGTTTCATAATATTTATGTACAAAATCTCAACCCCTTCATATCCACAAAATAGGAGTAGGGTTCTAATTTATTTAAATTCCACCACCTTTTAATTAACTAGAACAAAAAACAACTATAATGTCAAAATTAATGTAGTTGAACAATTCATTTATTATAAGAGCACATCTTCTAGTTTCAGAATATTCACGTTTAGCAAAATCTGACCCCACTCCCAACTCTAGATGGGTTGTCAGTGATGCTAAAACCGTGACTTTTATATTGATTTGTTCACAAAACTATATATCTCTTGAATTTAATGAACTTGAGAGAACTGAAGCCAGATTATTTCTTTAAGTAGATAAAAATAAATAATATTTTTTAAGCTTTCCTGCTGGATGTTGGTTGTGTTCAACTCCAATTCCCTCAAAATTTGGGTTCTGTTTAAATTGTAACTAAAACCATCATGCATTGATTTGCAACTGTTTTAGCTTCCAGATCAGCTCCCACACTCCTGTAATAGATGCAGTATGTGGTTTAAAATCATATTCCTGCAAGGAAGGCCTTTCCTGAAATAAATATTGTCCAGACGGGAACACGTTGCTCTAAAAATTAGCTTTGGTCCATATGGCCACGTCTTTGCTATGTAATATTGCAACGTGCTTTACACAGAGTCTGAGTCCATGCAGTGATTTCCATAGAAAATATGACATTTTTGATGATTTTGTGCTGCAGATGATGAGATATTCCAGCTCTTCTCATTTTTACACTGAAGAACATTATTGTGAAATTATCTGACAGCTAGTAGATTTGTTTTTTGCAGACTTCTGAAACTCAGCCTACCTTTACTTCTGAGGAACTGTGCCTCTCTGAGATGTTCTTTTTTTATACCCAATGATGTTACCGACTTAAACTATTTAGTTGCAAATCTTTCCTCCAGCTGTTTCTTTTTAAGTCTGCTTACTTTTCCAGCCTTTTGTTGCCTCCTGTTGCAACTTTTCTGAGACATGCTGCTACAATCAAAATCAGATTTTCCATGAAGTTGTGAAATGTCTCAGTGTAAATACTAGATATGTTCTCTATGCTCTATTATAAATAAAATATGGCTTTATAAGATTTGGAAAGCATTGCTTTCACGCAATTAGACAGCAAATTTCTTGGGAATTGAGGTTTTAGTTACCTGATTGTTCTTGTAAAGAGATTACTTTAATAACATTATTTGGACACTGGGCTCCATCACTGACATAACTACAACAATATATAGAGTTTCCAGTTCTAAAGTGCCGCTTGTGTCTTTACTCTTTATACAGTTTTTTTTCTCCTGTCATCACTTTTTCTTTATTCTCCTTACATCTCATTATTAATTTAGATTCACTTTGTGCAAATAACTGAATAAGCAAATGCTTTTTGTTTCCTCCCCTCTTCATTCTCAGATGTTATTCAATAAAAAATAAATAAAAATTAGTCAATAAATAAATCTAGCTTTAAATGAAACAAGAGTTTGTTAACTGAGTGTTACAGCTGAAAACTAGAGAATGCAGAAAGAGAAGCTATGAGAGGATATGGGGGCAGGACGGGTGAGGAGAGCGAGAGAAAATGCAGCATTGCCATCTGCTTTTACAGGGATGGCGATCAAAGTACACACAAGAGAAACATTTTGTGTTAAAAATAGAACCGCGTGGTTAAAAGAGCCGCAGTACTCACCTTCATGTGATAACACACGAGGTCATACACAGCCACAGATTTGTTTGGAGGAAAGAGAACAGAGAACGTGTACACTTATATTTACATTTGGACCCACACAGGTGTTTTATTTACTCTGCCGGCAGCGTGTGGGAGCACTTCGCTGGGCTGACTTTCCTGTGAGACTCGCTGCAGATAATTCTTCTTAAAGCATAACGACTGGTGGCATTACGTAACAGACTCACAGCACAGTAAAAACAGCACAGGTGTTAAGTGAAGTGACATTGAAGTGGTACAGTGAGTCAGCATCAACAATACCACAACTGTGAAAAGAAAATAAGGTAATTTGATCATCAGTAATTGCGTCAGTTGCACCTGAGCTTTTATTACTGTGACATGTCAGTTTTTTCTCTGAGGGAAAAAAGCAGCATCTCAAATTATGTGAGTGTACACAACCAAATTCAGATTCTTTCATTATGGAGCGTCTTAAAAATAATCTGTGGCCTCTTAAGTTTACCTTGTGTTTTCAGTCAAAATAAGGGGAGGAAAATGAAGAGGGGGGTTCAGTTACTGGGGTGGTTTCAGTCTTAAACGCTGCTTTAGGGGCAAATTGTCACAAAAGACGTTTATTCATCTTAATGTCATCTAATGGGTTTAAAAGTCAACTCAGAATGAAAACTAGAAGAAGAAACAAAGTACAGTGAGCATATGACTGAAGCGAAATAAGGACACTCTCAGTCACAGAAACTCATTTTAAGAGAGACGGAATTCAGTATTAACCTTCATCAGGGAATTGTTTGATCAGGTGCTGGTTTAGCTCACAGGTTTAGCAGGCAAGGCAAGTTTATTTGTATAAACTTGTATAAACAACAAGGTGATTCAAAGTGCTTTACAGAGACATTAGAAACAAAAACAAATAAAAAGCATGATTTAAAATTGATTAAAACAAGCAAAC
>NW_005187452.1:745034-765214 GCF_000239375.1 Pundamilia nyererei
CTCGCCTGGTTTGTGGTTTTTAGGTGTATAGATTGAAGTTCTCTGGTGACCTGTAATCGTTTTTCTTTGGCACCAAAGACTCTGTATCCTGTATACTCAAAGTTATTACATCCAATAAATTACACCAAAACCTCTCTGTGAAGTGTGAAATATGTAAATATATATATGAAGGGGAAAAATGGCGGCTGATATTGCAAAAAAAAACTTGAAACACAATTTAAAAAGATGAGCAGAGATAGAAATAGATCACACAGATATAGAAATATTGCTTTGTTAGTAAGTAAGTGCCACTGCTGTGAACAGCAAACAGCTTCCCTAAGTCACGACACAGATACACAGCAGCACTGGGCAGTAGGGCTTGTTACTCTTTTACTCGTGCATTTTCTATTCAGCCAAAGAATGCACAGAGTGAGAATGGGAGACTCGTGTTAACAATAAGATCACCAACACCATCTCTGTGGTGTAAGAGCAACAACACAGCCTGTCTGCCACATATATAAAACGTGCTTTCTCACTGAATTGCATTACAATTACACGCATGCACACAGATACTGTTCAGCAGCTCATGGTAACAATTATACACTAATCTCTCTTCCTGTAAGTGAGTGTCAGAGGGATGTTTGTGTACCAACCAGCTGTGAAATAACGAGCTACTACGGTGCTAAGCCACTCAGTGGGTCACGAGATGTTGGAGTTTATTTATGTGCTTACATGACTATGGCTACTTTAAGTCTGGTTATGTAATGTTATGGCTGGTCTTTTCCACTCACCCTTTCACTGGAATACCAAAAACTTACCCTTTTGACCTTTGTTAATATGTGTGTAACTGCATATGATTGAGTGTGTTTTGTTTCTGTTTGAAGAATTTTTTTTTCTCTCCGAGTCTGGAAGCTTGCGAGTTTCTCGTGTCTAAAATCCACTTGAACAAACTTTAGCTGCTTTTATATTTAGGACTCTGTGTGTGTGTGTGTGTGTGTGTGTGTGTGTGTGTGTGTGTGTGTGTGTGTGTGTGTGTGTGTGTGTGTGTGTGTGTTGTGATGGAGACTAAAATTAGTATTTTTAAATATGATATAAATACTTCAAGCTATGAAGCATTTCTTACAGAGGCCTTACACAGATGTACAGAAGATAATGTTTTCCTATTATGTGGTCAAAACATGCAGCTTTGTAAACATGACCACTTACATAATTATCTTAGTAATTAATCACATCTATATAGAGTTTGCATTGGCCCTCAAATGCATTCGTCTAAATAAGATGGCCAATATTGCAGATGTTTTGACCCAAAGCCACATTGTAGGCTCCATGTGCATAAATAGCTAAAGGGGGTTGATACTGTCCTTCAACCACATAGTCAAAGCCTCAGAAAGATGGATTTCTCCTTAAAGATCAATGAACATCCCAGTGGTGTGGGAATGTTTGTTTGTATGAGGGCATTTCCATGTGTAATCATCCCGTCCTTCAGTTGAGTAAGACCACAACCCAATTACATCTGAGCAAACAAGCAGACGGGTACTCCGGCTTCCTCCCACCGTCCAAAGACATGCAGCTTGTGGGGATAGGTTAATTGGAAAATCCAAATTGCCACTAGGTGTGAATGTGTGAATGAATGTGAGTGCGAATGGTTGTCTGTCCCTGTGTGTTGGCCCTGCGACAGACTGGCGACCTGTCCAGGGTGTACCCCGCCTCTCGCCCTATGACAGCTGGGATAGGCTCCAGCACCCCCGCGACCCTGAAAAGGATAAGCGGAAGCGAATGGATTATGGAAACAAGCAGACGTGTGTGGCTAACCAGCTGTTGAGACGTTTAAGTGTAACATCTCAAAGGATGATTGACACACAAAATATTAGGGCGATAAATGAATATAATATATGAATCTAATTTTAGCATCTTAACCCACTGGGATTAATTACAGGTTAAAAGTGGGTGATGTAGTTGTGCAGCTCATCAAACCTTCAAAGTGTTTCCACTGTATTTTCAACAAATTATATCAATTATATCCTGCCTGAAATAGAACAGATTTCCACTAATATTGTTTTTTCCAAAGAACACCTATTTCCCCATTTCCAGTTCCATACATTATTCTTGGATGCTACTAGAGTTGCTTTTAATAATTCAATAATAATCCGTAGATCGTACACTGGGCCTTGATGCAGCCCCTCAGATGACGTACTGTCTAGAAAAAAAAACTATTTTAGATGTCGCTCTTTGCCAGGATGTCCTAATTTTATGCCAAGTTTCTCCTGATTGAGTATTAACTTCAGAAATAGATGCTTTGAACAGGAGGTGCGTGGGTTCATTGTGCACCTGAGATCACACTAAACAGTGTGATCTTAACTGGTTAGTAATCCATATTGCTCTATTTTGTAATAAAGTAGTTGTTTTAAAGGTCAATAAACACAATAACAAATTTCATTTAAATTTATGTACATAGCACCAAATCACAACAACAGTCATTTTTACATAGTAAAGTAAAGAACCTACAATGATTGAAAATCCCAACAATCGGGCAACCCCTTATGAGCAAGCACTTGGTGACAATAGGAAGGACAAACTCAGGAAAACTCAGAAGGAAGACAGGGCAATACACACACTGTGAGAGAGAGCCAGAGATGAACAATAACTGATGGTTAAATGCAAAATACATCATTCAAAACATCTGGAAATTCCATTTTAACATTGAAGGCATATGTTTTGGGGAGCACGGTGGTTAGCACTGTTGCTGCACAGCAAGAAGGTCCTGAGTTCAATTCCATCATCAGGCCAGGGTCTTTCTGTGTGGAGTTTGCATGTTCTCCCCGTGTTTGCGTGGGTTCACTCCGGGTACTCCGGCTTCCTCCCACTGTCCAAAGACATACAACTTGTGGGGATAGGTTAATTGGATAATCCAAATTGCCACTAGGTTTGAATGTGCGAGTGAATGTGAGTACGAATGGTTGTCTGTCCCTGTGTGTTGGCCCTGCGACAGACTGGCGACCTGTCCAGGGTGTACCCCGCCTCTCGCCCCATGACAGCTGGGATAGGCTCCAGCACCCCCGCGACCCTGAAAAGGATAAGCGGAAGCGAATGGATGGATGGATGGCATATGTATTCAATAACACCCCACAGCTAATACAGATTGCTTAACTTACCTTGACCTGTGTGTGTGCGCGCGCGCGCGCTTTGGGGTGGGGTTCTGAACAGCTGCTCCTCTTAAGGATGAACAGATGATCTGTTTCCATCTTCACAGCACCAACCACCTGACCACCTGCACGTTGTCACCACATCCATAAACCTCCACTTTCCTGTTTTCATCTTCAGCATCCTCCCATAATATCAACTCTGAACATGTCTGAATAAAAGCAGGGGTTAAAAAATATATAATGTTTTTATTTTTTACACTACGTTAATACATCTTTTTTTTAAATTAATACCTTAATACCTCTCCTTCATCATGATGTTTAATAGCCTATTAATATTATATATCATAAGCATCACATCAGGATCATAAGAATCAATTAAAATAAAATGTTGCAGTGACATCTTGTGGTCAAATACCAGGAGTGCAGTGAATAGTGTGGCTTATACTGTGTCTTGCTTGATGTGTGTAAGGTTTTAAACAGAAATATGCAATAAAGCTGGTTTCCTAATTTTACACAGTATTTGGAGGTGTGTGTTTTGTTGTTGGATAAAGCTGCACTAAGCCTGGAAATAAAACAATTGCCAATACCCAAACACTAAGACATTTAACCACATGTTGACTGGATCAAGTTTATCTATGGATGCTGAAACAACAATTGGCAGTTATTGCAAAAGACGGTATATAAGCCTGTCGCATAGGAGTATAAAAATATATTACTTCCTTTTTATGTTTGTTGGGAAAACAAATGCAGCAATGTAAAATAAAGTATTTGCCCTTCATACGATGAAAGCCACACTATCAGACTTCAGACCGTCTTTCAGCTTTAACTTAACGCCCCACACAAACATACTCTTTACTGGGGTCTGGCCAGCCCTTTATGAGGTAATGCGGCTCATTGACACGAAAGATGAAATAACCCTGACTATAAACGCCGTGAGTGATTGCTCCACCCCGACGACTGGGATCGCTGAGGACGTGGACAAGGCGTGGCGGAAAAACCGGACGGAGAAGCACAAAGAGATCGACAAAGCTTGCGCAAACTCACTGACACGACAGCGGCTGAGTTCTTCCACGTGGACCCTGTCATTGACCAAAACACACTACTGTACTCCGTGGCAGCCTAAGGGGGCGCGCACGCAGTCGCCTTTGCGCAGTGCAGACCACACGGAGGCGCGAGCAGGGCGGTGCGGGATAGAGGTGATCTCCAGATATGAACCCGTAAGGTGTCGGAATTAATGCCTTTTGCTGCTCATACATCAACTATGCAGACAGGTAGGCTCGTTGTCACTGTGAGGAGAGATTTGAGCTGTTTTCATCAGCTGCAGCGGTTACGATGCGCTTCTTAGTTAACGATACTATTCTTTCACAGCTTTCTTTATAAATGTGTTTTATTTAATATAAGACTGTGATGTCAAGGTGCCTTTAAAGGAGGCTGTGTGATCAGGTAGTAACAATGAGTTGATGGTGTAGTCTCGCGTGCTGTGCCAGACTAGCATCGCTGCTGCTCCACAGGAGGAGGAAGCTGCCGGTGTTATTAGTCTGCGCATCTCTGGGATCTCTTAAACAGGCCATTCAGCTCACAGCAACGAATTTTAGTTCAAAAATCTAATGTTTGCTGGTCTAAAAGGTCTGGCGAGTCACAGAGAAATGATTCATGGAGACAGCATGAAAGGGCTGCAATGAGCTATAAATAGATAGAAAGATTTCAAATGATTTTTCCATAATGGACCAGGAAGTTTCTCATCTATGTGACGAGTGAAAGCTGTATGACTGCAGCTCTGCAATATTACTGAAGGGACTGGTTTTTGTGAGGTTTGTTTTTGGTTTTTTTTCTGTAAGGCAGCAATTGCTGCATTGTGTGACCACTGCAATGCCCATAAAAGTTTCCTCTAGTTTCATTAACACAATCAGAATTAGTAATTCTGTGCACTGTAAAAACTCAACCATTCTTATTTATATGAATTAAAATCAGTGATGAAATGGTTTGGGAAGAGCTTGTACAAAGGTAGTAACATAGCTGTTTAATTTTAGGTGTGCTCATGGAGTGTCACCTGGACCAGCTGGTTCCACGTGTTCTGTCTCTGACCCTGCTGGTACACCTGTGCCTGGCTGCACCAGGTCTTCCAGGAACACAGAGGTAACGCCCCTTCTCTCATCAAGTTTCACTTTCTCTTTTTTTCATTCATATAAAGGCATAAATATTCTCAGGCTTTCATAAATATGCTGCTTGATTTGATTTTATTCTATAATTGATCAGGCTAGCAGATACACTCTGTTGCTGTTTAGCAGAACAAAATAAAGAAATTAAACCAAAAACAAAAGCAGTGATGCAGGAAGAAGCTCTTTGAATGATTTGTTTGCTTATTTATTCCACAGGGAGGAATCAGTAGCTGCCCATCCCCCTTCTGCAGCACTACCCAATCCCTTTGGCTCTGGAGAGGAGGAACGCAGGTGAGTGGCACATGTACAGTCTGCTGTTATTGAACATCTGAAATCATTTCACTCAACAGCAGCTTTCTGACTTGGCTGTGGACTTTGGCTCCTCCGTCGCGCTAATGATGTGGCCTGTACTATAAAATGATAAGATTACATGTACCTAAGAGCTCATTTATGCTGCATTAATTTCCTTTATGGGGCTCTCCTCACCATACTGCAAATATTATCTCATCACACATAGCTGCTACTGTACTGGAATAGTTTGAACTTGCCTGTAATAAATTGTTCAGAGAACAAAAGAAGAAATATAACCACACGACAGATGCAGCTTCTTTCCATTTGTTGGTAAGATTAAGATAATGTGTACACACTATCATACTTTCATCTTAAGGGTATTGCATGAAAGACCAGATAAATGCTTGTTAGCTGTATGGAATAGCAGTTGGAATTTACACCACCCTTAATAAATAATACATGTTGGCTTAAAGCAGGCCTTTGTGCTGAATCAACATTTGTAAAAGGATTATTCAAGCATTTAGAACCTCTCACTGTTGCAACATTGCTTCATTTATGGTATGTGATGGAGTCCATGAAGTTTAAGATGTTAAAACAAATGATGCCCCGAGAGTAGTCTCAGTTCTTACCACCAGATCTTGCCTTAATACCCTTTTGAGTCTCATGTAAAGCTCATGACTCATAGCTGATGAAGATCTGTGACAGATTTTGATTGAAGCAGCTGTGTTGAAGGCAACTCAGTTGTGCTCTAAAGAAAACACCTTTGGCCTGAATTTTGTCATTGTTACCATCTAGTTCATGTAAGATTATGAAAGGTAGAACCACTGCTATGACGTGTTATGTGTTAAGAATGTAAAGAAGTTTCTATTATTATATTAAGCATGTGTAACCAGTTTAATACCTGTTCACTATTTGTCAAGAGTCTATTTACAAATATAGGAAAACATTTACAAGTACACATCTGCCATCTGCTTTACTTAAGATTACATATACAAGTACACAGCACATGTACCTAAAATATGAGTTTAAGGCATGTGCCAATGAATGTTTCTCACTTCACAACCATTTTAAAAGTAATAGAAGCTTAAACCAGTGTAATATAATGACTCAAAGCCTTGATTTAAAAAAACAGTGCTACTGGACTTCTATGGATGAATTTTTCATATTCTTTCCAGCAAGGTGAATATATTTTAAAAAAAAATATATGTGTCAATAATAACATTGCCGAGCAACACGGTAGCGCAGTGGCTACATCTGTTGTTTCACAGCAAGAAAATCATATGCTTGGCCCCAAATTCCTTCCACAGTCCAGCAACATGAATCTTAGGTTAATTAGTTTATTCTTATTGATTGAAAAAAAAATCACATTGCAGAATTTTTCATCAGTCATTAACAATAAAAAAGAACCGGAGCTGAATTGAAGTTTAATAAAAGTGTGCACAGTGATGTCAGGAAACTCATTGTTTAATTTCCTTAATTTCCTTTTTCTTATTCTTTTTTTTTGGTGCTCCCCACCTTTTAATGACTTCACGCTCTGTCAGTCCTGTAACTGTGCAAGTTTATGGTTATCTGTCTGTTTATATCCAGGGTGTACCCTGCATCTCACCTTGTGTCACCTGCGATCAGCTGCCATCTAAAGCAGTTAATAAAATTGACTATTTTTATTGCTACATTCTAGAGATATTGATTTCTCTTCTAACCTCTTCTCTCAACATGAGACACAAGATGTTTTGTACATCACTGAACATGATTGAAGGGGATCTTTAACTTCTTTTAAACATCTTATAAATGATTTAAAGAGCTAAAACAGGCTCTGTGAGCAGAAGTCTGTGTGCATCTGAACTGAAATAGTGAAGTCCAAGTTTTTGGAGACGGGAGCGTGGGGTTTAGGAGCTTGAAGAGTCTGGCACAGGGTGCTTGAGTGTTATACCCTCTACCAGATGGCACAAGGGTGGAAAGAGTCTGTAGCACATGGCAGTTGCACTACCAATCTGCTTTGTAACATTTTTTATAAACTGTGCTTTGTGTTGTGTGTACCACAGTTTGAGACAGAGTTACATTCAATCAAGCCTGAAGAATGGAGGACAAGGAGGACCAGAAATCACCACCTGGGAGCAAGGTAAACAGTGCCTCTTACCAGTAGATATTACACTGATGGGTTCTGACTAGGATCACCATTGCCAAATAATGTAGCCTTTATTAGTCAGAATCTAATAAAGTCTTTTTATTTGATCGTCTAATTGTGAATTGTGCTGTGCTATGTTCCAGAGGTATTCTTCCTGTTTGGCCTTTATGATTATGATCGCAGTGGGTTCTTAGATGGCTTGGAGATGATGAAGCTCCTCTCAGATTTTAACTCCCATCATATACCTGGAGCAGAGGCCAGTGAGCAGGTTAGCAGGAGCGACTCTATGTGTGTGTGTATTTGAACTGACAAGGTGTTGGCCTTTTTCATTCAGTCGGCGATATTTGTGTATGTTTGCATGTTGCTTTCAGGTGGTTTCTATGGTAGATTTCTTACTACAGACTCAGGATCTAAACCAGGATGGTCTGCTGGCTCTATCTGAACTGCTCTCCCCTTCAATCACCCACACACAGGTACTGCAAATGTATTGGAAATACTGTTAATACTGTTAAAGCTTTATGTCGTTTTATTCACACTTTCATTATATTTGGCTGCAAAAACAACACCTCATCATAACTTTCTACCTTAAAGGACCCAAGCAACAACAATGCACCTCAGCAGGAGCAGGAAGCAGTAGTGGAGGAACAGCTATCAAACGCTATTGCTAACGTGGACAGTGCCGGAGCAGTGGAGCAGAGAAAGGAACAGATTCATGAAGAGATTCAGCTTCAAGAGGACGTACAAGGAAAGGAAGTTGAACCCATAAAGCAAATGGATGAATATGAGAGACATCAAATCCCAGAAGTCACAATAGAAGATCTGGGGCAGGACCACAATATTCCTGTACATCAGGGCCAACCAGAGATATAAAACACACACACATAAACACACTGGAGAAAACACCACTGTCATCTAGGCCTCAGTCTCTTATGTACTGTATGGGAGAGCTTCTTAATCAGCATCCCCAAAAATGGTCCCGTTCTGGATCTGAGTTCTGAGTTTCTGCTAATGCACAATTCACTGGACTGTTAAACATGTAGATGGGTGGTCAAAAGGTCTTTCTGGTCAAAATATTCCTGCCACTGTATTGGGATGCTCAATGATTCCCAGAGCTTTTAAGGGGTTAAAGGCAGAATGTAATATTAGTTGCAACAATAAAACTGAAGCCATGATTAAAAGAGACCTTTTAATGCATTTTTTCTAAGTTGGAAAATGTGTTATTACTTTAATTGAATTTATTTACCATTTATTTACCATTTTCTGCCATGATTATTTTATGCATTTGTTTGCTTTATACCACCAGTTTATGAGTCACTGCACCATTTGACTGGATGTTACTTGGATGTTTCCTCCTCCCCAGATGTCAGTAGGCACTGTGGATTCACGTACATGTGGATGGTGGACTTGCTGCACTTTTAGCTTGGTTTTTTTTAATGTTTCAGATTCACAGTTAGTTCAGCTGAAATGAAAATTCGCTCTCCTTAATATTATATCAGCAAGAAAAATGAGTACATATTGAATTCACTAGACAAGGAGTATGAAAGAAAATAATCTTTATGGTGGCCCCATTGAAATAAAATGAAAAGTAATGTAAAATGCTATCATTATCTACATACTTGAAATGTTTTTAGTGTGAAAGAGTGTACTATTTGTTAATTTAAAAAAAAAAAAGAAGTGTTTTTTTTTGTTAATTTTTTAAAAACCATTTTATGCATTTATACGGCGGAAGAAAATAAATAAGAAACAAGTATTTCTCTGCTCTCTTTGTTTGATTTCAGTCTGTCTTATGTTTAAATGTGATACTTATAGATTAATTCGTAGAATAGTAACAAAATCCTTGGGAAAAAACCGTTATAGTATGAAAATACATTTACGTGGCTTCATTATATCAGGAACTTCTGACGGGGTCACGTTGTTGGAAGGCTTTTTTTTAACGACTTCTTCAGCAAGACGGAAAAAAATAAATTAACTAATTAATATTGTGTTATTAGTAGCTCTGTGTAATTCGACAATGAAGGGTTTCTGGCGACAAAAAGATGGCAAACGTCAGAGGCGTTGAATTGGTGCCCTGCCATACGGTTGCTGGGCAACAGAAAGGCGACCGGACAAACATGGCGGAGAACAGCAAAAGTGCAGGTTGGTAATAGTAACTTTCATTTTCAGTTTGTTTACAAATTGAAAATATTGAGACCACAGTGAAAGTTTCAGTCTAGCTGAAACTCTGTGGTGACCCGTCATAGTGGCTGATCTTTGATGAAAGTATTGTCATTATTTTCTCCAGAACTAAGCTAGCTAAGCTAATGCTTCTCTATGTTTTCTTAATTTTGTCTGCCAGAGGCCACCGTGCTTAATACCAAGGTCCTCAAGAAGCTCAAAGGCGCTTTTCAAGCGTTTGACACAAAGTCTGACAACACAGTGGATATCAAGTGGGTAAAACAAGACAAGCCATTTACTTTATTACTGTAAAGATACTTAATAGGTACTATGAAGCTGATTACTATGAAAATCCAAAGGACCTTAAACGTTTTAACAAGTGCACAAGATGCAGTTTTGTGAGAAAATCTTGAGCCACCCCTCAATTCTTTGCATTTTGTTGTTGTTTGTTAATTTTTAGCAACAGCTCTTTCATTTTCATTCCAGTGTTGCACTTTTTTTGCCACCCCACGTAACACTTGCCTTTAGCATAAACAAGACACCTCCCTCAAGGGACAAGACCAGTGTTGTGTCAACACCAAAGAACTCAGCAAACTCAAAACAATTCAGCAAAGAACCTGTTTTAAAATTTACTGGTCACCTTTTATTAGCAGACTGTTGCAAAAACACATAATGTTTTTCCCATTTCTTTAGTTGAATCAGCAAAAAAACAGGGATCTTAGTTTTATTTTGAAAACAGAAGTGCCATAGATATTTTTGATGTTTTTGCAAGAACTGGGCCAAACATCGGTGGCAATCATAAGCAAGTACAGCTGTATTTCAGTCAGTGGCAAAATTCCTGAAATTATGAATAAAGAAAAGTACTGACAGATTTTGATTCAACATGGAATAACATCTGATTGGTAAGAGGTCCCATTTTTCATCAACGAGTCTAACCCCAAACACAGCCGATGCAGTAACAGCATACCTGGATAGAAAAACACAAAATGAAACACTGTCTGCCTGGAGAACTATTCCTGAAGACTACAGAATTACGCAATTACAAGAACGCTTGCCACAGAGAACTCAGGCTGAAGAATGAAAATGGTCATACTAAACACTGACTTTCAAAAGAGAATTACACAGTGTCTTTATTTCCACTTATGAATGTACATGTTTCAATAAATTGCTGTAAGAAATATCCTTAAAATCTCACCAGAGCCTTGTGCAACCTGAGGAGCTCTAATCAGCCACACAGATGAAAACATCTGGCAAACAAATGTACATGTCCTTTCTTTTCAGCGACAGTGCAGCATGTTTTCTAAGCCAAGTGTGTGATTTCTATGTAAAATTAAACTAAATGGTAGAGTAGAATATTTTTAATTAGCATTATTAGAGGTCACAGCAGCTTTAATTCCTAGGTATTTTTTTTTACTAACTTACGCAGATGCAGAAAGGTCGAAACACAGCTGTTTATTTAAATCTGCTCTCAGTAGGTTTCCTGTCTGTAAGTTTTTGAATTTCTCACTGGAGGTTTTAAATAGAGTGGAAACTGCACACAATGTGTCCTCCCTGCTAAGGTAACCAGATCCAAGTCGATGTCTGTATATAAACAGTCTGTATATCTTTTATACAGTCTGACAAACTAAACGTGGACTTGGACAGTTTAGGACATTTTGCTAATCTAAAATTGTTGGTCTGTCCAGGGAAAAACGAATTATTTAGGTTAGAGATTTGGCATTTAGTTTGACAAAAACAAGTATTTGCGTTTCTAACTTCATTTCTACATAAATAACATGAACTTGAAAGTCAAGTGGCCCAATCTCTGAGAGCTGACTACTCCTGGAGCCAGGATTCCAGTCTTTATTGTAGCCACACTTCCTTTTCTTTGTTTTATGTCCATCACATTTGCTGAGATCTACATAACTTGTGAGTTTCCCTGTTAGATATAGCATAGGTGTCCATCCTGCAGTGTGGACTTCTGAATATTAGAGGCAATGAAAACGTGGGACTCAGTCTCAAGACATACAAAATGCTGTGCAGTTGAGATTATGCAGCTGTTTCCACTGGTAAATTGTTTGGTTGAAGTGGGTTATTTGGACACTGGCTGTGAGAAATAAAGTTTGTGGTTTGTCTCAAGGCTTTCCACTGGCTGAGTGGGCTTTAGTAGGACATTGCGGTGAGATAGTTCATAGCACACAGGAATTAGTGAAACTAACTGAAACTGTCCTTTTAAATACTTTTAATGCACTTCTTGTCATTGTTTTCTAGGGAGATTGGCACCATCTTCTATTCACTAGGTTTCTTTCCCACTCAGGCAGACCTACAGAAGTTCACATCTGAGGTCAGTACAGCATCCTCCCGTAGTCTGGTTCTATTTTGGAAGATCAGTAATGGGGTGTGCAAACAGGGTTCTGACATTGTGCATTTCAGTAATGTTACAGAATCTCCTGTGCCATTATGTGACTGTTATAAAATCCTGGGTAACATTAGAAGCATTGTTTTTGTTAGAAAATTCAAAGCAAACCCCAACAGCCTATTTCTGTGCAACCAGGTGGAAGATGAGCGCTCGGGATATATCCACTGGGACAGATTCCTCCCAGCCATGACTAAAGTGCTACTGGAGGACAAGTAAGACAGTTCAGTTATATCATTGTATAAAGAAATTTCTGATTTCTGTGTATGAGAAGAAGGCTGAGATGCAAATAGGAGTTAAGTTAAATCAAATTATCTATTATACAATGTATTTTTCTCTTATACTGAAGGCACACATGAATGCATTTCATTACTATGAGTTTTGTGATCAGTCTGGTAAACATTGTGTAAACCTCAGTACTCTATTTTTAATCACTGGTGTTTCAGGTCAGGTTTGTTCACCACTCAGGAAATACTACATGTCAGCCTTGTTTAAATAATTTATATCTCTTGCTTTTACACGTGAGCTTTTCTGTGCCTGAAGCTGCTGAAGTTTAGATTCAGACCAGTGTTAGCCTTAAACTCTTAAACAAAGAAGCAAAGAACAGCCAGTGCTACATCACTGATATAATGATTTGGACATTAAACTCACTGTTTGCAGTATTTGGCTTGTCATCATTTCATTACTGCTGTGTTATTGTCTGTTAGGTTCCCTCCCATCTCTGATGAGCTTCTGCTTCAGGCCTTTGAGGTGAAATTTCCTGCTGTTTCCTTGTTCCTCATATTGTCCACTTTTTGCATAGGGACGCTAGTCTGGCAGTATAGGCATGTGATATTTGCTAAAACACAAAGGCACTTACACTCTGTTTGCAGGTTCTAGACAAAGAAAAGCGGGGATACCTTGAGCCTGAGGAGCTGACAAATTACATGACAAAGGAAGGTAAAACTGAGGGTTTTGTTTTTGTGTGCAATTAGAAGTAGATTACAACGACACAGTGACAACAGCAATAGAGATTTCTTACTGAGAAATGATGTGATCTGCAAGCGAAAAATCAGCTTTACAAATGTGATAATTATTGAAGTGATAATGTTAATAGTAGAATGAGAGGCAGAGCCTTCAGACTTCAGGAACATCTTCTGTGGAACCAGCTCCCAGTTTGGATTTGGAAGACAGACACCCTCTCTACTTTTAAGATTAGGCTTAAAACTTTCCTTTTTGCTAAAGCTTATAGTTAGGGCTGGATCAGGTGCCCCTTAATTACGCTGCAATGCTTCACTCACTATGTGCATACAACCACTCTCTATTGACTCATTAGTTATTATTAAACTCTGTCTCTCTTCCGGATGATCTGATATCGTCGTGTTGGTGTTGTTCCTGGAACAGCATAGTAAATGTTGTTCCAGGATCAACATTGCAAGTGACCAATCACATTCTTGTGACGTTATTCTTTGGCGTGCCAAGCCATTTGTGCATTTATGAAATTCCAATGTTGCAAGGACAATATCAATGCTGCTTAGTGTTTATTAAAGGGTCAGGGTCAGGGTCCGTTGATCGGCGGACAGAGGCGGTTTCACGCAGCTTAAGTACAGTTTTTTGTTTTACGGCGGTTTTTCTGGAAGTCGCAAAAGTATGACGTCACAACATTCTGATTGGTCACTTGCAATGTTGATCCTGGAACAACATTTACTATGTTGATCTGGGAACAACACCAACACGACGATATCAGATCGTGCCTCTCTTCCACCCCTCTCTTTAATCCTGTCTTTCTCTTTTAACCTCCCACTGGTCGTCCCCTCCTTGAGTTTGGTTCTGCCAGAGCTTTCTTCCTGTTAAAAGGGAGTTTTTCCTTCCCACCGTCAACAAGTCCTTGCTTAAAGGGGGTTATTTGATTATTGGGTTTTTCTGCATATCATTCTGGGGCCTCTGCATTACAATATATAGCACCTTTAGGTGACTGCTGTTGTAATTTGGTGCTATATGAATAAAACTGAATCAATGTAGGCAACAATTTGTGTGTACTTCACAGTAAATACAATAGATTGGTCCATGGCTTCCTATGTTTGCTTAAAAATAATTGGCATTCCATTTAGTTTTACTTACACAATGTTAATTGCGTGTGTACAGATCACTTGATATGCACGGATTGTTTGAATTTGTTAAGTTGAATTATTTATACCAGTTTTGATGTACACAATTGTAAAATAATTTTGTGTTCAGATTGCTTGGTGTTTGTGTGTAGATTGGAACAAACATCTGTTTTTTCTCAGGTAGATCAGCACGTTTGCGACTTGATTTTTCTCCATATCATATCAGGTGAGCCGTTCACTCAGGAGGAGATGGATGAGATGCTGACAGCGTTCACTGACGAAGAGAAGAAACATATCTATTATAAAGATGTTATCCCACATCTGACTCTAGAGCGTAAAATGTAGGCAGCAAAACAAAGGTTGCTTAATCAGCCTGTTGGTGCAGCCAAGTATAAAAGCATAATGTACAAATGCCAAATGAAATGTATGTAGGCAGTCTGTATGTCACCAAAACTGTTATACAATATAATCTTTATGTCTGTTGTGATAAAGAAATTAAATGTGCATACTTCAACTGGATTCAGATAAGAATACCATAAGAGTTTGAATGCTCAAGCCCTCGTTCCTTATTTAAGAAATGTTAAAAGGTTTCTCCAGTTTGACTATTAAAGGAAAGTCCAGTACAGTATGAAATTACTGGTGTGATGCACTCCAGTCTCTGTGAATGTAAAAAACAATCACTAAAATGGCTTATGTTGGGTTTCTGTGCAGACATAAAAGAAATCATGGTACCACTGATGCTGTTCAAATGTTTTTCTGAGGTAATCTGGAGTTACAGAAATGAGCTACAGCTGAAGAAGCTGTATTTAAGAAAGCTGAAGGCTTGCTGCTTTCAGAACGTGCGCCCAAAATAGAGGGTGAGGGAACATGCTGGGTTATAAAAATAGCACAGGCTCTTCACCATCTCTGCAGTGGACTGCAAGTATGCAACACTTCTTTTGCATGGACAACATTCATTTTTAATCATTTGTTCATAGACAGAAACCTTGTAGTTATTGGGTTGGACTTTGTTTTGCTTTCAGAACTGCCTTAATTGTTTGTGGCATAGATTCATTAAATCACTAGAAACATTCCTCAGAGATTTGGGCATATTGATATGATAGCATAACACAGTTGCTGCAGATTTGTTGGCAGCACGTCCATGATGTGACTCTTCTGTTTCACCACATGCCAAAGGTTCTCTGTCGGACTGAGATCTGGTGACTGGGGAAGCTATTTGAGTACAGTGAACTTGTGGTCATGTTCAAGAAATTAGAGAACTGAAATGATTTGAGCTTTGTGACATACGTTATCCTGCTGAAACAGCCATCAGAAGACAGGTACGCTGTAGTCATAAAGGTTGTCTGTGGAATTTAAATGGTGCTTAGTTAGGACCAAGAAAATATCCTCCACATCATTGCACCACCAGCAAACATTTGGTACCAGGCGGGATCCATGCTAAACTTGCCTGTTGTTTAAATGTGAGCCTGTTGGTGCAGCCAGTGGACAAAATATGAAAGCATAATGTTTAAATACCAAATGAAATGAAATGTGTTAAATGTGAGAAGAGAGGAAACAACCTTCATCGCAGTGAATTATGTTGTGACAAAGAAGCTGTGATGTTACATCCAACAGTATTTGTTAACTAGTGTCTAAAATAACTTCTAAATTCAGCAGAAAGAAGTAGATTATTTTCTTGTCTAAAATGTAGTTTGCAGCCAAAATGATTGTGAACATCTTCAATAAATAAGAAAAACAACAAATCAATGATTGCTTAATCAGCATTTTATCAGGCGATTCTGCATCAAATAGTGAAACATGCATGAAATAGTTAAACACAACATTGAAACATGGATGACACGACTTATCTAGAGGTTAGATAAGCAATGCGGTGGTGAAAACAACCACTTCACTATGTGAGCATGAACACATGCTATGGTTTCCATTCACAGTAAAAACACAACCCGTTACTCTTTAAGACATAAGGAAAGATCAGCCTATAGTGATAGAAAAAGTCTGTATTAAAGGTCCCCTTTTCGCTAAACCCCAAATATAAAAACAGAATAAGGCTCATTATCTTTCGGTCAATCAATCAATAACAAAACACCATTAAATCAGTACAGCCGTGATACAGAGAAAAGATTTAAAGGGATATCCTGTTCTCTACATTTCCCTTTTTCACACTCTGTAACAAAATAAATGTGTTCCTCTTAAAAAAAAAAGCATGTTTGGTAAAATTGATAAACGAACAAATAGATTAATCAAGAATGACAAAACGTCCACTTGCATGTTGAAGTTTACCTGTGAAAGTGGATCTGTGGAAGGAATATGTGTGTGTTTTTGTGTGTGTGTGTGTGTGTGAGTGAGTGAGTGAGTGAGTGAGTGAGTGAGTGAGAGAGAAAGAAAGAAAGAAAGAAAGAAAGAAATAGCTGGCTATGATCCCAGTTAACTCCAGCTGCATCAGTAAATACAGGGTTGAGTCCAATCCCAGAAGGTAATTAGATGATTGTGGAGAGGCTGGGTCCCCCTTTCACCAAAAGATCATCTCAGTGGGGGGTTTAAAGTAACAGGGATTAATATCTTGACTCTAAATCCAATACGTGAAGCAACGACTACATGAAGAAAATATGATTTGAGTGGTCCAGTATTTCCAGACATTGGGGGTATTCATGATGCGCAACAGCATGGATTCAAGTAGATTGTTAATGCCCCTTTAAATAACAAGTGTTCCACTATATTCAGTCATATCACGTGACACACATGTCAGGAACTTCACTGTTGCAACAACATTGGCTAGGATAGTCCACACTGGTTATTTGGTCTTTAAAGAGCCATAAAAAACAAAAGAGCAAAAAATAATTAGAAAGAGGATGTAAAACAGGTATGACGAACTAATAGAAGAGCGACAGGAGATGGAAAAAGGAAAGGAAAATCAGAGCATGGAGGTAGAGAGGAAGATGTTTGACATCATGTGCAGCTACCAAAAGTGGTCTCTTAACATTGATTTTGCATTATTGCACTGCAACGGAACCACAGAGGAATGACAATCCACACACAAACACACCCAAACCACTAAGCACACTTTTCACATACACAGGGAGGAACAGGGCCCTTCTTTGCCTTTTTAATGCAATAGTAGGGGGAAGAGGAAGGACAGCCTGTCATTAAAAGAACATTTTGGTGTCTTTAAACCTGCACCTGGGATTACTTTGCAGCTATTTAGCGGTCAATATATATATTTTATCCCTACTACACCAAAGGACCGCAGATTTGGTCCTAGTTTAAAAAAACTTCGTAATTTTTCATTAAAATGCTTCAGATATTTTCAGTCATAGGTAGGTTCAAGTTCATCTGAAAATGTGTGTTGCACAAAGGCAGGTGAAGTCTAAAGCTTGTTCACTGGTCTGAGTTGTAGAGTTCAAGTGGTTGACAAGATCCACCTACTTCTGATTCTTCTGAATCCGTTTTCTGCATAGTGAAGCCCTGCATTTACATGACTTAAGGAGGATTTTATCCTTCAGCAGAAGTTGTGCAAAACAATTAAAAAGGCTACTAAAAATGCTGTACTATTTAAAAAGAAACTTAAAACCCTCCACAACCTACAGTTTGGCATCTGACTTTATCCATACCTCGTTCCTCTTTATCTCATATTGACTGAACATCTTCTTGTAAGGCATTGGATAAATAGAGGGCAGCTGATTTAAAATCAACGGAGTCAGATGATGGATGAGTTGACATGGAAATCCAAGTAAGAAAAAAGAAAAAAAAAAAAAGAGAAAAAAGAAATCCAATTGAGGTGATGTGCATGGGTTTCACACGCAGAAAAAGACAAGGAGAGATTAAATCAGTGATGGTTTAACCTAACTGATAAACTACAATAAGTCTAGTTAGCAGATATTTCACTTAATTACTTAAGTATAATTTTTGATTGCCTTTTCTTTGTGTCGTTTTCAAAAATCAAACATTTGAAGGCCTAACCTGAAAGATAACCACTGTTCTCCATCATCTGACTCCGACTATGAAGGATAACAATTTTCCTTAATGTGCACCTCAGGCTGTGAGACACAAAGGACGACTCATCAGCCTGATACCTGCGTCAGTTTCTGAAGGCTAGTGTGCATCACACCTAGATCAAGTTTCCAGAGTCACGCGGTTCACTAACATCTGATCAGCACGACACACACACACAAACATACACACACAGACAGACCACTTGGTGTCTGTCCTTCTCTAGATTTGCAGAACCAGGCCAGCGGCTGAGACGTTGTCCCCTCCACCTGCAGTCTGATAAACCTCAGTGCACACCAGCACTGGTGCTACACAGATCTCATAGTCCTCTTCACTCCAACAGCTGACAGGCCTGGTCTCCTGTAAAGGGATACGCTGGCTTCCCTCCTGTCGGCTAACGGAGAAAGAGTCGTCCATTATGAGCCTCGCCTTGCTGGGATCAATGTCATTAGAGCCACAGACGTGGCGGTTAGCTGTGAGCGAAGCCTTGGCAGTGGCTGACATGGTGTTCTTCCACTTGGAGCCACGAGTCACAATCATGGCTTGAAAAGCCAGCGTGTGGACATGGAGTCGGGTCAGTGGTTTGACTGTAGCTCGGGCACCATTTGCCCGACTTTCTGCACTGGCTTCCTTGTCGCGCTGGTTCAAAATGCGATAGACCTCCCTCATCTGGTCAAGAACAGTAGCTACACGAGGGTTTGGGTCTGACAATACGGTGATGTTGGAGCCTTTGAGCGAGCTAAGCAGGTTTGGAAGTTCCTGCTCATTCATCCCCAAAGAGTCCGCCTGGAAAAGCAGAATTAAGGTAACTCGTTAAAACCGATTTTACTATTTACTACTTTTACATTTTCATCAGGTCTGCACATGTGTGTTGGCTGCTTTGTTATGCTGAGTGGAATAAACTACAGCCTTTGTGTTGAGTGCACAAAGAAAACCATGGCTTTGAGGTCTAGCCACAACAATATTCATTATGTGTTTACAGTATTGAAGAGGCTTGATTATGGGGCAAAATTTGCACCTTTGAAAGCAGCAGAACATCGCATTTCTTCAAAATATGATTATGCAAAAGTGGAAAGCAAATACAGCTCCCACTGAGTCAGCCTGCTTTGCTTTGAGTTTAACTAAGCAAATCTTCCCGGCATCCAACTATTTTCACAAAGCTGACTCATTCTGTTTCTGTAAATAAACATTTTACTTCTTCAGTGTTGGTGATATAGTTTTGCTCATTGATCAGTCAAACATACATGGGGAATGACGTAGTGGAGCAGGTCTTCCATGATGCTCTCTTCCACAAAACTTGCCATTTCAAAATGAATTCCAATTTGAGGGGATGAGGAGGAAAGCAGGTGTCCCAGACGGGAGAGGAGGGCTTCTCTCTCACCTGAAATGATCCAAAATAGGTGGAAGATTAAAGAAGAGTTGTAGACGCTGTCAGGCAGATCGCAGGGTGTCAAAAACAAAACAAAACAAAACAAACAAACAAACAAACAAACAAACAAAAAAAACCAAAGAGAAGCGAAAGGGTACAGTGATGTTAAAGGAAGGAGCAACTCAACAGGAAAGACAAAAGGGTAATGAAAGAGTGGAAAAACAGCAGAGACATGGGGGAAAACAGCAGACCAGAAGACAAAGGTACTGTCAGATCAAATAACACACAGCTGATCTGCTGTGCAAACAGCCTGGCTCAGAGGGGGAAGCTGGTTATCAGCCTATGATACTACCTCTGTGTTTTGTTCTTCTTTTGACATCAGTTCTTACATACATGTACAGCTATCACCAAATGTGGCCAAAATCCAGCCAACTTCAAGTGTCACTGGTCAGTAGGGATGGGTACCGGTGTCCGGTGCCATGATGGCACCG
>NW_005187452.1:766302-768299 GCF_000239375.1 Pundamilia nyererei
ACTGGTCAGTATGCTTAACTATGCTTAAAGCCCTGAGCTTTCATAGACACTACCTGATAAAGGTGCATGGGATCATATATCCACGATCTCCTGATTACAAACCCTCAACAATTTGCGTCACTGTGAGAACAGCTCCAGGTAACAGTGATACACAGCTGGGCCATTTCGTGTCCTGCCTCTAGCACGCTCTACTCAGACACCACCCTCGTGTAAACAAATTTGAGCATTTCCAGTAGTGAGAGTTGACAATCTCAACTCCAGACAATGACCCAAATTATCTACCAACTTTGTCCAGAGTTCATATTTAAGGTGAAACCTCTTTCCTTTTGATAACTACAATTAGTAGAATTTTAATCTCCAGGTGATATGAGAGAGTAACGCTAACCTCAAACCGCTTTGGTTAACCCAGGATAATACGTTCAACGTCAGCGAGCCCAACTGTGCATCAGAAAGAAGGGAACACCTTTCTTACCTGACCGGAAAGGGAAGTTGTCCATCATTTGGAGCCCTCCCACCACCAGTAGGTCAGGTTTGAAGTCTATAAGTTTCTGAGCAAACTCCTCCATAGAGGACAGGTAGGGGTTATTGGCATCGCTGTGAATGATGTATCTACAGAACACAAACACACAAACAAAGTGAACAACTATCACCTCAGAGCACCGTGTACACACGCACTCCACGCTTCTGATGCATCTGTATGACACCTACCTATTGGCTCTACGTGAGGTATAGCGCCCCCAGCGGGCACCAGTTGGATACTCCAGAATCAGATGAATGTCTGGCTCATCTATCACTTTACCTGCCACTGAGAAGATAAAAGGAATATCACAAAGTACATAAAAATTACAAAACGGAAATTTCATTCAAAGTAAAATGGATGCATCACTTTGTCTTATTTCGAGTACCTGTAATGTGCTGCGACAGGACATCAGTAAAATCGGTGCTGAAAGTTCCCCCTAGCAACACATCACATCCCTCGGTTGCCATGCGACTAGCCATTACTGGAGCATTGCCGCCTACTGACCATCTGTTTCCAGGTAAGTCACGGGCCCCCTCGACCAGCTCGCTGAAGAGGGTTTCATTTAGCATAAAACGCCTGTGGGAGAAGGAAAAAAAACTTTGGTTTAAACTGTGAAAGTGAAAACTGACATTACTGTGATTTATGGTGCTTAAATTACATTATTAATTAACTTTCCACAGAATGAAAAAAACAAAACAACAGCATCTGCCACTAATATGATCGCTTAACTTCTTTCCTGCATATTGATATGTCCTGCACCACCCTGGGTTAAGAGACTGAACCCCAAGTTGCTCTACGATCTAGTGCTCTAGTGTGTGTGAATGGGTGGATGACTGGATGTGTAAAGCGCTTTGGGGTCCTTAGGGACTAGTAAAGTGCTATACAAATACAGGCCATTTACCATTTACGATGATTTCATCGGAGTATGAATGCGTTTATGAGTGTGCTTTGATTGTTCCAGCGCTAGCAAAGCTCTATATAAGAACCAGCCTATTTATCCTCACATAAGTCTCTTGGCATCCCAAAAGTCATAGAGAAACCCATTCTGACCTTCTCTATACTTTTCCATCAACACTCAAACATCACATCTTCAGTGCTCTCTGTCAATATGAGACGATACTGCTGCTGTCTGATCATCACCATCTTTCAACAACTCTTTCTCATAGCTTCATCGTATGGCTCACCAGCTTTATCCCTCTGTAGTTGCTACAGCTTTACACATCGCCCAAGTTCTTGAAAGTTGGTATCGTTCCACTGCCATCTCTACTCAACATCTCCATACCTCCACAAGTGTTTTATCTGAACCAACCGCCTTTCCTCTCTTCATCCTCTTCAAAGGTGCGCTCACTTCCTCCTTACTAATCCTTTGCAATTCCCCACACACTCTTGCTGTCTTCTCTCTCTGCTCCTTAAAGTACCTCTTTCAGTCTTCAACACACTCTCTTCAGTCATTAGTACATTTCTATCTGTATCCTCC
>NW_005187452.1:769292-770537 GCF_000239375.1 Pundamilia nyererei
CATCTATGTGGGTTCCTGCTGATTCTGTAGTCTTGTTGCCCTTAGGGTGTTTTATTCCAGACAATGAACAAGAGCTCACAGGCGCCAGAACACGAGCAGTCAGCAATGACTGAGCAGATCAGGGAGATTAATTCAACTGTATTCTCAAGACTTAAAAAGCCTTTTCAAACATAAACAGCAGCAAAAATGAAAAAACAAAACAAAAAACAACTGTATATTTTCAGTACAAACACCTCAAATTCCAGTTTAAGATTAAAAGGAAAATTCAGAAAAAAACAAACCTCAGAGCACCGATAGGACTGCAAATATTTGAATAGCCACAATTTTATTTATTCAAAGTACACGTGTATCTATGTGTATATACTCGAAATTTGCTTCCAGATCTGGACCTCTACTTTTAAATGGGCTCATCTTCACACAGACAGCACTTACTCTGCAGCTGCTCCTGGTGCAAAGAAATATGCAAAGCTCTGAGCCAGCTGCTCCACATTTTCTAAGTAGTCATGATGCAGGGGCTGGTCTGTGGGCTGGATGCCTGTTTTATTAAGCAGTGACACACTGTCTACTATCAGGTCAACACAACCTCCAAAACCTGTGAATGAAAAAGAGAGAAAGAAACTCAAAGAGGCAATATTCATTTGGAAATCAGGACAGGGAGAACACTGGTATGACTAGTCACACTGCTTTTACCTTTGTGCTCCAAAGCCACTAAAATAACCTCACAAATCATGTAAGGTGTGCCCCAACTTCATCAGCATTTAAAAGCAAACTAGACAACATTCCTGCTTAGCCCTTGAGTTTAGTTGCAGGTTGAATTCATTTTTAAATTTTAGGCCTTTTCTATTGTTACTGGACTACACGTGACAGTGTCATTTCTCTTCCTTTTACAGGTTATAACCAGTGTTTTTTTGTTTTCTCTATCACTGTTTATAATAACAATAATAATTTTCCTTTTTACTATATCATTGCTGTTTTTTTGTATTGATGAAGTTTTACGTTATAAACATGGTGCCATGCTACGATTTCTGTGATAGCATATGCCGTATGAAGTACGTGTGTTTCTCCGCCTGAAACAAAATGTGCTAAATATATACAATTTTGTTTGAAAATAAAACATACTAAATAGTGAGAAATCCACACAATCTGCAGCTGCTGTGCCCAGTACGGCTGCATTTATCTCCAATCACAGCTGAAATAGTGACACACTGTCAGAGTTTCAGCTGCTGGATCGATCATATGTCCCAT
>NW_005187452.1:772396-773502 GCF_000239375.1 Pundamilia nyererei
TATTCATAATCTCCCCAAACCATCTGTTTTCATCCAGAAAAAAACCCCCAAGCTCCAAAAAATATTAAGCTTCCTTTGCTAGTTAAGTAGTGTATATATTACTGATAACTGCAGATACTGCCCCACCTTACACATTACTGAAGTGAATGCCATAATTGGCTCAAGTCATTGTTGAAATCATTGGATGCATCCTTACTGGAAGATAATTACCAAACAGGGAAAACAGCTAAAACACACACAAAAACACTGATCTTCTGTTTAAAAGAAAGTGGAAAAGTTGTATTTTAATTAAATATTTTTTCCTTTATATGCCAAACGCCAAACCTGTAACCCGGAGCACACTCATTGAGACTTTATTTCTAAGCTGGAACTAATCATCTTATCTGGTGACCACCTATCATGGTTATTGCCCCTCCGCACCATCTATTCAGGCTTCAACACATCTTATTTATTTCCATAAGAAACCCCTAAATGTACTTTTCTCAGTTTACTAAAGTTTGACATTAAATATGAGGCAAATATTATCCACTGCGTTAACAACTTATTTTCTGTTAGTGAATGCGGGCAGTGACTAATGTTACTGTTATTCTGGCGCAGTTTACCTGATCGATCATTAATCCACAAACCCCTGAAATTAGGTTGCACTCATACAGTCTATGGTTAGGCTAGCCACCGTTAGCTAGCTCGTAACGCTTACCAATCGCTACTCTGGGTCTGGCGACGTTATTCATCCCCACTTTCTGCTCAGCCCGGAGCAGGGAGGAAAGGACTGTGTCCAGTCGGTCGTCCAGCACTGCATTCTGGGGTGACCGGAACCAGAGGGCCAACACAACCACAAATAAGGACACGACAGACCCATATTTCACCCACGGTACCCTGCCTCCCGCCTCCATCGCTCGCTCTCTTGCTCTGTGTACAAGCGCTCTCTCCCCCTGCGCTGTCGCTGAAAAGCTGTGCTCGAGGTTGTCTGCTTTGGTCGCCCGAGTGTCCCGGATGTACCTTAATGGGGCGGATACCGAACAGTGGATTTTCTGCGATACTAAGAAAAATCACTTCAACTGCATTCTTGTCTCTTTTACAAATACCCCCCCCCCCCCAAAAAAAAA
>NW_005187452.1:775115-778523 GCF_000239375.1 Pundamilia nyererei
TAACAGGCAGCCAACACTGCATTTAATTTCCAACCAAGTTTAAAAACACTAACTGGCACCTGTGACAGTCCATCCTGACATTATGGAGTAGCACTGAGAAATTATAAATTCAATATAAAAGCTGTGATCATTACAAATTAGACACATTCGTCAAAATGACATTGCGCTGTTCTAAAACAATCCATGCTGCCAAAATAAATTTAATCACTTCTACAACAGTAATAGCCTGTTTTGAAGCAACCAAATGCTAATGCCTGTCTAAAATAAAATTTCTCCTGTCTGTCTAAGAGGTGAAAACATCAACTCCAGCACTTTCTCCTCAGGTTCATCACATTTCTGTCACATCCCATCTGCAAATTCACCTCGCTTTAGTTTTTAAAGCCGGTGTGCAAAGTGATCAGCGCGCTTTAGGTAAAAAAGACTAAAAGCAGTTAATTTTGTCAGCTGTGTCTTCTGGTCAGTGGAGTGCATCGCCCTCTAGTGATAGTGTAATGATGCTACAGCTGAAAACCTGCAGGTACAAAAGGAGAAAAATGGGAAATTAAAGCAAGGATGACTCTTAAAGTTGGCACACCAGCCTGCTGGACTTGCATCGAGTTAATGTGGGTCTACATGTAACTGACAGCAGAAGAAAATCTGAATCCATTTCTGAATTATGCATGTAAGAAAAGTCAGAAGTACATTATGAATAATCTTTTAAATCCATACTTAAAAATAATAATAGAAAAAATAAATAAATTTAAAAAAAAAAAAATCTCACACATAAAATCCATCTGTTTACCATCTTACCTTAGTTTTTATTTGGGAATCCCTGCCACAATCTCAGATTCAATACCACAGTGATCTGAACCACGCAGGAATTTAAAGTATCCTAAAAAAACAACAACAAAAAAAACAAAAACAGAATTTACTTCAATTTCCTAAACTGAAGAAAACACGTGAACATCTATAAACAGCACCATTTGCCCATTTTGAGTGAGGGAGTATTACTATAATTTACTGTAAGAGAAGAATTTCTCATTTACTGGTAGAGTTGTGTAAACGAGCTAGAACAATGTCAAGAAAACATTTGTAAAAGTTAAAGACGTAAAGACCCCCTTTCAGAGCATTTAATGATTATTGTTTAAAAAAAAGAAATAAATGAATAAAAAAAAAATAGAGCGAACAGGGTTTCAGCTTTGGTGTGTCATGAAGTCAGTCTGTTTTACATGTAAAATAAAGTCAAATATAGAAGTGTGTGCTCCTGATATAAATAATGTATAATTAAAAATAATACATCTGTCTTAATGAAGATCAAGTCCTTGTGATTCTGAACAAAATACTGATTCAGCTATAAGACTCCCCATTCCATTTTACAGGATTATACTGTAGTATTTTCAGTAGTGACTCCCCTTGCATAGCATGATGACTACGTGTGTTAACAGTATTAAACTGCCTCTGCTCACCATTATCACCCCAATCAGTGTTCCAGGAGTTGGCACAGAGCCAGTAGGGAGTGCCATTTTCCTCTCCCCAGCCCAGGATCTTGATGGCGTGACCACCGACAGCAGAACCAGACACATGTTGATAAACACCTGGATAAGACAGAACAAATCCATTAGAGCTCACCTAAAGTTTGTTTTTTTTAGTACAATATAGTGAAGAGACTGGGTGTGTATTCTAATAGTGTCTATTTCATACTAAGTCACATTCAAGGCACCTTAAATACTAGAATATCAAACTTCATCTAGCTGCAGTTGGAGATTTCCAGCATGAAAGCCTGTTAACTTTACACACACAAACCTCTGCAAAAGCTAAACAAAGAGGAGCTTCAGTTCAAATCAATGTTAAGAGGACACAATCCCACACTATATGCTTATGCTTCAGCCACAAAGTAAAAGTGAATTTGTGAAATGGCAGGCAGGGTGATCGTTACATGTGTGATGAGTTCATGTGTTCTTACCAGTCTTGTACAGAACAAAGTCGTCATAGACTGTAAACGCTCCCTCTACAGGGCCGTTCTTGTAGATCTCATACTGAATCTGCTGTTCGTCTGATGGCACGCTGTAAGATGTTTTACCTGCAACACACAGAGTCAAGATATGTGTGCATACAGCCTTGTTCACCAACATAAAAAAAAAAAAAATAAAATATTGCATGTAGAAGTTTATAATATGTGTAATTTAAAAAAAACAAAACAACAACAACAACCAGAAAATCAAAGTTCATCTGCACAATAGCTATTTGAATATCAGGATAAGGAGTTCCCTCAGATTTCATATAATATCCATTTGTTATAATTCAATAACAATTTGTTTTGTTACGTTGCAATTATTACTCATAATTATGCAGACTGAGACAATATTACAAACCTTATTTATGATAAATATACATTTCTTTCTGCTGCTCTTACCATAGTGCTTGTCCTGTGTATAGCTTGGTGTGTATCCAGACTCACACTGGCGGACACACTCTGGTGTGTCACCACCCTCCCCAGTGCAGGGAGGTCTGCTGCCATTCACATGGTGCTCACAGGGGGCGATGGTGTAGGGCCTGCAGCCTGCAGACACAAAGATATAGTGTCTCTACTGTAATCACACCCAACATGCGCATAACTGCATCAATCTATCAGAAACACACTCACCAATGTGGGAATCATAGAGACCCCCAGAGACCAGCCCTTCACTTGCCCAGAAGTCCCAGGCAGCTGAAGGGTAGCCACCATTACATCTAAAAAATAAAAAAAAACACACACACACAAACAAAACATTACTTACTAAAAATGAACTTATTTAAGGAAAGCGCCAAACTTTCTTTTCCTCTCTTAGCACCAATCGTATCATCTATATCTGCTGCTCTTTTCCCCAGATTAAGGTTTTTATGTCATAGTTTGGTTCATTATATAAATTTATTATCAAAGTTCAGTGATCCTGGTAAATAATTATAATCTTAATATCTTGATCTTTAATATTTTAGTGATTTCAGTTATCTGATGGGTAAGAACTGCTCACCCCATGCCACAGCTGTCACAGCAGGTCAGCAGATCCTCTGAGGAGATCTCCACATTGACCTTCCCATTGCTGTGAATGCATACACGATCAGAGATGGCCTCTGCAGCACCAAACGCCTGGACCCACAACAACAAAGACATGAAGCAGGGAAACAGATCATCGCAAAATTTGAAAAGCAAAGGTTTCATTCTTGTCCTAAGAGCTGAGCTCCATTCTCTTCCTTAATGAGGTTTTTTTTTTTTTTTTAAGTTTCTTATGCAATTTCAGATTACAGAGCTCTTGAAGAGTCTAGCTACATGTGGTGACATTGAGCAGCTTCTCACCCAGCAGGATCCACAGGAGCCCTGGTCTCTGATCTCTTTCAGAGTGGGACAGTTAGGCCACTGCTGTCTAGCATCAAATTCTTTTGGCAGCTTCA
>NW_005187452.1:779681-781287 GCF_000239375.1 Pundamilia nyererei
TGGATCTCTTAAGATCTCACTGTTGGGTTTGTAAGGCCATGTTACTCCTAAATTTCTATCTTGTACAAAGAGAAGATATAAAACAAGGTTCTAAGCTATTCGACCTTAGTGTTCTCCTTTTTTTTTAAAAGAATTGATAAGAGAATCGAATCGTTAAACAGAATCGAAAATGGAATTGGAATCGTGAAAATCTTATCAATACCCATCCCTAATCCTAACTAGAAGAACTCATATGCAGTGAGTGCCATAGAGTTGTATCTGCATCACAACTCAACTTATTCAACTCCCTGAAAACCCATCAGAAAATGCAGCATAATGACTGCAGGAAGACTTGTATGTGATGCAAGAGCTGCTAATGTGAATCGACCTGCATCCTACAGACATCCATAACAACAAGCCTATTCCTCCGGCTCACAAAGGCAGCCTGTGGCCAGCCTGCAATCACCACAGACTTGTCCAATAAACAGAGAGTACTGAAGGCTTCAAGAAAACAGTTACCTTACTAAACAAAAGATTACTGCCTTAAGCAGTGGAAATACCCACGCTGTATGAAAAACACTCCAGGGGAAAGGGACCCACAGCTGTCGAGTACTATGATTTATATTCACTTTAATTATGCAGCTACGATGAATGAAGTGAAAGACTTTAAATTCAGCTTCCAAGAGATGCTCTCAGGTGAATAAGCACATTATTTAATTTTATTAAAGAAGTTTTATTTAACAAGAATGTGGCACAATGTAAAAATTAAAACAAATAATTTTGATTTCATTACTCAAAATAAGTGATTAGCATTTTAGCCATAATCATGTAGCCCTATTAGTAAGTTTCCAGTGACACTGAGAATAATGTGAAAGTACAGTCAACTATCCTGTGATCAGCGTAGGTTGAAATATTCTGATGTCAGGGATCGTTAGAGGACTTGTTTCGCAACCACAGAACATATGACTAAGACTCACATGACTGGCAGTTTGGGTCCCTTCAGCATTGTACCACACAGCTTGCGCACATAACTATAATCGACGTTATGGAAGTTGTGGCCAGCCTGCAAGACAGGGAGGAGATTTAGTCAAACACTTTTACTCTCAGAGGTCTGTCATAAATTAAAAAACAATTCACTCACCTTCCAGGTAGTATTCAGTTTATTGATGTGGTTGACCATCTCACTAGACAGTGGATGGAGGTGGGGTCTGGCCAGGCTCACTGACAAGCTGGCAGCCAACAGGAGGAAGGCTGCATGCCACATCTTGCCTGAAAGACAAGTTAATAAGTTTGGTTTAGCTGTGGTAATTTATTCTGTTACTGCATCATGTCATAAACAAAGACTTCATTTCAGTAACCGGCTAAATGAGCCTTTTGACTTTCCTGAACATTCACAAGTCTAGCTAGAGTTCAAAAACAGGAAGTAGAGGTTTATTTGTATTTTAAAATCCTCAGCTGTTCTCCAGCTCTGCTGGATTTTCACATTTGTAGTCAATACACTGCTGCAGCTACACACAGTATGATATTCACCCTTTAAGATAGACTCCTGAAACTACATCACCACTTAAAAGGTCACAGCTGATTGAACACCATCACACTGCTTGAAGCTACGAGTGGAAAAAAAAAA
>NW_005187452.1:782645-784338 GCF_000239375.1 Pundamilia nyererei
AAAAAAACTGATGAGTCAAAGCCAAAGCCATCGAAAGGCATACAGGAGAAAGGAGAACTTTAGTTTCTAAATCTTTTCTTCAGTTTCTTATGTTCCTTTTAGATAAGAACCAACCTCTGAAGGCAATTCAATCATTTGAAACTATTTATGCTCCCTCTTGTCTACTTAAACTTAAAAAAAACAAAAAACTTATGGCCTTCTTAAGGTCCTTTTACCAAGCTGCTGGAATAGTTAGTGTACCTCGACACCCTTTCAAAAGATAGTATTTCATTTCCTACTGTTTAAAGTGTGCAGGTCCAAAACTTGCCACGGCTGTTGACATAGCGAGATTTTACTGGAGGTCAAAGCATACGACTCATGTTTTTCATATTCAAACAATCTGACAGGGGCATTGCTTTCCTGGAAGGAAATTATAGGATAACATTTCATCATAGTATAAAGGTGTTCAGTTACAACTAGTTTGTGTAGTTTTTCCCTGTCGATAACTGAGCCACCAGATCTACACACTAGTGGGGGAGCAAAAGTTGTGGGTTTTTCCTTTAAATTTTGTCACACAGTTTTATGCCCACAAGGTGTGGTAACAAACATATCGGACTACATACTTTACTCTTGATCACTTCCTTATTCCTTCCTATAACGCTGAGGTGTTTGAGGTACGTGACAGTAGAAGTAAACCTTTCTTTGTTCTGAACAATACACCGCTATAGTCCTTAGAATAATTTCACTTCTCTCTGGTTAACCCCTCCACCTGGGAGCCTCTGTCTGCAGCTCACATGTTCACAACTAACTAAACAAAGCTTCAGTATATAATTTGTTTCCAGTTTTTTTCCTCTTCTTTTTGAAAGAAAAAGGATGGCTCAGAGGACGCTCTTATGAAACACAGTTTCACTTTCCATTTCCCCGACTGAATTCAGGATTATATTACACAATATTCTAACCCCCCAAAATCCCTTTTTATGTTATCGAAATACTGCCTGCCTATACCAAAACGCACAGAATAATCAATAACGAATGATAAGAATAAGTCATGTGTGTTTCTTTGGGGGGGGAAATGGCTTCACCCGTTTCAAAACATCTGACCGTGAAGCTAAAACGGGGCACCCAGTCATAAACAACATTCAATCCATGCAATCAAATAAGCTAACTGGCACCCAGAAGCTCAAAATCGGTTTTAGCATGTTATTGGTGACGACTAGTGATGAAAATATGAGCTATACTTGGCCTTTTTAAAACCTGGTTTCTATGAGTTTATGTGACCGATTTAGCTAGCGGTCAGCTCTCCGTGTAAACGATGTAGCGGCTAAAATCTGAAGAAAACAATAAATAACAACAAATATTTACCGGCAGTATGTTTTTCAACCGATGAGTTTGATCAGCTCTACAGCTCCAAGTCCCCAACCTCAGCCGGCTAACGTAAGTACAAAAGAGTATTCGGGCGTTAAAAACGGCCCCTTTCAGCTTTTATTTACTCCTGAAAGCACGTGAACTGATCACATGAACTCAAAGCATGTGATCTAACCGTCATCCACGCGGTCATCGAGCTCTTCCGTTAGTTTAAACCAGTCCTGACTTCTTACAGATAAAGTCAACCATCTGAATTAGAATCCATGAAAAACGATATATAAATATAAATATTTTTATTTTAATGTTAATATATGCATTTATTTATTTTATTTTATTAATGAAAATGTGG
>NW_005187452.1:785464-792074 GCF_000239375.1 Pundamilia nyererei
GTAAAATATTTTACAACAATTTGAAGTTTAAAAAGAAAAGTTTAGAAAATGACTAAGTAAAATTGGCCACAATTTGAACAAATAATATTTACAAATGTCTTTGAGTGCAAAATAGAGACCACTCCAAAATGTGCCAGCATTGCTTTATTTTATAAGTCTGCACATGAAGAACAATTCATGTAGTTAAAAAAAAACCTGCTCATTGAAGGGGTGTATGTCAGGACTATGAGTATTGTAAAGCATAGTTATCCTTCTTGTGTTACAACAGGGTTACAACAATTTGGGTGCATTGAGGAGCGACTCAAACATCCATTTTATTGAGCAATAGCGTGCATGCTAGGCTACAAGGGACAAAACTGTGTGAGGACTTGGTCAGTGTCCAGAGAGATAACAGAAACAGGCTGTCCAGTAATCTGTTTTATAACTGGACTACACACCGTAGGCCCTTCCATTATGAAAAAATGTAAGCGCTCTATTTCTTTAAAAAGTAGAGAGTAAAACCTTTTACTTTTCAAAAGTATTCACTGTAAAGCTCAACAGCAGTGGGTTAGCCTGAGATAAATAACAGTCTGATACAGTAGGCATGCACTCTCAGAGAAAATACGCACTCGAGGGTTGCACTTCTTGAGTCTGCTGTCATTCTGATGAATTATTTAAACATCTTGAGCATCTTTGTTTACACAGTGTCAAAGAAATGTTTCATTTTGCAGCAGTGATTTATATTTTGGCACCAAAACTTGATTTTGACACATGAAATTAAAGGTTTGAACAAGCTATAGCCTTTTGCACGTTATTTATAATGCTTTGATGAGTGTATGAGATGTTTTGATCTTTATATTTGATGACCTTTGAGAAAGTTTCCAGAGATGTGCTAGGATAAAGCTCGTGCTGCTGCACTTCCACTGATATGTGTCTATTTCTCAGAATCATAGTGATGATAAATTAATCACTGGTAAGCAATAAAACCCAGCACACTGGACTTTGATCATGGCAAATGGCTTTATTTTTGTCATATCAACAGCACACTTAATGACACGACTACCATCCACAGCTCTTTTGTGGAAATCCTCTCAGAGATGAGGTGATTTGTACTAATGAAAGGAGGTCGTCCAGTGACAAGGTGACGAGGTTATAATGAATCAGCAAACTAACTCAAGTCTGTCAGTGATAACTATCTGCTCTCTAAACATCCTCAAACTTTAACACAAAACCTTGTCCAGATCATTTCATGAACAGTAAATGTGATCAAATATAAAAGAACCTTTTAAAAGTACAAAATGAATCAAATTACAAACACAAGTAGATATTATCGTATACATCGCGTACACAAAGCAAAGCATGTTATTTCTATTTCAAAGCCATATACATACATGAGGCAAGCGTGGCAGCTAAAGCTGTCTTCGTACAAGGCAAAGCGATGACGCATTTAAAGCATGAGTGTGGATATTTTTTCATAAGTGCACTAAATACGTTAGCTAGCTTATTGCTGCTGCGTACACATACATTCTAGCATGTGTTAAAAAAACGGTAATGTGCAGTTACATTAAGTAACGTGTAGGTAATGTGAGTGCTTCTTTCTCTATGGGAGTAGATATAACTCTGTTTGCCTGTATGAATGAGCATCATGCAGTGACTTAACTATCAGAAAGCTGCAGTAAATGGACACCAGTTTGAAAAAGCAGTTTCTACCAAAATCAAGTTTCTAGTTTTAAAATCACTACTTTGCTCCATGAACTCAGTTTCTTAGTATCCTAAAGTGCTGCTTGTGTTTCCTCTCCTTCCTGCACATTAAAGAAAAACATTAACAGACCTCATAGTTACTACTGCACAGTTATTGTTTTGTTTTGACACAAAGCAATAAAAGTAATCCAGCACAGTAAAAAAAAAAAGAAAAATAGATAAAGTCACATGGAAGACTGACATAGTCACAAACATTATTCTGCGATTACAGTTTAACTTCGCACACAGGTTTCATGACGTTAATACAGGTACTGACCACTTCAGACTAATAGCAGCGCATAATTTCGAATTACTTTTGACTGTGCCACAGCTAATTTTTCTTCTTCTGTTAGCTACATTATTTAATGTTTTAAGATAAAATTGCAACATGGAAGTTCAACTGTATTGAGGTAGGTGGTTTAACTGATGGACAGACTGAGGAGTGACACAGATTACTAGATATAGTTAATCCTTTGTAGCACAAGTAGAGGTGCAGCTATTCAGGTAGGACAGGTATGAAAAATTAGTTTCAGTGCTGTGTATAATTACATAACAAAGCGGGTCTTTGCTAACAAGGACTGTGTACCCTTTTATGAAGCGCATAATCTGTCTTGCATTTTGAATACACTCCACAGGACAGCACACAGTACATTTTGATATTACACCAGTTAATAAGTAGGCAGTGAAGCGAGATTTAAGATTTGAAATTAAAATGTAAAACTTGAAAGTACTTGTATTAATCTGAAGTGTTAGCTCGAACTGTGCAAGTTTAACTCCCACACAGAAAATATATCTTCTTCATCATTGATCTTAACAGTGCACAGAAATGGTAAAGTTTCCTCTAGTTCCTTATCCTGCGTCACACATATTTTATCGCACTTCCCTTCTTTCGTCTGCAAAGGTTCAGAGCTCAAAAAGTGTTGTTATAATCAGTGCACAAAGATTAGTAAATTAGTAAAACCCAAAAGCAAGTTATATAAAAAATTAAATGCATCTAATAAATGAAACATAATCCCTTCATAATCACTATTTTACTCATTCAATATTCTATCTAATTACTCTCCCTTCCTGAATTGGCCTGTTTCAGTGTGTATGTGATGTAGGTAAATACTAATATGTACTTCACTGCAAGTATAAGTAGTTTCTTAAAAAGTGGATGAGACATCCAACATCAATCGCCTTGTGATTAAGAAAAGGAAAGACAGAAAAGAAACGTCAAGAAACGTAAATGTTTGCCTGAAGCTGAGTTGATTTACATTAAGATTTTTGCATTGGTGTGTCATGTTATAAGAAATTCTGCACAGCAGCCTGGCAGACAGCATGTTGAGTTATTGTAAACTGGTGATTTTGTATTTTCTTTTGGTATAAAGGATCCAACAGCTCAATAACTTTAATGCTTTAAATTTTAATTACAAGCCATAGCTACTTTATAGTCATTTTGATTTCTCTTACATCCTATCCAAGGTTACCTCAGTTGACACTTAGGTGTAGGTTTTTTATTTTTATAGAGTAACAGTTAAAAATGTAGTTTGAAGGATTATTATTTTATTTTGACAAGTAGTCCAGATTTTAACTTCTGTAATCTACAAAATTTCAACTCACCCTCTCACATATATTAGCTTCAGATGTTTCCTCAAATTGCTCTCATGGCTTGCATAGGAATATACTTTAATACAAATCCTTCAAAGTCCTGCTATTAAAACTGAAGATTTGTCTCTTTTGATTGATATTTTGGTCAATGTGACACACTTTCAGCAATTATTCCCTGTCTAGCTGCACACAAGGGGAAAACATGAGCAATATTATACCATTCTCTTTCTATGACAGTTATAAGTTAACTTAAAAGATTCTAATGCTGAGAACAGCAAAACTGGAAAATACACCATCCTCCACCCAGGCTTTTCTTTTCCTTGTACCCCCATCCTACTTACACTGCCCTCTCTCTGCTGTCCACAAACTGGACCATCTGTTTGCGAGCGTGGGAGATAACTGGAGTGAGAGGAACAATGGGTGTACCAGGTGTAATTGCACCAGGAGTTGAAGCACCGGGAGTTGAAGCGGCAGGAGTCGAAGCCGCAGGAGTTGAACCTACAGGAGTTGATGCTGCAGTAGTTGAACTTACAGGAGTTGAAGCACTAGGGGTCCCACCTGGGGTAGCACCCGGTGTTGTACCAGGAGTGGCAGGGATGACGATGACAGGGGTGGGGCCCAGGCTTTCTTGTTCTACACGGGGCTCCAATCTGGGTGTGGATGTGACAAATCGGGCCTCCCTGATCCGATAGGGACTTCGGTAGGTGGAAATGGGTGACAGCTCTGAGCCCCAGCCAAGATAGCTCCCACTGGAAGGAGACTGCGCATCTGCACTAAAATACAATGTAGTGCTTGACTCTCCAGGGACCCCTGATTTTTTATCTGGGGAACTAATCAGGAGGGGGGAACGCCGCTCAGGTGACCAGCCGGGAGTCTTGATGTCTAAAGAACCCACAGAAGAGGCCTCAGTCAGAGATGCCTCTTTGCTGTCGATGTGGCGGAGGCTTCCTGGTTGTTGAGGAGACGAGAGCGATGGTGAGCCATAAGCAGCGCTTTGGAACTCCTCATCACCTTAAAAAAATAAAACATTGGAAAGAAAAGTCAGTTTAAAACAATACACACGTATACTGCAGCGGAGTCAGTGCTAGAGGTAAGAAACATAGCGCGGTCTATATATTTGCTGTCTCTGTGATAAATAATAAATGCACTGTACTAAAGGTCATAGCTTATAATGCCTGTAATATCCTAATTTTTCTTTTAGCTAAGAATGAACAACGTAACTCTGGTATGTTCAGGGTATAGACATAGTGTAGAGAAATCTGACTCTACAAAGACACAGAGTGCTGCACTGCTCTCCTGCTTTACACACTAATGCACACTTTCTGCTCAGCTCCAAACAGCAGACAGACACTGTTACTAACTTTCTGGCAAGATTCTTATAGTTACGTAAAACTAAACTAAAAACTAAACAAATATGTGCATTTGGGATCTTAGAAAGCTAAAATAAAAAGAAAACATTGAGGAGGTGTTCTTAATTTTAGTCTTTGTCAGGTCAGTTTGGTGAAATTTTCAAAGAATAAAAACTAAACAGAAATGAGAAAACCCACTGTGGAAACTAACACAAACTAAACTGAAATAAAAACAAAAATAAAAAAAACTATAATAGCTCCGCTTGCCAGTGAACACCGCAGAGCATTGAGCTGCTAAAGAGATCGATATTTGTCATTAGAGTTGATCTAACCCTCCGACAAAAGAAAACAGAAGCACTCTAGAGCAAAATTCCCCAACGCGCAGAGATTACACTAAAACATCGATGTTTTATTATGTTTTGTTACAACATGCTGACGTCAGTCTGTCTGTATTGCAACATGCTGACCTTAGCCTGCTTTTAGATTAACAAGCTGATGTCTGACCTTTGACCTTGATGCATTACATACTAAAATGGTGCATTTTATCATCTTTACCCACATGATTGGAGCAGAATTGGCTGAAATCTTTAACTTCTATTAGCTGTTACTTAAAATTTTAAAATACAGTCATTCATGGCATAATTATCACTTTTGTGTCGTAGGGCAAAAGAAAAAAGAAAGTTTGTTGTACAGCTCTGTCCATGCTTTTTCATATGAAATATTACTTGATATGACTTTTTGTACTTTTTTTCAAGGTCAACTTCAACCTTGGGCACTAACGATGAAGGTGAAGTCAAATGCTTAGCCAACCTAGGTTCCCATGTCCCCGAAGAAAGTGTTTATTGTTTTGATGTTTGAAGACAAACCATAGAAAACTGTGTATGATATAAAGTAATTTAACCTTTTCCCTCTGATAGTGCCACGCTGGAGTCTTCTTCTGCAGTTTCTTCAAAGATGACCTCCTGGACTGGGATGATCTCTGGAAACCTTCTCATATCCTGAATAGTTGTGGGAGGAGCTTTTCTCACTGGTCGGGCCACTATAGTGCAGTGAGCTGGCTTTGGTGGCTGGACCACCTCTCTCACCTGGATACATTACAGACACGTGAGCCTCAGACTACAACAAGCAAACATAATGTATCCTTTACAGAAAAACAAGCCTTTTAGTAGTTATCCTGATGTCTACTGATACTACTAATATTTATTCTCATGACCACACTAAATGCCTACTGTCCTACTGAACTAACCCACCAGGTTTCAGCTCATAAGTGGCTTAAATAAGCAATGTATTGTATTCTTAGTTTAGAATAGACACAGTCCCCCTTTGTGGTGGTCTACATAAGATGTTAAACAAAACTCTTGCCTCTGAAACCTGTGAAGGAGCTGGTGGAGGAGGAGGTTGAGCAGCAGCAGCAGCAGCAGCAGGTTGAGAAGCTGGTTGTGCGTGGTGAGAAAGCTGTGGCTGAATTGGTGGAATCTGACAAATCACATCAAAAGTATGAAAATAAACTCCTTTTTATATAATCACATTTTCTTAGCATTGGGGCCAGGTTTGGAAAAACAAAATTTTATCATACTGATCAAAGTCACACCTTAAAACAAAGCAAAACAAAACAGGAAGTCCAGCTACTAAGATGTAAAACTCAAAAAGACAACTAACCTGATGGACACGTAGGTCATCAGGGGAGTGAACTTCTTCAGACAGACCCATCAGTCCAGCCAGTCCCCCCTCACCATATGCAGACCAGATCCTTGAAACATCCCCTGTCTTCAGAGCTAAGCGAATCAGCAGCCAGTGGTGATGCTTCCAGCCCTCCCATTGGATAGGAAGGTCCATGAGAGTCCCACCTCCTTAACAGAAGATGCACAGTCATTCTTCAGATAGATAGATAGATAGATAGATAGATAGATAGATAGATAGATAGATAGATAGATAGATAGATAGATAGATAG
>NW_005187452.1:792094-812554 GCF_000239375.1 Pundamilia nyererei
AACAGACCAGACAGTGTTGCATGTCGATGAAAAGTGGGCGTGACTTTCTCCTCTAATGAGAGTGTAGAGCCACGCTCCATGCAGGCCCCGGCTATTCCCCTGTGACGAATACTCTGGAAGATTTCAAAAGACTTTGGATGGAGGAAACGATAGTACAGCACCAATGCTATCACTCCTAAAGACAAAAAAAAAACAAGTGTCAGGAAGAGGAACATTGAGGCCTTGAAAAAGTTGTTGTGTTCCCTTTTTATAACTTGAATTTGCACATGTTCTGCGTCTCACCAATGAGGAAGCTGCAGAACACTGCAGCTGGGATTCCCACAGTATCCCAGGAAACCATGGCAAACATCCAGGAGGATGCCAGAAGAAGAAAAGCGTTCTCTAAGAACATAACCTGAGGAAGAATAAACAGACATCCAATCCCAAATCAAGATTACACTGATTTGACATTTGAATCGTTTATAGCTAATGCATGGCATCTGCTGGATGTTTTTCCCCTCAAATAATATTAAAGATTAAACATTTGAAAAACACTCTATGATCCCAATAATGCGAGTAACTATCTTTGTTAGCACGGTAAAAAGCCGTCTGTGAAAAAAGTACTAATGTGAAATTTTCAGCATTTTATGTATTCCACCTAAACGCTAAAGTAAAAAGCAAAGCTCTGCACAGCTGAAATGCAATCATTTTCAAAGTCATTTTCAAATATTATGTATGCTTTCAGGTTTCTGATGATGTACTAAACTTACAGCTTTTCTTTTTCAAATGTAATTTGTTACAGTGTCTCTGTTTTGTCAGAGCCCCCGGCATATTAAACCCACAATATCATGAGCAGACAAGCTTGAAGTGAACACAAACACACATACCAGATAAAACCCAGCCATGCGGTATCTAGATTGACCGTACTTCACGTTGAGGAAGAGGAAGATGTGAATAGCTCCCAGAACAAGATTGAAGAGCCTCCATCGGCTTGTTGACCTTATGATATCCGTCTGCTGGGACACCATCCAAAAAGTTGCTCCCAGCCAGTGGACACCTGAAACAGACACAGTCCTCTTATGCTTTTTCTTTTTTTTTTGTACACTGTTACAGTGATGGATGCTCATATTAAACAGGGTCAAAGTTTCAAACAGTTTTTCTACTGTTCATTCTGTGTGATGTCAAAGACAGAGGCTATCCCTAGCTGCCCACAACTGGCTGTGAAGACTCACCGATGACCCCGAGGATCCACTGTTTGAAGATACGTGTGAAGAGCATGAGAATGGCAAACCTGGATCCCAACATACTGACCTGCAGAAAGAGAAACCATACGTGTACCAAAAACACAAGCAAAACAACAAAACACATGCTTATGACATGCCAAACACAGACGCAGTAGCATTACTGATACTGTTAGATACTATGTTGTAAACACTGCTTGTTGCGAAAGCTGTTAAACATGCCCACCCTCCACAGCAGTCGACAGAGCATGGCAGCTGGTGTCATTTGCAAGTGTCCTGGTCTGATGAGTGAACAGGCTCTGGCATAGAGCACTAAGGCCCAGCCAAGAGAAACCAAACACACTGCAAAACACACTGAGGCTGGCGAGAGAGAGAAACAGTGTGTGTCAGAGTGAGACAGAGAGAGAGAGAGAGAGAGAGAGAAAGAGAACAAGGACAAGAAATATGAGTACACTGACACAAGACTTCAAGATACAAAACTGTCACAGGCATAATGCTGGAATCAGATTTACAGCAGCAATACCAGTTAAAAGGGTATATTCTGAATTAGTTCTCTGTTAACATTTACTTTAACATTATTATTTTAAATAAATCACAAAACAAGTATGTTATGAACTACCTGGTCAGCTGAGGGTACTGTCAAAAACTAAATGACACTGTTTATTTAAAGATTTATTTCAGCTCTTCCCTTATACACAAGCCATAGTAGATCATAGTAGATGACTTTTAGAGCACATGCCCTTTGTGATCTAACCCCTAAGGAATCTGTCTCCTCCAGTTCAGGAACTGGGGATATTTTCTGATGTGATAGGCCGAAGTGTAAATGACTACACCGTGAAGCAACACTTAAACTGTACATTTTCTAAATTTAACCTTAGATCACTTAACTTGAGAATAAAAGTGGTCCTAGAAAAGAGCCCTGTTGCACACCTTTCTTTATTCTCAAAGCTAACAATTTGAATATTTTTATTTAAAAAAAAAACTACATTAATCTCAAAACTCTCTGAATAAGAGAGACCTTACAGCCAGCTAAGGTCTCTCTTATTCATCTTAATTTAAGTCCCTACCATCTTCTCAAAACTATCTGAGAGTAAATTTGTTTATCCGCTGCTTAGCAGTGAGTAGTTAGCACACACTGGATTTATTTCACTAATAGCTCAATGTTCCATCTGGAAATAATACAAAAAAATAAACAGGCAGACTAAGCTAGAAAAGACTACAACAAGTATCCAACACTGAGATTTTTTTTATAGCTGAAGGTTGTTAGTCCTGTTGCAGCACTTTCACATTAAACTTTTATTTCATCTTGATTGCATAGCCAAAGGCCATAAGAGAGGCATTATGAACCTATCCACTGCTGTAAGATAGGCATAGGTACACTCCGACAGTAAGTGGTGATGTTACTGGCTACCAGTAACATCACCACCAACAAATACTATCCAGACTCCAAATTTACAACAACTGATTACCTCCTTTTATTTTTTCATTATATATTTTTATCTCTCCATATTTTGTGTATTTTATTCTGCACATATAACACATCCTATTCTGTAAATATGTTATTTATTGTGATTATTACTTGCTTTTCTTTTACCGCCAATCTGAGACAGTACTCCTACTCCTATGTACTATTGTAGAAAGTATGACTGTGCAATGACAATAAAGAGTTAAAGTTTAATTAAATGTCCTTTTTCTGATCTTATTATCAAACTTGAACACACGCTTTCTGGTTTCTGACTACCTGGAGATTTGACTCCTATATCAGTACAAATTAGCACATAAGCGTGGAGTAGCGTCTCGGGGAGGGTGACGACCAAGGCTTCGAACAGACGTATGGCAGATGCATCAGCCTGCTGCATGATCTCACTGTACGTATCCTCATCTGGCAGGTGCATGCACTCCCACAGCCTGTGAAAACCAAAGATGAAAATAAATTAAGAGTTATACAAAGAGAGAGAGAGAGACCTTTCTCATTTATGATCATACAAATCTGGAACTTAAACCTGATTATTGGACACTGACTGATTAAATTAATTAATTATTACCTTTTGAAAAGTCCCAGATGCAGTATGTGTGTCCAGGTGAGAGACTTCCTGCGAATTCGTCCGTCTGACAGGTACCAAAGGTAACTCAGCCACTGGGGACCCCAACCTGATCATAAAGAATTATAAAAATGAATAACAATTTGTTTTTCTAGAGTTATTTATTGATCTGTTTGTTGTAGATGTAGTCACCTGGCAGCAGGAACAGGGCAGTGAAGCCAGCAAGATAGCCATAGTTGTAGTTGTGACCGATCCACAGATAGTACACGAAGCAGTAGATCACTGAGGAGAAAGGGAAAGATGTTACCTATAGCATGTCACGCTTACAGGCTGCAAACACTCAGACAAAAAAAACTTGCCATACAACCTGAAATACACATGCAGGCACTACATGCATTTATTTAAGTAGTGAGTGAAGTATATTTAAGAGTGTTACTTAAATAAACTGTTTTGTAAAATAGGCTACATCTCACAGTGGCCTTACATAACATGACATAAAGTGCTCTTAGGTTTAACAATGAACTGTGAAACTGTGAAACTCAGGGATGTTAGATGTTAAAAATAATAATTTATCCCACAAACCTAACAGTAAAATAAAAATACCAATATTTTTCCCTTTTTGCTTATTTTGTTTTCACAGCATTCATCTCTTCTTCTCCTTTCTTTGAATATTTGGCCAGAGCAAAATTAATGTGAAAGAACAGATAAATCATCACTGGTCAGTATACTGATCCATTTCTACCTAAATTCTTTTCTGACATGAACATGCACTCAGCTGATTATGACTTTGCACACAACACGCTTGACCTTTTTTTTAAATATAAAATATAACAACTAACTCACAAATCAAACAGTACAGAAAGTTGTTAAAATAAGATCAACTTTGCCAAATTCAAATGGTCATTGAAACAAAACACAGTGCACAGTAACATGGTTCTGCTCTCCGGCGTAATAAGTACATGTAAGAAACATTTAATTAAGTAGAATTCCCCATGTCCTTGTCCTTTCAAATCTCATATCTTTACTTTCACATGAGTGAGTGATACTGCCTAAACCAGATGTTATTTGGATGAGCCTCACCAGCACATGCAATTATATGATTAGCATGATTGTTGCATTCACTGACTGTCTGATCTCAGACACCTGAACACCATCTGCTCAGCAGTGGAGATGCATCTAAATCCTGAGATCAAGTGTTCCTCCTCATTGGGCCGCTGAGCTTTCTGTTTGTTCTGCTTTACTACAGTTATGTGTCCTGCAGGTAACCTGTTGCAGCTCTGTGAAGCTCAGTTTTTCAAACTGTTTCCAGTTTTTGCAAGTGTTATTATTATTATTTTTAATAAAGCTAAGGAAGCTCTGTAATGATTCTCTCCCATTTATTTTAATTACTTGCTTAAATGTTTTGTGCAGATAACTGAACTTCTAATACTAAGAAAATTCCTATTTTTTATTTTTTACATGGCATTTGCTTTCTTCTTGCATCTGTAACATTGCTGGATCCTCTTTGTTGGTACTTGGTTAATAAATTTTAATCTTTGCCACACAGAACAATGGTTCAGTGTTGTTGTTTTTTTCTTGTGTTCTTTGCTGGGATTCATATTTTGGGGGCAGCTGTGTTGCTTGCTGTACCACCCTAGTCTTGAATAGAAGGGCAGAGTGATTATACCAACCTCATAAACTACAACATTACTGCAGTGCATACACCCACATACACCCATTCTAAGAACAGCTGATCTCTTGGCATTACACTGACTCTGATTTTAGATATATTGTGTGCATGTGTTAAAGCTAACGTTGCACTCTCTTCTATAGGATTGTTTATGTCAGGACTAACCTAAAGCATGTGATCAGTGGATCATTGCCAAAACATGCACATTTCAGTCTGCAGTGTGTCTCCACACTTTCTCATTGACCTCTGTTGTGCACTTCATCCCATCCAAGTTTCATTGACAACAGGCCGGCTGATGCCTCTCCTCTCCACATCACACTCTCTGAGGCTCTGCAGCTCTGCCTCCCTCCATCCCTGCATACATGTAATCTGAATCGTTTCAGCTCCGAAACAGGCGGGCTGTCCGGACAGACTAGGCCCCGTCCTGGGGTACGCCCATCCCCTCCGTCCATTCATGTACCTCCAAAAAAGAGCGCTGAAATATGACAACATGGCTCCCCTTTGTTTTTATCACCCAGACCAAGAAAAGGCACAGTTCAAATTATAGGAAAAGTCTGACATGAGTCAGCAGTCCTGCCGCATACAGGATTTCATAACGAGCGGGGTACAAAAATAGGAAAGAGACGCTGTGACTGCGGACTTCTGCTGAGGCTCTATTATTCATGAAAGCACAACGGAGACGCTGAAGTAAAAACAAATGCACAACTTTGTATTTTAACGTAGAACAAGATGTCACCCTAACCCCCCCCTGTCTCATCCAGGCCATCCCTCTGCATCCACTGTAGTCCTCACACTGCACATCCACACGCCGCGGCCAGAAAAGCACGCACAAACGCGCACGCACACACAGTAAAGTAAAAAAAAAAAAAGGCAGCGTTTCGCACAGGTAGGTGATCACAATCGGCCAAAACAGCGACAGAGGCATAATGCTCAGTTATGTGTGTGTGCATATGTTTTGCATGTATGGATGTAGATGTATGTGTCCCAGGTAGGACTCACGCGCCGTCCTCTCTGCAACCAGGAGAAATGCGGTAAAGAAGAAGACGCAAACTTGGCAGCACGGCATGCAGGCCCCTCCATTACTGGGGGTGGCCGAATAGTCTCGCATCGTGGAATTAAACCCTGAAAAGGGAGGTTTTCGGGGATAACAGCGTGCTAGTCTTCAGGCCGGTCCGTGCTGTTCTGGTCTCGGTCGGGAGTGTAGCTGCAGCAACCCGCTCTCCCAGCCCCGTGTCCCCGTCCCGGCGTCAGCGCTCGTCCCGTTAAAGCGATAGCACCGATGTTTCAGGACTTAGTAAGATGCATTGGTATTGCCTAGATTTTTATACAGTCAAATCAGATAAATATGAAGTTGTTCTCTAAGCTAAGATTTTGGACTGAAATTGTAAAAGCGAAATGATTTTTCCCTGCAATCTTCTGCTCAGTCATTTTTGTTTTGACATTTTGTCATTCAAGACATAAAACTTCATAGGTCAAGAATTGTGTGTTGTGTCTGTATCGTTCTGTCTGGTGTTGCACTGCCTTTGCACTTTGTGTAGTCCTGTGTTGATCGTCTGTTATATATTATAGGTTTCACCATGGTCTTGAACGAACGTTGTCTTGCTTCACTGTGTACTCTACCACTGTACATGGTTGAAATGACAATAAAGCCACTTGACCTGAATTAATGCATTAGGTAGGGTGATCTTATGATGGTGAAATGATAGCTTTGCGCATTTATGTTAGACATATATTTTTCAGCTTACTGTACAGTTATCCTGTTTTGGTTTAATTAAATTTTGCTTTTCCCTTTATTTATTTATTTATTTATTTATTACATTTATACAGCTGTACATAAATAATGGGGTGAATGGTTATGGCTGAGTTTTCCAAGATGAGCTGCAGAGGCATATTTTGGACACCAGATGGCAGTAGAGACAGCGTCACAGTAAATAATAGAGTACACTGCTTGCACTGGTTTTTGTCCATTAAATGATCACGTTTTTGTGCAACTAAGTATGTGGGTACCTGCAGTGGCGATATCAAGGTCAAAACCTTTCTCTAGGTGATTCTGTCATGCTTTATGCCCTACATTCAGAGCTTCTCTTCTTTGTCAAACCACTTCCCTGTCCACCACAACCCTTGGCATACACTCAAAGCCGAGGGTTGTGGTGTTTGGGCTTTGGTATTCATTCAAATAATTACTTGAATGAACATAAAAAAAATCATGGAAAGGATTTCCACATGATTAAATTGCTTTATTTTACCATCATGCAATGCTGTTATTCCAACTTAATGTACTTGAGTTGGACCAACTTAATCGATTAATGTTGAATAAACTTATTTGCTGCAGTCAAGTCCAGAATAGAAAGCCATTTATTAAAGTGTAACTCTGTTCCATGATTATTTTAGGTTCATTTAAAGAGTTATTTTTTGGAGTGTTCAACAAAATATAGTCTGGTCAACATAAAACTTGTCATGGACATCTTTTTCCCTCCAATTTAATGGATTTATAAAATTCATATGGTTTTATAACTAGTAGTATAATAGTAGGTGGGCTGGAGCCTATCCCAGCTGTCAGAGGGCAAGAGCCAGGATACACCCTGGACAAGTCTGTCACAAGTAACACCGTATGGCCTCTTGCACTCACATGGGTAATTTAGAATCACCAACCACCCTTGCTAGATCGTATCATCTCAACAATAATAAATTTAACTAAAATGAATTTCATGCACTGTAGGAACATAAAAATTTTTTGTTCAAATTATTTTGTTCAAATTACAATTAGACTCTTTCCAGTCGTTAAAGGTGACTGTACACACCATTTCCCCGGACCACATGCCCTCGTTATGTTGTTCTTATTGGCACAATTCAAAAGTGTACATTCAAACTGTAACCCTCACCATCATGGATTCTGCCAACAAACTTAGTAGAGGTGTGTACCACGGACCCAAAACAGACCAAAAAAACCACTGAAATTAAAGTTTATTCACTTTTTCAACTCTTCAACACAGATTTAAATGGAGCATGAGCTGCTAATACATTGTGTGATATGCAGAAAGACCTGCAGCTGATTAGCTGCCATCCTAAGCAATTTCTGTCATAATTATTAGTACACAGTCATTAGGAGATTCAGAATTCTAGCAATATAAGCACCAGTATATCTCCATCTGTGCATCGAGTTATTATGCTGCTCTGTAGAGTGGAAGTTTTACATCTATCTCACCACATTTACACTTTTTCCCTTCTGTTGCCTTTAATTTTACAGTTTCCAGAACTCACAGTGGGATTATAGCAGGTTCACAAACAAATAAGAGTAGATGAGAAAAGTGCAAAAACGTGGACCATATCTTGATACCAGTGTTTAAGACAGTAGTTCTCAGACTGTGGGTAGATGCCACTTGTGGGGCACTGAGTTACTGCATTAAACGAAAAAAGGTATCATGGGGACCCTAAAAAAAGGCTCTAAAGCAATACAATGAAAATCATGTGACTATAGTTACATAGATGACAATCACCCAATGTTAGTGGAGTAGGATTAAGTAGGGCGTACCAGAAAAGGTTTGAGAACCACTGATTGAAAATTAATCCAAATGTTATGCAAATGTTTTTGCTTTTATTTGGCCTTAAAACAAAGTACTAAAGAGAATAGTATTGACAATAATTAAACAATAAGTTATTGTTTAAAATCTTTCATTAGATTCTGTTTAAATTCAGTCATCATTAAATTAAGTTGACAGAATAAATTAAAAACATTCCCATTAGTAAATTGGTAATCTAATGCACCGATAGAAAAGTGGCTGTTAAAAAGCTGATACTTTCCAGTACAGATGGTTGGATTGTGATCAGTTTAACAAGCCAAGATCCTTGCTTTGGTGACCCCGTGTGAATAAGAAAGCAGCTAAAAGCTTGCTTAATCTCATCATTTCATTTCAGACTGTACACTCACACACAGCTGTAGCCTCTGTTATGCCCCCTGTTTGCTATACTTCTCAAAGCACTTGTTAATAATAGAAAAGTTAGAAAATCCCAGCGACTTTATGGCAGCAGCTACATATCGCAGATTCTCTGAAATATCTGCTACGGCTGGCAGCAGTGGTGGTCATCTGTGCTCTTTGTGTCTCTACCAGTTGATGTTTCGGGGCATTCTTCTTCCAAAAATGTCATTGCTGTCTCTTGTTGGATGACTGAACTATCGCAGCTCATATGTTTTCATTAATTTACACAGTAGAGGGACTTCTCCAGGCATTTCTTTCAGTGACAGTTTCACAAGAGTCACATTGGCACAATACATCAGTCCAGTAAGCTGATGGCTATTCGTGTCATATAGTATTTATTCACCTATATAGCTATTAGATCCGTTTCCATCCATCAGCTGTATGTTTGTTTCCTTCTTTTTTCAGTCTGTATCTCAGTCTGCGCATCTCTCTGTTTACTGTTGTTTCAATAATATCTGTTAAGACTTTGAGTGACTGTACTGATGTCTGGTTGTCCGTTCATCCAGATCTCTCGGAGGATCCTCTCCCGCTCTTCTAGCCTCTGGGCCCGGTCCAGCTCTGATGACACACATACACAGAATAAGTTTTATGGACACTGTCCATTCATGTTACTGTCAGATTTATTATTTATTTATTATTCTATTTGAAGATAGGAGCATGTGTGTGTGATTATGTCTGGCTGCCGTGCTCATAGAGACATAACCAGAGCGTCACACCAACACAGTGTGAGATTTCAGCAGTCTTATTCTAATTAATTCATTGCTGTGGACACTGTGCAACATGGGTGAACAAACAGTATATAAAAGATGGCTTCCAGGTCTGAAAGGGGAAACCAGACGTGCTTTAAACTTGCATTCTAATCCAGCAGGGGTGACCTTTGGTTGCAAAAGAAGGCTGTTGGTATTGAAGTCTATGAGAAAATGAGTCTTTTGTAGACTTTGGTAAACACTTTCCAGATGAGTGTTATGTCTGGGTTTCTGTTAGCTAGTTTGTGGACTATGTTATTGGGCTTCTAATCCACCAATAAGTTATAAACACAGAGTCTGCCTTTATGTGTCTACGTCCTATAGAAGCTTGTTTTCACCAATAAAATGAATAAATAAATCAAATTGCCATGCAGCTAGCTGAGAAAAATTTAGGAGTGCATGCCTGTCTGATGTTTGTGTTGCAGTAAAATGATGCATAATGAATCAGAAATACAGAGGAGCATGTGTTAAAAGAAGCACAACACAATAACTTTATGTTAAGTCTGCTATTTGAGTAAATGTACTTTCAAAACTGCTTTTTATTAAAACATTTCACTGGACTACGATTCATATCTAAAGGATCGGATCATCTGAATCACAGCAATACTATGATGTCATATGATGTGTGGGTTATCAAATTAGGAGACCTTATTTTAAAGGAAACAGCTTGCTGAATGTGTGAATGATGTCTTAGTGTGTGGATGGTGACATTGGTGTGCGTCAGTGGTGTACGTGTCTGCCACAGATACCCTCAGCCGATGTGAACATGGTGGCGTGCATTAGGGATCTCTCAAAGCGTCTGCGTCTCCGGGCTGATGGATCAGTTGTGTCATCCCAGTCCTCAGACTCACTTTCCCCAGTGGGCCCAGTCTCTCCAGAGGGGACGACGGCAGTATTGTCTGGGTTACTGTCTGCGGGCTGATGGTGGTGACAGCTGTGATGCCGACGATGTTGGAGTCTGTTCCTTGGGCGATGGGGAAGATTGTTAGTGTTGCCATAGTGGCAGTCTGCTCGACAGTGTATTTGGAAGACGATGGCGCACAGTGTGACAAGAAGGCCAACGCACACGCCGCCAAGAAACACAAGCGCTGTCCTCTCGGGTTGGTCTGTAAGAGAGGCAGGATAAATTAACAAATAAATTAACTGCTGTTTCATCCTTCTCTCAGTCCCTCCCTGCACAGTCTTTAGTCTTTATGTACTACGTTTTCAGACATCCCTCACCTGTCTGTTGTCTTTACACTGTTTCCACCTTCTGACCTCCACACATCTGTCTTTGAGCCAGTGGGCCAACGTCGCTGATCCCTTTTCAGCTTTCAATGCCAGAAAAATGTTTGACATGTTTGTATCTGCTTTGTGTTTTCTAGATCAAATTAATTTTAGTGCATGGGCCCTAAAGCCCCTAGTTTGGTCTCTAGAAGATCAGACCAGTGAAACCTTTTCCTTCTTTTATATAGTGTAAAAATGCATGTATGTTCCCATGTAAAAAGAAAAAAGAAATCAATAATAGGTCTTGCTTTTTTCAAAATGAGTCAGTCTACTGTTATTACAAAGAAATATTACTGCCGTAAATCAAAGAACCATCTTGGTTCAGTGTAATGTAACAGAGCAGCAGTAATATTTTTGCCAGTTAGAAAGCTGTGAAACATGTGGCTCAGATTAAACTAACAATGCAGACAAACACTCTCATGAACTAATCCTTTCTTCATGATTTGATACACAATCCATCCTATGTGGGAAAATACAGTCAAAGTGTGATAAATGATTCCTTTTTTTCTGCAGTTTTCACATGTTCTGAAGGCAGATGTCAAACTTTTAACAGACCTGTTCTTGCTCTTTGTTTCATATCCCTAGTAGGTTTATGTGCTAATATTATGTGCTAAGTTAAAGAAATTAGCACATAATATTTTCTCATCACATCAATCCCACATAAAAGCTTCTTTTTTTTTTTCCAATTGGACCTACTGTACCTGCAATGAAGGTGTAAGCAGCCAGTATGTTGCTAAGCAATGCCATCTCCTGGGACACCACCTTCACTTCCATATTTGGGCTTCCTGTTGTTGGAGCGCTCATGTTGTGGTTACTATTTTTCCTGCAGAAGTCAGTTCAGCACCTCATGATAAGGAGGATTTTCCCTGAATTCTTAAACCTGTAAATACCCTAAAACATAAGAATGAGAAACAAATTAGAAAATGAATAGCGTAAGTAACTTCAATAAGTCATGTACTAAAGCTAAACTACATTCATGTGAACAAGTTTGTTTTCTCAGGACTGCATGCAATCCTCAGAAGAAGAAAAAACAAGTATACCCTCACTACAGGAATTAAGAGGGAAAGTAGCAAATAGGTGTTGCTAATCAAATGCACATGATTGATCGTCAGAAAATGTGAGCACCTCTATAGTTTTGCCAGTTTGCTGGTTGAGAGCATTTAAATGAGTGCTAAGACAATGCAACGATCTTCCCAAGTGTGGAGGTCCCAGCAAATTCACCTTAGGCCATGCAATGCTCAGTGAAACTGCAAAAAAAAGAGTTACAGCTCATACTTTGCTGGCCTCAGTTAACATGATATTACATTTCGTGACAATACAGTTAGAAAATGACTAAGCAAGGCAGCAGGGCTTAGGTTTGCCCCACCTGAACAAACCTCAAAACAAACAATGTTGTTTGGACAGAAGAGACCAAAGTTGGAGATGATGTACAATAGCATGCTTGGTGAAAACCAAACATGCATGTCAGGGCAAACAACGCATGTGTCAAGCACGGTGGTGGAGGAGTGATAATTAGCCCTAAATCCTGGCCACAAATGGATCATGAAATAGAACAATGGTACCAAGCAGAGCAGCAAATCTACCACGTTTCACACGTTCATGTGAGCCAGTTGTCCACATTAAAGTGAGTACAGGGGAAGGGTGGAAAATAAAGGTACCCCTGGTAACCCCTTTTCAGTTTAACAACAATCAAAACTGTGGCTTTATGGAGACAAGTCAAAGTGGTTAAACTGTCATTTAACAAGTTAAAGTTAATCACAGAGGACTTTGAAACACTGATGCCTTACCCATCAATCTGTACCTCCCTCCCAGTTTTCACCATCATTATCAACATGCCTGAGCTGTTTTCCTGCAGCGTTTAAAAGAGAAAAAAACAAAAAACAATAATTAGGCATCCATACCTCAGATAATATTTTGTTTTTGGCACAAAAAACATGCATGTATTCACACATTCTTTTGTGCACTTAAGTCAGTTTTGCAATATCTGTGCAGCACACAGACATGAACACACACGATTTAGTGCAGAGCTCATTCACTTGAGAGAGGGTGTTTGGAAGTAAAGGAAAGCCAGCGTGGAGATTTTCAAAACCAAGTATTTTTACACAAAACAGTTCATAGACGTGGACATTGTTTTAAACGTGAAGATTGAACATCAGAATAATTTCTTACTTTGTCGACCACTAGGTGGCAACAAACAGCTGCGAGTGTTGCTGAAAGCTCAGGAGTTCAAGGCTTCCCATTAAGACTTTGCGAACCTGGCAACAGACTCAAGCACACATGCTGCCGTGCACCAGCTTATAACTGACAAAGTAACTTTAGTGCTGAAAAGCGCTCATTTCTAATGTGCTAAAGTTGCAATGCAGATGTGTGGAAAGAAAATAAAAGCATAAGAAGGTTGCAGTAATGTCTCAGGACTTAAACAGCTTGGCTGTAGCTCTGCATAGATGGATGTTTGGCTTTGAGCACACTGAATTCTAACTTAAATCACGTTAACTTTCAGCCTTTTAAAGCCTAAAAGAAGTACAGCCTAGAATCAAGCTCATGTTTTTGGCTTGCAGACAGTGCTATTCGTGCTTTTAGATTGTTTTAGTGTATCAGCCTGAACTACATCCTCCAGCTAAAATCTTTGCTGCTACCTAATATTGCAGCTCAGCCGAAGGGGACATTGTTAATGTTTAGTTCCTGTCATGCTGTCATGAGCATGAGTCTCTTCGCACAGACAGATGCGCTTCTTTTTACAGAGAAAATGATTTCTACATGAAAGGGCTTACAACAACGTTTGTTTTTGAGTAACCGATTTCTGGGAAGTTTTTTTTCCCCCCACATGTATTTTTTGTTTGCTTTGAAGAACAGTTCAGCCGGATGCATAGAATTACAGGCCAGAGCAAAAATAAATGTAGTGGTGGTGAATTGTTCCTTTAAATTGTCTACATTTACTCTACGGTTTATTACCGTCTCTTGTCAGTGAGCAGAAAACATGAAAGTGGTTTTTAACATGCGCACATTTGGCGCTGACCTGGAAATGTGCTTGTTTCAGAGAGACAGTCCATCAAGTCCGGGCTTCAGACAATGTCATAAATTACCCACACTAACAAGAAGTGTAAGGGGTTTTTTATTTTTATTTTTATCTAGGCCACAGAATAGAGTGTATTATATACGGCCTTTGGTCTGGACATAAAGATCCAAACTTAGACTATCCGGGGCATTTCTTTAAGCTCAAGCATAAAGAGTATGACATGATGGTTGGTGTCATATACAGTAAGTGATGATTATTAAACACTGAAATGAGTAGCTAAATCTCAGGGGGAGAAATTATTAAGTTACAATAAAGCAATATTAATAGTAATTAATAGTAAGAAGAAATACAACAATAACTCTTTAGAATAACCAGCTTAAATTACAAATCATTGTGTTTGAACTCGTTTAGTTCTGTATTTAAATTTCATAGCCCCTGTGTTATCAGTGTTACTGAACTCAAAGCTCGAGTGGCTTTTGGTGTCATTTGGACAAAATAAAAAATTTGAATAAGCTTTCAGAATATTGTAATTCAAGTCTGAAATGGTCTGGACGTTTCTAAAATACTTTGCACAGTCTCGCCTGTTACAAAAGACTCACAGGTCTTTTCATATCAGAACAGATCATTTATGTTTCAGTGTTGGAAATAAGATGCAGTGGGTTAAACAGAAGACCTTCAGAGCACAGTTTATATCTTGCGTGAAGCCAAAAATCAGCTCTGACATGTTCCTAGCACATATGGAGGACACATATGGAGGACGTGCATTGCTTAAAGCGTAGAAGTATGACTGCACGAGTGGGCTGTCTATTCCAGCAGTGTTTTTCTTTTTTCTTTTCTGTATTTCTGCAGACTGCAGTTTTAATGGTTCACATGATTCTTATAATGTGTATGATGGAGTTTGAATGACTTTACTTGTACAGCACCAAGAACAAACCTGCCCCCATCAGCTAGGCCATCTAATAAAAGCTCCCTCTTCCTAAAGATAATCCTAGAGTGTAAGAAAACTGAATTTATACATTAACACCCGCAGCCCTGCAGACATTTACAGTCTTGTTAGAGATAAATGAAAACTTGCGTCCTAAGATACTCTTATTCTCTGTAGCTGCAAAAAATGATGACGATAATAATCAAGCAAAATTTCCAGAAATGACATATTAAATCTGAAAAATGCTTAATGCTTACACAGAAAATGTGCAAAGCACCTCAGAAAGACTTTTCTTTTCTAGCATCTTCTTCAAATAAAATCTCGCTGTAAATAAACTTTATTTAATTTCATAAATGTGATTTCCCCACAGATTTAATACACGTTGTGTGTTCTCCATCAGATTACTTCACCAAGACTCTTTTCTTAATGCCAAACAACAGTAAAGATATCAGCCTATGAAAAGGCAGTGTTTATAAAAACGAGCAATGACACTTTTAAACATGTAAATCTGAACTGTGTAGAAATACAAAGATGCCAAATACTGAATGTTGTGCTCTTGAGCTGCACAGCTGTAAAGACACGGCATTGAAATTTAAACTTGAACAGATGAAAAATGGATGAAGCTCTGAGAGAAGATCAAACTGGCCTAATTTCTCTGGATGTTTTCAGCTGTAAAAACGCTGAAGCGCAGTGCTCTTGACCTGTCGGGAGAAACTAAGAGGACACTAGAGAACAAATCTGCATTTTATCTGTCACGTTTCTGGAAATATGGGCCAAGCGAGAGTCACTTTTGTCCCCTCCTTACTTACTGTTAGGCATAAAAAACACACACCTCGCGCTTTTAATTATGTTAGAAAACAAACTAAAGAGTCGAAAAGCAACTTGTCATCACGGGACGTACAGAAGCAAAGAACAAAAAAACAAAAAAGCAAATCGCATTTCATTAAAGTGCAACATAACACGAGCAAACATAACACAACCTCCAAGCCCTTCTAAAGTCACTGACTGTCAGGGTCATTTTGTGATGTTGTGTGTAAATGCTGCAGGACGTGACTGCCCTTCTCTCGCCCACTCCCCTGCTTACTCTTTCTTTCTGTCTTTAAATATGACAGTATAGCTTCCTGTATGTTACAAAAAAAATAGCATTATACCATCATTAATAATTTATAGTTATGGGTATTAATCACACCTTTTAAAAAATTGTAACACCTATCTACCTTCACAAACAAGCCGCGGGACAAAAAGCAGATGTTCATCAGTATTAGAGTTGAGTGATGAATGAAAAGTCATGCAATAAATTCCTATCAGCCAGCTGATCGCCACAGTTATGTAATGACATTAGTATGAGACGGTTGGCCTGCTGCCAGCTCATTACAGTCAGTCACACTCTGTTCAGCAGTCTAGAAATAATAAGCTGTTTACTCTGATGACTCAACTACATGCGAAAGGCTTTTTCTCACTCTGTACTTCACAGTCGGTCGATTTGCGATGCTCTTCTTTGCTTTCTTCCTTAAAAGCACTTTCTTTCTGATTGTTTGTCCAATAAATATGAAGCCCGTAGGGAACCCGAAGTCCTGCAGAACCATTGGATCAGTGCTCTTGTGTGCATGTGAATGTGAAGTCGTACAAGGGCGTGGCAGTCCTTTGGGCACTGTTCACAGACTTAGGCAGTGGCCGGTCTTTCAGTCAGGCTTTTTGCACTTGTGCGTGCCATCTTTCGTCTTTTCATCCCACTGAAGCAGATGTTTTTCTTTGAAGCTCTCCTGACCCAACTACATTTCAAGCATTTCAAGTGACCATGTCAATATTGGCGGCTTTCTGATCATGTTTGTAGCTAATATGTCTTTGTGGTGATGGTGTGTCCGCCCAGGTGAGTGTTTCTTCAAGGTTCACAGAGGAGGTATTTGGGGATTCAGCCATCTTCTGTATGGTGCACATGATCAGAGAAAGCCTAGTTTCTGGAGGAGTGTTGCTCAGGGCAAAACATCTCTGGTGGGAACTTTTTCTTTCCAAGAAATGCAGAATATTCAATGAACGCAGTGCCCGTACAAGGCATGAAATTCCTTCTGCTGATGTGGAAGTGTTCATGTGAGGTTCATGTGCTCACCACACTTTTTGTTTACCTTGCAAGGTCTTTTTTCATACTTATTGAATTGTATGCTGATATGTTAGAGACATTCAACATTTCAGCCCTGGATATTTATCTTTTTGATGCTGATCGTTAGAATAAAGTGCATACATGACCCCCACAGCATGCAGTGCAAGAGGTAGGACACCAGTCCGTCAGTTATTGGAGGCAGTTTTTGGCAATCGTGCGTGGAAACAGCAGTGTCATCAGCAAAGAGGCCTTTTTCGACCTTTTAACCTTTGTAGGTCAAACAGCTTCTTGTGGGCTTCACTGTGGAGGTAGGTGACCGCAGTAAAGTGGCCAAATGACCAGAAAAGAACATTCAAAATAGCTGAAATTTCAAAATAAAGGTGTGGTTTGTATAGTCTTGCATACTCTGATGGGCATGTCGCAGTCACAGATCTTCTTCATGTTGTCACTGAAGGAGTTCGCTGGCTTTTCTCAAGGATCATGAAAAGATTGTATCTGCTCTCTATGTTGAATGCTCTGTGAACCTGATGACGGTAATGTAGTAGAGTCCCTGTTTTTTGCTACTTCTCCTATGATTGCCAACCATGTCCAAGCTTGTTCAGATTTGAATGCACACTGACCCTAAATATGAGACGTGGAGCTTCTTCAGCACCAGGTGAGCAAAGATTTACTCACCATACAGAGTATGAATATGCTATGACAGTTTTTGCAGTTCCCTCTGTCCTCCTTGTTCTTCCAGATTGTGATGATATTGGCATCTTTCATGTCCTGGGACACAGCTCCCTCCTCCCAGACAGAGGAGTTAGTGGAGTTAGCCAAGGACTGGTCATCTGGCACACAAGAGCAATGGTTGGCCATCACTGCTTTTTAAACAGTACATGCCTGAGTTCTTGATCTTCTTTAAGATTACTGGATGTCCATGATGCTTTCACTGCTTTGACTGGGTTTCAGCTTTATCCCCTCAAATAGGTCGACTTTAACCTATTTGATGCCCACATCTGCTCCCACTGTATTCAGGAGCAGAGCTCAGGCATTACCTACAAGGGCGGCTCTAATCGCTGTGTTGTGCCGACAAGAAATTTAAAACACATATTTAAACTTTAACTGAACTCATGAATTTGCTTGGAGGGGTTTTCACAAATGCTAAAAGTTTATATCTCATATGTCAGATTGGCTGGATTTGTTTTAAATTGGGTCTGCATAATCTAGGATTATGGCTCAGAGAACGTGAAATTTTGCAATGATATGATTAAAGTTTGTGTGGCTTGTTATACTATATGTATAAATGTACATTTTTAGCAAGAACCCTGGTTCAATCCCCGGTGGACACAGAACTCCCTCTGAGGTTGCGTCGGGAAAGGCATCTGGTGTAAGACTATCTAAACACGCAGAACTACCCGCTGAGGTGACCCCGTATGAATAAGGGAGCAGCTGAAAGTGGCTTTAATGCTAATTTTAAAATACAGAAAATTAAAAAATCAAAAGTCCATCGCTCTCTTTTCAAAACATGCAAAATCAATTACACATAAAAGTCTTTATTGAAATGCTTTGAAATTCCCATAGCTACAGTTTAGATCATCTCACATATTAAGTCAGTTCTCTGTTACTTCTTTTGATGGCTCTGCAGTAACATACAATATTTTATTACTAGTCGTACTTTATGTGAACCATTTTTTATTTTCCTAAACATTTGAACACTTTTGCCCAAAGTATTGGATAACAGAGGTGAAGCCGGCAGAATAAAGTGTGCTTTTCTTCAGGTATTTTGTTGGGCAGTTATTCCCAGCTTTGTTCGGTGATGATGCTTCAGTTTGTAAGAATAGGTGTGGCAATCAATGGCTACCCATGGCTCAGTCATTTACTCTATGGGGATGCAAAATTTCATTGATCACATCTCTGTGAGTCACTGCAGTCCATACATGTGATACCTTTCCCAGATATTATCCAGAGTCCACAGGGTTATATTTTAAATCTTTTTAGTCCCATCACTGCAATGAAAGCAATAAAGGCGTATATCAAGCTCCTTATATATTAATTTTTTTCGAGTGAAGTCTCCTAGACTCCAGCCCGAGGTGTAAAACATGTTGCGCCTTTGTTTTCATACACACTGATGCTTTCTCTCTTTTCTTTTTTTGCATGTCTGGCCAAATTCTTATGTGGCACAATAGCTCTTTGTTTTCCTCCATGTGGTTGAGAAAACTATATAGTTCCTCCGACCCGTGGTGTAGTCCACCACGACACTAACAGAACATACAAAAGCTCTTCCTGCACAGGCTCAATCCTCCACATCATGCTCATCACACTTTAAGCATATTTCTTCCCCCGTGTGTGTGACTGCTGATGCTAATCTAACGTGACACTGGCCTTTCCCTCTGCTGCTGCACCGGAGAGAGAGTGTGCACGCAGATTTAGAAAAAAAAAACAAAAAACGGAAACAAGACAGAAAATTAAAGAAAGGAAAGAAATTACTTGGCGGCACAAAGAGTAATTATATGGAGGGAAAAGTAATCGAGCAGTGAGAAAGACAGATTTGAGACTTCCTACAAAATCATAATAATTACAAGCAGATATAAAAACCAGCAGTGGTGTCACCATGAGCAGTTATCAGCACATGTAAATAAAATGTTTGTACTTACATGTTAATAATCTGAAGAGCCCATCTGCTCTCCTGTCCTCTCATTCCTCCTTTCCTCTTTACTCTGGTCTTCTCTTTTCTCCTCCTCTCGGTACTCCTCTACTCTGTGCTCGACTCTCTCCTCCCCTTTTTTCTCCTCTCCTATTATCTCCACTCTTCTCTTTGCCTTTCTCTCAAAGAATACCAAAAGAAGACTAACAGTACAATTATAAGTATAAATCTCCTCTGCCCTCCCACAGTTGTCAGACAGGCCCAAAAGCCTCCATCTCCTCTTCTCTTTCTTATGTAGATACAAATTAAAAATGTCAGTCATTCTCCTTTCATGCCCTCAGTTCTTCTTTCTTTAATGCCGTAGCAGCAGGAGGAGAAGGTACACTGCTCCGACTGTTTTCCAGAGTGCAGCTTTCCTTTATTCCGTTTTAGTTTTCTTTTTAGAGCGAGACATAGGTCAGCTCCTCGGGGCAGAAATGTGACATGAGAGACCCCGACAGGTCTGCCGAATCTCTCTCCTCTCTCTCCTGTTCCCAAACGTCTGCATGCCCTCCTCTCTGACTCTGCTACTTTTTCCTCTTTCGCTCAACAACGCACACACAGCAGGACACATGTGCAGTTGTAAATGAAGACTCGCTGCCTCTCCTCATTTGCTCTTGGTCTGTTTTTCATGTGGAGCGCTCAGCAGGAGGGAGGAGAGAGAAACACTGAGGAGAGGAGAAGAAGAGGGACAGTGGGGCAGGAAACCAAGCAGAATACAATATTTCATGTGCAGTGTTGAAAAAAAAGTGCTATAATTTAGACGCATCACATGAAATTTCAGAAAATCACATCACGCCTGCACACTGTAAATCTAAGTTTATATATATATATAT
>NW_005187452.1:819536-820745 GCF_000239375.1 Pundamilia nyererei
CGCTCAGTGGATCTGCGCTCGACAGTGCAGCCTAGGCGGAGTAGTCGAACGCAGATTCACTGAGCGCTCCACACAGACAGCATCATCAGAAGGAAAGTTGATAAAATAAATTACAACTTTTGTATTGTTCGATACATATGCGTACCGAACCGAAAGCACTGTATCGAACGGTTCAATATCGATAAGAGTATCGTTGCACCCCTAATATATATATATTCATTAATCAGTAAAAGAGGCATGAGATAAAATTCAAAACTGAGCAGCACAGTGTTTCACATGCACAGAGATGACAGTGAGTGGCTGTGACAGATGAGGATTTCAGTCACCTGTGAAGTCACCTTCTCACTGCATGGGCACACTTTGGATATTATTATGATTATTATTATGATTATTATTATTATTATTATTATTATCATTATTTATTCATACTGCAGTCGGACCATGTGCCCTTACAGTAATACTTATAGCTGATATTTTAGCACCAAATCAACACTTTTCTAAAAGATCAAAAACAACTTTATATCAGATTAACACTGATGAAAATTTCATTAGCTACCCCATCAGCTTGGCAGGTTATTTTTGTGCTGATGTTACGCAACGGGAAAAGTTTGAAAAACCCTCGAGGGCTGTGGTTGGGGAGGGTGACTGAGTTAAACAAGGTACTAAGCACTCAACAGGTATGTAGGGAAATAAAAACATGCAGTGGTATCCTTGGTAAACCTTTGCTCTTAGTTAAAGTTACTGTTACTGCTATTAGTCATGTTAACTCTGGACAAAGATGCTGGCTTTTCACTTCTTCAGAAAGATGCCAGACTTCCTAACGTGCAGCAAAACAATTCTGAGTGTAAACAATAAAACTCAAACTTGTTCAGGCAGCCAGCTGTAGTGCGCTGCTGCACACTCGTATGACACTCATCTCACTGCAACACTAGTCTTACACACCCATTAAATCACTGAGGTATATTTAAGCTGTCAGTATTTTGCTCATTCTTTTGCTGCGTGTCTGTGCAGACATGGTTTAAGCCTTTCACCCAGACAGGCTCTCCAAGATGTGTACTTTAACCTGAACCATGACCTCCTCATCCTAAACCTCATGCTACATAGTTTTATTGCCTAAAATCGACCAGAGAAACCTGAAAAGGCCCAGAAGTCAAACTTCTACCACTGCCTGCAAAAGGTCAGAAGGTCATGACTATATCATTGATAAAT
>NW_005187452.1:821497-822613 GCF_000239375.1 Pundamilia nyererei
GTTTTCGTCAGGTGAACCACACCCTTGTGACATTTGGTTTCAAAAAACTAAAGCGGATACCACAAAAAAGTTTAAGTCTTCACAAACAGGACTTTGCAAAACACTGGGTGATCCTTTTTATACTTTTATATGCAGTCTGTGATGCTGTTAATAAGCTAATATTTCATGGCGGAAATATCAGAATTGCTCCTGTTGTATTTTGATCCCTGGGCCTGAATATTGGTCAAGACAAGATAAAAACGGAAGAAATGTTAATGCATCAGCAAAACCTGTTACAAATCTGAAGATCAACCCAGTGCTGCAATATACAATCCAACAATCCAAAATGCTGTTAATCCCCTGGAATCCACAAAAGTTTGACATGAAAAAGTTTCATGGCATTTCGGTCTGAAGCGAAGATATGGAACGCCTGGTAGCACCTACATGGCTACAAGTAACTGACAACTAAAATTCATTTTATTTGGTCTGTTTGTCTCTTCATGTTTGTTTTACATCATCAGGAGCTGCATGAATAAATGATGTGCATGCACAGAATGCATGCCTACAGCTTTTCTCCATACATAAGCTGGTTTTCATAAAGAAAGAGTGTGCACTGAGGCTGAGTGTGTCTACCTCAGGCCTACTACTGACCATGCATAACCTTTTTTTTTTAGATACAACACAACATCCCGTTTCATAGAGCTTGAGCTTATATTTGTAGTCTATTGCATGTATGTTTTGCATTCACGCGCACACTCACCTGTATTATTAGGTGTGATTTACCATTTACGAACTTATTTCTCAGTGATACAAACAGATGTTACAGTGGATTATGCTTTTTTTGTCTTTTAGTCCAAGTGCTGACTGTTACAGGCCTTAGCTCTGCACTTACACATGTGATAGGCTCAGTTTCACTTCTGTGGTTTCACATCCAAAACAAAAAAAAAAATCAAATTTCTGTTTCTCCACTTCTGTCAGGAATATCTGTTTCAGATTTGACACAACCGTGTTGTCGAAAATTTGCTGGATCTTTCCGTTGCTCTTTGTAAAACTGCGATCACGTTTTCCGTTCTACGCCCACACGTGCACAAGTTATTAAATCAGCATCTTCACATTTCTGTAATTCTTTAATGGCTT
>NW_005187452.1:822633-834186 GCF_000239375.1 Pundamilia nyererei
CACAATTACTGGAGAGAAATAAATAAAATGAATCCACGCATCTTTTTTTCCTTGCCACATGTGAAGGTTATTTATAGCGCTGATATAGCAGAATTAAGGTTAATAGATATTAAATAAACCAAGCATCGCCTTATGTTTGCGATTTTAATGTCTAAACATTGTTCTTTTTGCAGAATACACAACACACAGACCACTTTAAATCCATAATGCATGTATTTCTGCACTTCCTGCTCAGGGTGCTGAAATATTAACTCTCTTAAAGCCGTGGAGTGTTTTCTGTCAGGAATTATTGTCAACCCTCTTTGAAATAGCGAGGGACGGGAGCTGTGAGTTTCAGGTGCTGAGGGGGGACGTTGGGTCTGCGCCACGCTGGGGTTTTTGCTCCACTGGTGCTTCACTTCATTATTTAAGAAGCTTCAGGGGTGAAATTTCAGGTCAGTGTAGGCAATCTCATCTCAGCACATCAGCAAAATAAAAACCATCAACTTCATCATAGATGGGAGTAATTCATATTTACTGATCAATATAAACACAAGTCGGCCAAGCTAAAGATGTCCTAAGATTCGCGTGTGCTGGCTTTGGTTAACCTGGACATATTCAGCGGTCTTTTGGCTCTTAACCTTAAACCCCAAATGGGCCACAAATCTGTACTTTCAGCTTTACAAATGACTAAAGAATTTCATAAAACAGCTGGCTACCTTGGCTTTAGTGGGAACTATTTTCGGATGTGCACTAACACACATTTGAGCAGTTTGTAAGGATGCTTCATCTGAAAATAAGTCCACAGTTATTGGAACAGATTAACATCTCACCGAGTGCTGCGCTGATGTGTTTAAAGGCATTTGTGGAAACAGTGGAGGTCTATCATTTCATCGTTTCCCACTACAGAAAACCTGCCGTGAGGTAAAGTTTGCTTATCGTTTTTTATGCGTTTCTGTGGGTGTGCCACTAATTTTGGGCCCACTGTGATGGAAAAATGACAACTTTTGCGAGGCTTGTTGTTCCAATTTTGGTAATGATTGAAAAAATAATAATAACAATCACGACCTTAATTCAGTTCAACATCAGTTCATCGACAGCGTTTAGGTGAGTCCTCAATTTATTTATTTATTTTATTTTTAGCTGGGTGTCGTGTTCTGATGAACATGATCAGAAATCAACACAATAGCAAAAAGATGATTTGTGCTCGTTTTGGTGGAGAGTTTCAGTGTTTTAATGTCTAGGAAAAGACCTGTATGACGTGGACGTGGTCTTTCTCTTTCACCCTCTTGTCTGTCTGCTGCTTCAGGGCACCTTTACTCAGTGTAGGTTTTTGGTCAGGACACAAATCCCTCATTATTTCTGTGTTTTCTTTGTGAGGGTATTTGTGTGTATGTGTGTGTGTTACATAAGACAACTGTTCATGTGGTGATAATCAAATCATTCCCATGACTAACTCAAGTGGAACTGAGGGCCTCTCAGACTCATCCTGTATGCAGATGTCACTCTCTCCCTCCACGCTCTCTTTCTGTCTCCATGTGTGTTTATTCTCCTCTGTCTCTGTTTTTCTCCTCCCACCTCTAAACTGTTCTTTTCTTCTGCTTTGCTGCACTTTTCCTTTTCACTTTGTCTCATGCACACTCTCTCCCTCTGGCTCTTCATTTGCCATTTCTATTTCTGTCTGCCTCTGAACCTTTACTATACCTTTTTCTATAAGGAAAAAATCCTTTGAGTATCTTGAAGTCAAACCAGCCTCATGACTGACCTTTTTCTCATAGCTGACATACACTCACTACTCACTTGTGCCCCGTTTTTCCTTTTAAATTGCCTTCCTTCTTCGTGCAGTAGTTTCAGCAAGGTTCTGAAAACATTCCTCTGAGATTTTGGTCCATATTGACATGGCTGCATCTCACAGTTGTTGCGCATTTGTCAGCTGCACACCCATAATGACAAACTCCTGTTCCACCGTGTCCCTGTGGTCCTAGAGATGGAAATGGTCAGCATAAAAAGCAGCCTGAACGTTTAATACAAGGCAGGAGCCATGCTTTTGTGTTTTTTCGCCAAATTCTGACCTGACCATGCAAATATCACAGCAGAAATTGAGACTCCTCAGATCAGGAAGCGGCCTCCTAATTTTCCATTGTTCAGTTTTGGTGTTCCTGCATGAACTTACAGGTGTGGTTGTCTGCTGCTGTAGCCGATCTGCTTCAAGGTTTAAAGTGTTGTGTGTTCAGAGATGCGATATTTGAGTTACTGTTGCCTTTCTATCAGCTTCATGCAGGCTGTGACCTCTGGCACCAAAACAAAATGCTGCTCACTGGATATTTTCTTGTTTCTAGAGATGGTTTTGTGGAAAAATTCCAGTAGATCTGAAGTACTCAGAACAGCCTGTTTGGCACCAACAAACATCCAATATTCAAATTCACTTAACTTGCTGCCATGTGATTTATATGTTAACAAGCAGCTGATGAGGTGTAACTAATGAGGTGACCTGTGAGTGCATATATTTAGAAATTTAAGTAAACATAAAAAAAATTGTTTATTGTAAACGTCTTCTTTTGGCCAACCTGCAGTACCTACACAGGCTGTGGCAGGACTTTTTTCTCTGGCATGTTTCTTGTCTTCAAATCCATACAAAGTTGTTTTGAATGATTGTATACATTATTATGGGTTTGATTAGTGTGACTCATCGATGACCTTCAGAAGAATGCCAGCGGGAGATTTTGGACTGATCGACAGCATTCATTCCCATCACAATGAAAACACAGAATAAGACTTGTGGAATCAATACCAAGGCCCACTGCAACTGTTCTGGCACCATGTTGTAGCCCAAAGCCTCCTTTAAGAGACTTAAGGGAAGAGAAAAAAAAAAAACAACATAACATGTTTTTTCAGTGAATCTGTTTGGACAGAAACTATTTTATCCACTATTGTTTTCACTCTTAGTCTGTGCCATCATGGCAAGAATGAGGACCTGGAGATACCCACGACAGCAAGAACCACCACAAACGTCAGTGTATGCATTTTGTCAACCTATTACAGCTTCTTTTATTTTACTGAATATGTGAATTTTAAATTGGGTCACCTTCACTAAACACATTCCGTCTATTGTCTTCTGCTTATCTGAGGTTGGACCGTGCTGGAAGCATGCTAAGGCAAGGAATTCCAGACATCCTTAACCCCAGCCACACTCTCCAGTTGGGAGAAGTACACAGGCAGTCAATGTACGTGTCCAGTGAGTTCTGGGTCTCCTCTGGGATTTCCACGGGTTAGGTGTTCCAAGGTTTTTAAGATGTGGAACGCCACCGTCACAAAATGCAAAAATTTGACTGATTTTTCAAGTGAATCATATTTGTATTTAAAAATAAATAAATAAGCTTCAGGCAATGCTATGACACTTAGTTAAATAAGTATAAATTACATTTAATCCCTTTAGTTATATCATCACATATCCCGCTGCATTAAATGCATTAGTAGTGCCATAGCATTCTACCACAAAAGGTAGAGTTCAGCTGACTTTCTCGACCCAGTCACGCAGCCGTGTGTGTTGCTGTCATCTCTTCACAGACCCACTCAGCGTGGTTACATAATGGCTGCTGCTCCTGTGGCCCCAGAGCCAGTGGAGGGTGAAGAAGGACTTAATGAGAGCTATTGGTGCGCACTGACAACTCTGCACTGAACTCTACGGACTCTGTGGCCGGACACCACGAGAAACCAGGCAAACCAAGAGTTAACTACCCCCCAAAAATATATATTTCACTTGTTCAAACATGAGAATTTATCTTCAAATTACGTCCAGCTTTATGAAAACTGTAAAATCTGTTGTAGTTTAGTAAAAATGCTGCACATAACACTGTAGTTGGAAAAAGCACAACAGCAGGATGGTGTGCTCAACTGCATAGTCTGCAGGAGGATGTTCGCTCACAGTTTAGTTATTTTAATTGGTCCTTTTTGTTTGACCGGACAATTAAATTGACAGTTTGATCACTTTTAATATCTTTAATTTGCTTTAAGAAACCCTGATACAGCGAGTGCCATATAAAGGCCAAGGTGAGTACAAACAGCAGGTTACAGAATCCAAGCCGGTCAGCTGTGAACAGGCAAGTCAGGGTTAGAGAGGTCATAAACTCAGCAGTCAGTGCAGGAGGCTGAAAATGAAAGAGGAAAACAAGCTTTCACAGCCCTACGCAGACGAGGAAGTCTCACACCTTCCACAAATTAAAAAAGAAAAAGAAAAAAAAAGAACAGGAGTTAACAACAAGACTTAAAAACAACCTCGTTGATTTAAAAAAAAAAAAAAAAAAAAGGGCAACTCAGTGGAGTACAAGAGCACAAAATATCAGACCTAAGAAAACAATGAACAACTTCGTCTCCTTACAGTAAAACTCAATCAGGGGGAAAAAAAAATGTATATGAATCCATTTCCACACATGCACTTCAGCGCTGGACGTCTAGACATCACCCAGCAGAGGTGAATGAACAACACAAATATCTGATGCAGTCGGATCAGACGTTAGCTCGTCTTTACTTTTCTGTGTGCTCCCAAGTAAAAAGTCTATGTGACGCTGAACTGTGCCGACTGAAGTTTGCACCTCTGACCCAAAAGGAACATTTCCACATTTCCAGTAGTGCGAATGAATCTGAAGCCGACCATTTCCTGCTGTGTGCTACATGTGAGAAAGGAAGACTGTGGAAAATATTCTGACTGGACTCAGAAGTTCATGTGTGGAATGTCTTAAGATACTGAGCCGGCTTTCTCACAAAACAAACTCAGCGATTACCGACCGATTCTCCACGATGAAACAGAAAGGCGCTCTAAACTTTGGATAGTCACACGCATAAATTAAGAAATAAATACAACACATTTCGTTTAAATGCAGAGTTAGAAAATAATCTGAGCACACTGAGTAAGAGTAAAAACAACAACAACACAAATACGCAGCTTTTACACCCTTTATCTTTGTAGCGTCTTCATGGCTGACGTTCGTAAGCGCCAACTTTAACTTTTTGAGGTCACAATATTACTGTAAGCAGGCAGGGACGAGAGGGGTGAGCCTTAAAATGTGTCGGGCAGTTTGAAAAAGCATAAAAAAATACAAGTGGGAAAATACTGTTTGTTATTGCTCTCGATCTGAGTTACTTCAAAAAGTTAGCGCCATCAAAACTGTTTGCATAAAAACACAAAACTCTCACCTTAATCATCTTAAACTCACTTGAAATTACTCGGCCGTAGCTGATTTCACACGTTAAAGAAAAAGCAAAAATAGTCTACAGTCAAGCCCAGCATCATCCCAATGAAGAGTAAATTATTTTAATCATATATTTAAAAAAAAAAAAAGGTCAAAAATGACTTTTATTAAGGCAAGAAGTTGTATCCTCCCAAAGTTGCAGGATCTGTTCGCTTCTCTATCGTTATTCTTCTATTCTCCAAAGATATGTACTCACGAATCCCAACATACAAACAAAACAACAAAACGAGTGTTCAGTGTTGCTACAGTGACACAGACTCAACCCAGAACAACGTATCCTGAGATCTACAGTAGTAAACTGACTTCAGACCAGCTCTACGCACTTATTCTCCAAGCTGTCACTGGCCATCATTTGCCATCTACTGTCTCTAATGTCACTGTGAGAAGTGAGCCCAGACAGTTTATGATTGGCGACAGCCACAAAGCAGGCCAGCAAAGTCTCTAAAAAGCAGTCAGTCATGATCTCCTCAGAAAAAAAGAAGAAAATAATATAAAGAGTCAACTTGTATCTCTTGACAGTTAAGATAAAACACTAGTTAGTTCAGTGTCAGCTCGTTTAATGGCCTTGGCTGAGCAGACTTGGCAAAGTGAATACTTAATAAAAACCGACTGAGATACAGAGCTCTGAGAGTCTAAAGGAGAGCACATGTAGTTTTATTGCTTTGAATTATCTGCTTCTCACCAGCTTTTGTCTGGTCCTAACTCCATCTGAAGGTTGTAAATTTTACATAGGACTCACATTCAACTGTGGGACACACCAAGTCTCCATACTGAGCAGGTGAACAAGTTTCCCTTTCCATCTAAAGTCATCCCGAGGAACAAAAGATGAGCTCCAATTCCTATTTCGTGGCTTGAATTGTTGAAAGGCCATCTCTACTGCAGGACTTGGATGACATCAGAAGAGGTATTATTACTGCTGGTTAATATTAAATTAATTAAGGCTTGATGAATGAGACCGTCTCTCATTACAGCTTAGAGGAGAAACCATCTTAGTTTGTTAATGTGAAAACAAGCAGCCTTTTAAAATTTGGTTAACTGTTCTTATTTGAAAGTCTCTACAGAGGATGTAGTTTCTTGTTTCAGTTCTTCCTTTGCGGCTACTTGTGTCCATAGAGCTGTAGGTCGAGCTGGACCCACACTTCCCCTGTTGGGACCTCGTGCAGCAGAAGCCGACGCGTCGCTGTACCCTTGTTCTCCAACTCTTTCTTTATGGTCGCCACTGGAACCTCGGTCCGGCCCAGGAACTCTGACACGAGAAAACAGAACAGCACATGAGTTCGGAGGAAGTCATATTTATTTATTTTTCTGTTTTTAAAGAAGAAAACCATGTTTAACTTTTTATACTTTTTGTAATTATCCTGTGTACAGTTTAACTAAAATATTCACCAACAACAGCCAACGTTTAACCAGTGGGGGTGTCGAGACAGTTTCAGTGACACATGGGATGCTCTTTTAATATTTCTTTTAAACCCCACAGCAGTGTGTTCAACTCATTTCACACAGTCCCCCCGATTGATCCATGTGCTGGTGTGGACCTCTGACCTCGTGTTTGACACTCCCACCCTACACCCATGTCTTAAGAGGATTTGTCATTCTGCCACTGAATAAAATAACCATTTATCTATTTTCTACAGCTTATCCGTGTCATGGGGGCAGGAGGCACACTTAGCCCTCCCTGTCTCTAGCTACCTCCTCAAGCTTATGTGAGGCATTCCCAAGCCAGAGCAGAGAAATAATCTGTCAGCTGTGTCCTTGGTTTGTCCTGGGGCTACGTCCTGGTAGTTCACTGTGGCGGGGTGTGGTTTGTGGCTTAGCTGCAGGGAGGGGTGGAGCAGTGGGCTCAGAGAGTGTCAGGGGAGGCTGGGAACAGCCAGTAATCGTCATCTAATCATGCCTCCTCTATTTCAGGAGGATGCCGTGACCCGGAGAAGAGGGCAGTCCAGACAGGAAGCTAATGCTAACAAGTGTGCCGACCCAGCTCAGAGGGGAGAGTTGCTGGAAAGTGACTCAGTTGTAGATGAATTTATAGAGAAAGTTGCCGTAAATAAATACTTAGCTTGCTCCATGACATGTGTTGGGTTCTCCATTTCATAGTTTGTGTTCGGGAGGCATCTTAATCAGACGACTTAACCAGCTCCAGCTATCCACAACCTTAAACTTTCAGTCGTGACTCAGAGATAGTGACCGTAGGTGAAGGTGGGAATGTAGACTGAAGTGTAAAACAGCAGCATTACTTTCACGGCCAGTTCTCTCTTCACCACAACAGACCGGTACAGCATCCACACTAATCTCCCACTCCACCCTCTCCTCACTCAAAGACAAGACCCCCAAGATACTTTTCTGCACTTGGAGCAGCAGCTCATTCCCAACCTGGAGTGGGAACTCCACTGTTTTCTTACAAACAAGTGTTAATAATAATTTAATTTGTATACATTTACACCATAATCTAACTATTTTATGGGCTTTTAAGGAAAGAGTTCTGAACAAACTTTAGCAATATTAATAAAATGAAATAATGCAATTAGCCGGTAGCTAACCGTCTGGTGAAAACTGGTCTTTTTCGTTGATGGCAATGCAGAGGACGTCCTGGTAGATGTCTTTGATGTGAAACTGACAGTTGAAGTTCCATTTGGGGTTCAGGGTGTCGTTGATTACTCTGGATGTGAAGATCTGAGCTCCCATGGTCACTTCACAGTAAGGGTTACTTTTACCTGCAGGAGGGAAAGACAGCAGACAGGCATGAGGAGGATGTAAGAGCAGGTAAAGAGAAAGCAAGTTGAGGATTGATTCAGATAATCAAAAAAAAAGGAAAAAGGAGAGTCAAGGAAAAAAAGGAAGAAGTAAAAATAAAAGTGTAAAAGTATAAAACAAAGAAACAAAAAGAAAAGAAAAAAAAGCTGATGATTTGTTTTTAGTGCATTCATGCTCACCGTTGGGTTTTGCTGCCTTGAGTTCAGTGGCTTCTAGGATGGTGACGAGCAGTCTGCCGATTCCACTGCCTTTCATAGAGCGTGCTGTAAACACGTGCACAGAAAGCTTAAATGATTATTTGAGATTATCGCGTTTAGGTGACACGAATGTGGCTCTTGGAGTGTAGACACAAACCTTGATAAACCTTGTCCCTTTTTTTCTTTTCAGTCTCAATAAATTCCTCAGACGCCACCTTAATCTTCTGAACCCACGCCGTCCTGAAAAACACAAACACGCAGGAATTCGTAAAAGCCACTGATTCACTGGCACATTTCTCTGTGCGTACGCCGACGTGTGCACATACCGTTCATTAATGTTGTCTGTTCTGAGCATGTAGACTTTGTCAATGTGTGAGATGTGGAAGATGGGCTCATCGCTGGAAGGATCTGGAAGCTTGACCAGAGCTTCGTTCAGGAGGACGGGCTACAGGAAACACAAGATGAAACACAGTCGGGCACAAACACAAAGTCTAACGTTGCCTCAAAGGAGGAGATTTCCACTCATGTGCATCTCTTACTGGTTTGTAGATCTTTAGCTGTACGTTATTCTTGTTGCTGAACAGTTTATCAGGTCCAGATGAGGTGAACTGTTTAGCCGCGTACGTTAAAAGCAGGAAGTCGTTGAAGAGGAAAGCCCAGAGTTCCTTGCTGCTCTTTGCCTTGTACAACTGTGACGATAGAGTGATACACCCGCACATGTATGATTAAACACTTAAAAAACTAACAACATTAACTGATTTACTTTCGCAAATCTTCAGCAAAACACGACTTTAAATTATTTAAAGCTTACTGGTGTCTGAAGATTGTACTTTGTGGTATGAGGCTTGTAACCAGTAACACTACTTCCTGGGATTTGAACCATTAAGTTTCAAATTTCATCATCCGTTATGCCCCATCCTGCCAGCCAATGAAACTCACCTTGCCGCTGTGGAGCAGTTTTCTGGGGCCCAAACAGTTGGTAAGGGAATTAAAGACCAAATGCTGTAAAAAGCGAGAAAGTTTAAAACAACGTTTCAATGTTTTCACACAAAGATCCATGAAGGAAAAACCGTAAATCTCAATACCTCGACAGGACCGTCACAATTAACGTGGCTCTGAATCCACTCCAGTCTGTCGGAGTTCTCCTTCTCTCTTACACCCTCGTTCACCTGCACAAGGTAATCGCCCAGAAACACCACATCAGATTCTTTCAACCACAACACAGAGACTTTCTAATTAAGCGACTCACTGGGTTCATTAATAAAGGAAATGATGATCATAAAAACCTGTTTACAGAGCTCCTCCGCCCTCTCCAGCGCCTCTTTCAAAGGACCTCGATCAGCATGGCCCTCTGCAGTGCACTCCAGGATCTGCACAAGTAAATACACTAATAAGCTAATCGTGCTCACATTTGACGTTAATTTTATTAACAACTATTTTCCGTCACTGAAGAGTGTCTTTCATTGGATACTCTGTCGATGAACATGCACTGTAAAGATATTGGAGCGTAATTTTGACTACTTCTGGCAGTGGAAGCTGATACCTGGTGCAGAATGAGAGCTTACCGTGATAACTTCTGATCACGTCCCTGAATGTAAAGCTCTGGCTGAAAATACTCTCCAGGGAGAACATTCATACTTAAAGTAAAAGTATCGTAGAACTGGAAAAAAGCGCTTGCATAGTCCGTCACTCTCCACACCCTTATAAATTCTGTTTTTGTATATTAATGGGAGTCTAAATATTTAAAACAGCTAACAATAAAATAATAGATACAATCATGACAGAATTTATAAAACAACCAGAAAGTCAAATGCAGCCAGTTAAGGCCACACTTGAAAACGATGGCCTACGTTTTTGATGTGCAGTGGGTAGCGAGTGATCCTCTGCATTGGTTTCAGCAGGAAGCTGGACAGCGGCATTCCTTTACACCTGTAGTCTGTGGCGATTTTCTAAGAGAAAAAAGACAACATTAAAAGATTAACAGATACATTCTTGTCTTTCAACAAAACCGGAACCCCTAAAATTCCCAAACTCTAAATGGAAAACATGAAGCTCTCATTGGAAGCGGACAGGATGTGGGAATCCCTCCTACCCTCATGAAGTCCTTAAAGTCTGAATCATTGTCAGTGCGAGTCTGCAGCAGTGTGGCGCCGTTGAACTGGCATGAGCAGAAACGGATGTAGGGCTGCATGTGGGACAGCTCAGCAGCCAGGATATCTCCAATCATCCCCACTGGATTGTTCTCTCCACCGGTCTTCTTACGAACGCGGAGCGCCCTGCACACATACACAAGACAAACCCCCAACATGCTTTTTTTTACACTGAAAAAAATCTGCACAAACACTCTTCACAGCATTTCCTCACGCTATCAGAAACACTGTCGCCACAAGGTATTTACTTGACAAATTTTGAGTTGCAGGCCAGCAGTTCCTTCCAGTTGACAAAAATCATGTTCATCTCTGACTCATTCAGCCGGCCCGACGCAGACATGGGCTTGCAGAAAACCTACACAAGCAGAGGAAAAAGCCACAAATATTACAAAACACACCAAGTCCCAACTCACACACACAACACCGTAAGAACTGCAGCGTGTAACTTTTCTTGGTGTGATTTTTGAGAACGCTACTTTTTGCTTTTACATGTATTATTCAGCAGATTTGTGTGAAATTACCTCCAGCACTATCTGCAAATCTTCCACATATTTTTCCTCAGTTTCTATCAGCTCATGGATGTAACCTTGCCTCTTCTTCTCTTGAGGGCTCAGTGAATCCAGGCTGTTCAAGTCCGCACACCCTGCAAAACAGGAGCAACACCCAGAGGAGAGGTTTGCATGAAAAAGAAAACCAACCAACCAGTCCATCCACTTCAACAAAACCCACAAATGACTGCTTGTACCGATAGCCCAGGTTTGCGTTTACTGCCTCCTGCTGGAAGTGTCTGCACAGGAAAACAAAAACGATTCCTCCTCTGTACCCTCTCATACATTACTTTCAGAAAGGTTTAAAAAAAAGCAGGTGGCAGACGACAACCGTCTAACACACACTTACCTGATACAGGGCGCCCATTCATCCACTGTGAGGATCCCATGCAAACTGACTGCTCATCCCCTATAAACTCCTTTCTTTCCTTTCCCTCTCTTGTTTCACTCTCATCTGCTGTGTCATCCCAAAGGTTTAGAAAGTGAAATCTGTTCTGTGAATCCATTGCTACGACTGATTGTAGCTGTCTGGCTGTTTGCTCAGTGTGATTGTACTCTGCCTCTCCTGTCAAGTTTGGCTCTTTCTGTGCCGTTATCTTCTTGCTGGAATAAATCTGTTTGTACCAAAACAGGAAAGGAAGTCCTTTTTGTTTTCTTTCCCAACCTTGAATGGGGGGGG
>NW_005187452.1:834437-852118 GCF_000239375.1 Pundamilia nyererei
CGGTCATCTTAATCGTGTGGATTTTATTGAACATGTAAACACTGAGCACAACTCACACAATCTTTATTTTATTTATTTTATTTCAGATTCAGAAAATATACCACACAGATCTTCCATCACCTTTGTAGCACAAATGTTTGGTATTTCTTTAAAGTCAGTTGTGCAAACACTGTTAGTGTTGTTCTCTATGGCAGCCTTTCACCTGAAATCCCAACAAATAAACTGTGATAAAACAAATACAGGCTCTCCCCACTCCCAAAAACGTAACAAACCCTTTAACAATGATTAGCTCTTCTTGCATTACAGGTCATCAAACTCTTTTGTACCATTTCTAATTTCTCCCTGGAGTCAGTGCACCAAGAGAGCATCCACAGGATATAAAGTCTTTCACCCATTGATCTGAATTTATCCCCAATCCCAACATTAACCAGTACCTCTTTATTTATTTTAATATGCAACCTGTGGTTAACACTATCAGCAGACATGCATTCACTCCCTTCCACAATAAAATCACCCTGAGCAGCAGCAGAAAAGCAGCATTCATTAATATAAAGTGCAGCACTCATCTTTAAATATCACCTCTAAAAACAAGGCTTACTGTAACACCCTTTTTACACATGCACCGCAGTCCTGAACCTTTCTAGACCTTAACTATGTGAAAATGCAAAATCCAAATGCAGCTGGATTGAACATAAACTGGTCTTCAACCAGATGGTTGTACCATCAACTGAAACAAAACACCTGTAACACCTTAAATGCAAATGAATCATCAGGTTGTTATGACACTGAAACTTTGAATCAATAAAGTGGAAAAAGTATTGACAAAAACCATCTAAAGATGAAGTTGTGGCCATTGAAAGGATTAAACTGACACTAGTTAACTCTGAGAAAGCAAAAGAAAACATGAAATTATTGCTTTTAGATATATGGACTTATTAGTTTCACACTTTGGTTAAGTTTAGGATAAACAAACCGGTTTAGCATTGTAAAACCAAAAACAAACAAACAAATGAAACCCATAAAAAACAAACAAACAATAAAAAAAAAACAAAAAAAAAAACAACTTTCCCCAGTTACAAGACCGAGACATCACAAAAATGTGATTGGACACTTGATGTTTGTAGGAATAACACCAGCAGAGAGATAACAGACAGTGCAAACACATCTGAAGGAAACATTTTCTGTTGTGTGCTACAAGAAAGAAAGAAAACTTCAAGGGACAACATTTCAATCTGGAGTTCATGCGTGACAACAGGCCATGTCTTTAATGGATTACTCACTCTAAAGCTGTTTTCCCACATGAACTTTGGGAAATTTAGCAAGAATTAAGTCAGAATATTTTCCTTTCTCACATGTGGCACACTCCAGGAAATATTTTTCTTCAGATGCGTCCATATTTGGTGTGGTTTAAGTGAGTGAACTGCCTGTAAAAAGCATGCAGGAGGTAGAAACATGACACCCACCATCAGCTTTGCAGTTTGCACCATCTAATGCACCTCGGTGAGGCAAGTCCTAGAAACGTTTGCTGCTGTAGTCTAGGTTTGATGCAGATATGCTCATACTGGATTCTTTGTTCCCTTTTTGAATCACTTTCATTAAGACAGCAGGTCAGACTTTATAATATTTCACTGGAAGGACAGCAGCCCGACCTTTTCAATCCTACTCAAAATTATTCACATTTTTGAGGTTTATCATGATCTCAATCTTTAGTATGAAACAAGAGTTAAGGCAGCTGCAGTAACACTTTACCATCATGTCTGATTAAAGACACATCTCTGAGGAACAGTTAGGTTTGTGTGAGCAGAACTCCAGAAACTGGAGAGCCAATAACGGAAAAGAGAAACATATGACAGAGACAGGTTTGGGCTGAATGAGGGAGGAAATGTGTCTACCAAAGGAAGAAGAAGCCACAGAGAAACCCACTATCACTCAGCGTCAACTTTTACAATAAAAAAAATAAAAAAATAAAAAAAAGAACCGAAGGAATCAAAAAGTCACAGAATCACCACAAGGAGTCATGAAAAACTAGCTTCACTCCCAAGTTAATTTACTCAAGCCCCCCTCATTTTTAATTTTTCACCTGCTGCTTCAGTTTGTCTTAAATATAGTGAACAAAATGAAATTAAGTTAGAAGATAAGTGTCCAATCACTTCAGCCCGTCAGAGCAGAGTGTGATAGTGGGTCTCTCTGAAGTCGGGAGGTGAAGAGGGAGAAGAGGTGGAGGAGGAAGAGTCTTTCTACCACCCTAAAAAGAGAAACAAACGAAGAACAAGAGAGAGGGAGAAATACAGATTGGGAGGGGGGGAAGACAGTCAGTGTGAAGAAAAGCGTGACAGACGAGCTGATAATAAACTATCAAGGGTCGTAGATAGGCAGGTACGGGTAAATGAACAAACACTTAAGAATAGTTAGTCATACAGGTTTGAAGCAACATGGAAGAGAGATTTACATACACTGCTGACTGGGGTCAACGTCCGCCGTGGTCATCTGAACATAATTGGTGGGGAACAATCCAGTAACCCCGTTGGATTCTCCTTTCCACCAGTCAGGGTTACTCTTGTCTAAAACGTTGATCAGTTGCCCTTTAGAGAAGCTCATCTCTTCCCCATTGGCGGCTGTGTAATCATATATGGCGATCACCTGGCAGACTGAATATGAAGAGGACAGTGAGGTTATTATTTTTGCCTAGTCCACACTGGTATTTCATTAATGCTGTAAAATGCATGCTGCTTTGACTTTTGCCCTCCCCCAGTGACTTAAAGTGGTGTCTGTGTGTGTCTGCGTTACCTGGTTGAGGTGCTGGTGTGGACTTGCCACTGCTGGATTCCAGTACTTTAACATGAGTAGCAGGGAACCAGCCCTTCTGACGCTTTTTACCACGAGCCTGGAGTCAGAAAATACAAACAGTCACTGGCTTTCAGTGAGGTTTTAATCAGACTCACAATTTTTTTTTCCAAAGTTCATGATTGCTTGAGTGTTATGCCAAAACAAAAGGAATGTTTATGTCCGAGCAAATAATCATTTCATTTTTCTCCGAAAGAAAAAAAAAACACCTCTGCTAGTCAGAGTCAATAAAACAGACCTCTCAGTCTGCTTCTCACTGCTGGTACCTTTTTAGAAGCTTTTGGTTAAATTATCTGACAAATAATGTGATTTGCTGCACAGTTCATTTTACTAACACAACATCCAGCGAGTAGTTGTGTACAATACTGCAAAACTTGGTACTGATTTGAACCAAGTAAATAGGCCCAGTATCACAGATACCAAGTATCTTTGAACAAGGCGGATGGGCATGCTGGGAATTCTAATGTGCAGGAATGTGGAAAATGTGCAGGAACCTGTTGAAGTCAACAGTGCAACAGCTTGTGTGATCATTGTGTGTTTGTTGTCCAGCAGTATAATAAATTATGTTGAGCAAAGAAAAAGATAAAAGTGGTTCTCTAAGGAGGAAGGAGAAACGTAGGCAGAATGAGTACAGCCACAACTTTGGAGATGAGTGCTGTCAATGACTTTGTTGAGTGCAAGGCCTGAAAGAGGAAGATGAGTGACTGAAACACTTCTTATATGTTGGAAATATGTACTCATAGTGGAATATGTGTGTGTGAAATATCTATAAGCTAAATAATGAGGAATTTTATAAATGAGTGTGCTTGTTATACGGTGACCAATCCACTCAGTCTGTGAGGACCTGTGGTTAATGGGCTTCTCACCGTTGTTCGTGCTTATAGACATTCGAGTTGTCTTTGTGCCTTTGTGTCAGCAAGGATGAATCTGTTTTGGGCTTGTGGTAGCCTAGTTAAAAAAAAAAAAAAAAGACTATAACTTGAAAAACCCCTAAACGCTGACCTGCAGTTCACCAAGCCACCAGCCTGAGACATCCTTGCTGAGGATGAGGATGAGCTGGCCATTTTCCAGATTCAGCTGCTCAGGACCAGTAGAAGCGTGAGGTCTAGTAACCTGAGCGACCTCTGTGGACATAAAACACAAACAACTTATTTCAGAAAAATGTACAATCAGGACTTCAACAAAACATGTTTGAAATTTAGAACATTACCTTGCTTTTTCTTTCCAGATGTGCTCGATGTCTGAAAATAAAAGATGGGTTTATATTTTAGTATGTGTTCTTTTATAACCCTTTATGTTATAATGCAATCTATTATGAAATTGTCACAAACTGAAGTCTTAAATAAGACCTTCCCAAATTATTTATTGCAGCAGACCAGTTCATGCCCCGTGTGTGTTATGTTAAGTGTTCTTACATCTGTCTCTTTAGGTTTGACGTAGTTGCTGGGGAAGACGCCCGTGCGGTTTCCTATCGAGCCGTTCCACCACTCTCCATCTCTCTTGCTCACCAGGATCACATCTCCCTCTTTGAATGTCAGATCACCGGACTGTGGAGACTCGTAGGTATACAAGGCCACAAATTCTGGAAAAGAAAAAGAATCAAAAAGACTAAAACACAACAATACAGCTAAATGCCCACGTGTTGTTTACATCGATAAACTAACCTCCATCATAGTCCAATTAAAAGAGTCAACAAATCCTGAATGATAGCAGATGAACAGTAATGTTGAATATTGAATGAAGCATATATTATCTAAATAAATGTGAAAAGCTAAACAAATCGACAGCAAGGAGGGAAAAATTGTGTAGTTTAGGCTGTTCAATCATTTAATCTTTATAAAATGTTAAAATATGATCCCAAAAAGTTGATTCTGTTTATCTGGACGTTGAGTTTTCAGTGGGAGAAACGTTTCATTGCTTATCCAAGTGACTTCCTCAAACAGACTGTCAAACAGACTGCATACAGTTTGGACTCTTAGTTGTATTCAATATCAGGAAGCGCAGTTTACATTTCACAAGACTTTTTACTTTACCTTCAAGCTGCAGGCTGTCCCCATCAGGAGCATCAGCAGAGGAGCTCTTCACACTGTAAAGACAGAGAGACAATATTACAGTACATACATGCATAGTAGTCTGGCAATCCACCCATGCATCTCCCAAAACTTATGACGCCACACGCAAAGTTTAACTAAATAAATGCAAACCTTTCTATTCATTGGGGAATCTGCTCAGGCCTTCGTAAACCTGCTGTCTCATTGTTTTGGTCACCAGCCAAATGTCACAAACACAGATGAACCTGCACTTGACTGACTAGTAAATCAAGAGCTTAAACTTCAGGCTCAGTTTCCTACAATACCAGCTGGAATTAAAGTGCATATCCTGCTGCACCTGTGAATGTAGGTGACTGGTCATGTTATCATGCGGCTTGACTTGGCTGATTTAGTTTGAGATAATGGCACCAAAGTTTACATATGGAAGGCACACAGGATTACAGAGTTTATGCAAATGAATGGAGATTAATTAATTTAACAAAAGACAATGAAGTATGTTTTTCTGTTTTACTGATTTTACATAAGTACACAAGGCCAACGTTCCCACCATACAACAGACTGTCTAAATCAGGCTGGCCAACCCTTGAAAACATATCTCCTTATGTTTACATTTGATTGAACATGAAAGGTAAAAAGCTGTATTTTTCACATGATCACTAAGACTTGAATTCAACCGTGTGTCAGTAGTGAATAATGTTCATCCACACAGGAATTTTCTGCTTATTAGTGGTCTAAAAGAGGTCTAAATTATACAAAGTGTACAACCTTGGATTGTCATGAAGGCTGAAGTTCAGATTAAATCTGCTTCAAAACCAAAAGTTAAAATGTTAAAATGATTAATGTTAAACAAGAAGAGATGTCTTTTCCCCTTTTATACATATATATATAGTGATGGTAATAAGAGTGATATAGTAATAAGAGTCATTTTTAAAGAGTAAACCATAATAAACCAAATATTAACATTTTTGCAGCCTGAATTGCTCTTTAAGCTGCGTATTTCATTACAGTAAAGTTTCAGGAAGAAAGTGTCTCCTAAAAGGAAAGGGGAAAAAAAAAATCATTCACAATGAGGCTTGTTAGTATTATCAGAAACTAAAATAACAGGAAGCATTTCCATTTCCAAGGCTATAAAAGACTGTTGAGATTTTGAATCCAAATCCAAGATCCAAGAAGGAAAAAGCTGCTAATGTCTTAGAAAAAGTAAAGATCCACACATAAGCAAGTACTTACTTTGAACCCTCATCTTCTCCAATAGGTTTCACATATGTTTTAGGGAACCAGCCCTGTTCGTCGTTCAGTTTTCCCAGCCACCAGTTCTCCTGCTGCTCCAATACCTGAATCACATCGTCCTTATTAAAGTTCAGATGACTATCTGTCTTTGCTGTCCAGGAACAGAGCGCCTGGGCTAACAGGGTACCCACCACCCGCTGATGAAAAGATAACAGCACAGAGAGGTTGAACCTATCCACATAATAATTATACAGTTGTAAGGAGCAGTAAGTGCTGTGTGAAGCCCTCACCTGTTCCTGACTCTCAGAAGTTGCAGGGTTTGGAGAATGTGTTGGTGTGAAGGCGGATTTTGTCCCGGACACTTTGGCAGCCTTAAGAGCATTACTAAGCTGTGACTGCAGCGGTAGTTTAGGAGGAGGAGCAGGAGCAGTGCTATCAGCTGTATTCGATGGGCCCACTCTCTCGACGTAGCTCTCTGGGAACCAGCCCATCGTCCCCTGCTTGCTGCCATACAGCCAGCCTTCCTCTCGCTCTGTCGTCTCATCAACCTGAGCAGAGGAGAGAAGAAGGTTTGAGACAGGAAAGTTAAAAGCTGAGGGTCAAAAAAGAAAAAAGAAAAAAAAGAAAAAAGAAAAGAAAAGAGTGAAGCCCTGATTTTATTCCTACCTCGATGATGTCATCTGCTTCCAGGCTGAGCTCTTCGTTGTTTCGTGCAGTAAATGGGTAGACTGCTTTGAAGGATGTGAGCGATGCTGACTTCCTGTGCTGCTTGGCCCTCGGCTGCCCGCCTGTAGCACCAAATCAGACATCATAAAGTGAAGTGATCTATAAAACAAAGACAACAGAAGCTGATAAAGGTTTCAAAACATGCAACTGTCCCTCACACCTTTCCGCTCCTCCAGCCCTCTCAGCAGAGCTTGAATATCAATCTTCCCTCCTGTTTTAGGTGGTTGCTGCTGCTGCTTCTGCTGACGAGACGCCTCCTCCTTCCGCTTTCTCTCCTCTTCAGCTTTCCTCCTCTTTTCTTCCTCCTCCTTTCTCTTCCTCTCCTCTTCTGCCCTTTTTCTCTCCTCCTCACGCCTCTTCCTCTCCTCCTCTTGCTGCTGATGAAGCCTTCTCCTCTCTTCTTCCCGCTTCCTCTTCTCCTCCTCCTCCTGCTGCTTTCGCCTTTCCTCTGCGTCTCGGAAAGCTGCTTCAGCAGCCCTCTGTCTTCTCCTCTCCTCCTCCTCTCTCTCCCTTCGGCGCTCCTCTTCCCTTCGCACCTCTTCTAACCTTTTCCGCTCCTCCTCTAACCTCTTCCTCTCCTCCTCCTCCCTTCTGCGTCGTTCCTCCTCTTCTCTCCTTCTCTTCTCCTCTTGCCTCCTCTCCTCCTCCAGTTTTCTCCTCTCTTCTTCTAGCTTCCTCTTCTCCTCCTCCAGCTTTCGCCTCTCCTCCTCCTGCCTCCGCCTTTCTGCTTGGCGCTGGCGCTCTTCTTCTTCTCTTTTCCTTCTCTCCTCTTCCTCTCGTTTTCTCCGCTCTGCCTCCTCCCTTGCTCTGAGCTCTCGTTCTGCCTGCTCCTTGGCAGCCTGGATGAGAGCCTGTCTCTGTCTCTCCTCCTCTTCCCTCTGTTTGGCCTCCCTCTCTTCCTGAAGCTTTCTCTGACGCTCCCTTTCCATCCTAATACGCCTGTAAGTGAGAAAAAAAACAAGCTTTAAAAGTCTGAACATTAAAATGAAAAAGTTATTTGTGATGATGTGAGAAAATATTCAAAACAACCAAGCTATTTCTCACAACCACCAATATATCAGGGTGCACCACACCTTCCACCCCAGCCCAGAAGAATTTGATCAGAGGACTGGAAATGTGCCCAGTTGAGTTTATAAGGCATACACACCTCAAATTAACGCACTATTAACTGGTCATTATGTATTTAACTATTACTAAGTTAAACTGATATAAAGATAACTGAAGAAAAGGCAGAAAGATTTAAATGTTTTGAGAAGAGGCCATGTAGGAAAATTATCTCAAAAGTTAATCCAAAGCTATTTCAACTGGTTTGAAGAACATAATTGCAAAAAACTTCTGACAAACAGAAGATGCTGGCCATGGCACGGGAACCTTTTCTAGGCTAAAAGTTTTGGATCTACTAAAGCAGCGGTCCCCAACCCCCGGGCCTCGGACCGGTACCGGGCCGCGAGAGTTGGGGCTCGGGTGTGAAATGTATGGTTTTCAGGGTTTTTATCGGTTTTCAGCGTTATTTTGTTATCGTTTTTATCATTAACTCGGTTTTCCTGGGTCTTTTCACGTGTGTTATGAATAAATCTTCTTTTTTTCGGTACCAGTACTAGTTTTATTTTGTTGTATTTATCCGCGACACCTTAAAGGCCGGTCCGTGAAAATATTGTCAGGCATAAACCAGTCAATGGCGCAAAAAAGGTTGGGGACCGCTGTCCTAAAGTGTCAATCTCAGCGTAAATTGTTCGATATGGATCCTGCCTATTTTGGGGTTTTGTTTTTTGAACTGATGACATTATTTTCATCTCGGAATTGTGTGAATTATCAGTATATGGAGTTGTTACATTTTTTTCTATTGGTCTCTTTATCTTTTTGATCATGACAAAAAAGGTTATTTTTTAAGTAAACAACATCATCAAACTTGACTGAATAACAAATTATATCCAGTATTCAATAACATCTTAATACGTTTTGTGTTGGTTGGAAAAAGAGCATATGGCATCTGCTGTATAAATGATGACTAATATTTATAACACACAAATGTAAATTCAAAGTGTACCTCTGAGCTTCTTCCTCTTCCTCCCTGCGCCTCCTTTCCTCCTCTTGTCGTTTCCTCTCTTCTTCCTTCCTCCTCATCTCCTCTTCTTGCTCCTTCTTTCGCATGAATTCACGCTGTTTGTCTTCTTTTATGCTGCGCAGTTTCTCCAGTGCAGCCTGCTGATTTCTTTGGCTCTCTCTCAGTTCCTGGTGTAAACAAAGATAGTTCACATAATTACTAGCAGTCTGAAAGATAAATGGCTGAATTAAAGGATGCGAGACGGACATGGGCACAGTCTAAGGCCTATAAACAAACAGCATCCAATACCTGACTAAATATTATGAAAAAGTAGAAAAGAAAGAGATAAATTAGGGGACCAAAACACAAGATACAACAAGGCAAGAACAATAATGAGACCTAAAGCAAAAACCTTTAGTAGGTAGAAGAGGTTACGGAGGCAGGCCAGCAGAGAGAGGAGAGCCTGGAGTATTGACTCCTCAGCACCCACACACTGAAAAGGGGAATGAAATGGGCGAATGGGAAGAGAGGAAAGGATCCAGTGTAGGGAAGAGCAGAAATGTCCAGAAGACGAGGAAAAAGAGGAATCAAAGTTTAATATGTTGTATCAGATGCCAAAGTAGGAAGTATGGCAGGGAAGGAGAAAGACAAAAAAGGCCTCAAGGGCCAGGAAGCAATATTAGTGATCAGCTGTAAAGGACACAGTCTAATATGCAATTTGTTAAATCACTGCTTTTAAATTTATATTAGGAAAACAGTCTCCTTAAAAAATTAAAATAAATATGTTTCAAGGAAGTCGATCCAAACTAGCAGCCCCTTTTTATCAAAGCTTTACAGTTCTACGATTTTGCACTGCTGAGAATAAGTGCAAAAAAATAATATAATCCACAGAGCTTGAGATTCTGGCCCTTAACTGATCAAGGATGGAAACCATCCTACACATTCCAGAAGAACTGCAAGAAGACATTAACTATTGTTCCCTGACACGGCTGCCATGAACCTCAACGACTGCAAAAACAAGCATTCAACATTTTCTCATGAGAGTATTCTAAGGCTGTTTTCACACCTGCAGTGTTTAGTCCGTTTAAATCCAACATAACTCGGTACCACACACATGCAAAGAACACAAACTGTACCTACTAGCTGTAAAATAAACTAAGGGCTTGCTTAGTTTATTAGCCACAAGACGAGAACACAGCACCTTCTACCTGTATTTACTGTGTTGCTGCTGCTCCACACGCATCTGGCCAAAAAGCAGACTGAAGTAGTGACAGATTCCTACCTGCATGTCTTTGTTATACTGGTCCATTTCTGCTAGTTTGGCAGCCGTCTCTTTCTCCAGAACTTCAAGCTGTTCTCGCAGTTTCATACACGTCCCTTTTTTCTCCGTCATGCTCACTTTTAGGGTGGACACTGTCGATGCTACAAGCAGATAAAATACAGTCACTGCGGTAACTGGTGGTACATCTATCAGACAACAATCCATAAATTGTTTGCATTTACTTCTTCTGGTTGCATGTATTAAGTAATTATAATTACAACAAGTATAATGAAAACCGTGATAATTAAAATGAGTCAATTTGCCATATAAGAGGTATTCTTTTCATTTTATTTTCCATTTTTCTATGATTGATGGTCCAAAGCTTGGCATGTTAATTTTTCACTACTAACCAGGCAGGTTATTCAGAGACATATTTTTCAGCTTTTCAGTCAGTCTTTTCTGCTCCGGAGTCAAGTGGGACAACTTTCGCTGGAACTCCTAATGGATTAAAAAAAAAAGAAAAGAAAAAAAAAAATGCATCACTGGAGGGGGCGGAGTTTCAAAAAAAGATTGACACACACCCTCTCAATAAAGCAATACTCATATACATAGGTAAACTACTAAACAAATATCCTTGCTACTTTCAGCACTAAATATCATAATATTAGGATATTATAGAAATACACAAGGAACTGAATGAAACTCAGAAATGATCTCAGAAAAAAAATGGGGAAGAAAAAAAGCACAGACCTCAATTTGTTTCTGCAGATTGTTAATATCCTGCTGGCGTGCCTCCTTCCTTTGATTGTTAAGATCAAGCTCAGTCTTCTGAAGTTTTTTCTTGTTCTGAAAGTCACGCAGGCGGTCCGAGATCTGACGGTGCTTGTCACCCTAAAAGAGGTAGAGACAGAAGAACAGAGATGAGATAGCTTAAAAAACCTCCACAACATGTAGACAGAAAGTATTTTTGCTCTATGTTGGACTGAAATGTCTCTTCAGCACTCACCACTGCCTCCAACTCCAACTCCAGGCTCCTCTTCTTAGCTTTCAGTTTGGTGATTTCATCCTGCTCCTGTTCCTTCTTTAACTGGAGCTCTCCTTTCCTCCTCCTCTCCCACTCCTCTTTTCTCTGACGCTCGAGCTGACGCTCGAGCTCCCGCTGTGCAGCCTAGAATAAACGGACACACAGAAGTAAGTACACCACGCATCACTGCGAACAAACCAACTCATTCAGAGACGTTCACCTCACCTCTTTTCTCTCTATCTCCCTCTGCCGTTCTTCCTCTTTCTGTCTCTCCAGCTCTCTTTGGAGCTCAAGCCTCCTCTCCTCCTCTTTCCTCCTTCTCTCCTCAGCCTCCCAAGCCTCTTTCTCTCTCTTCTCTCGCTCTTCTTTCTCTTTCTGAGCACGCCGCTCCTGCTCCCTCCTCTCAGCGTCCAGTAGGGCCTGTCGTCTTTTCTCCAACTCTGCATTCCCTCGTTCCAAGTTTGCTTTGAATTTATCTTCAAATGATACTAAAAATAAAGTAGGAAGACATGACAGATCACTGTACTTTTCATGTAACATTAAGAAAAGAATTGTGAACATGTATGTGACTAAATACTGATTATTTATTTGAGATCATGTCTTAAAAAAAAAAAATTGTGAATGATTTTTATAAGATTTGGAGGATTAGCATTTAACAACGTCCAAACATTCCAGCTGCTACTTGTAGCCTAAGTCACCAATACGTGCACCACATTCCAGATGCTGTTCTTTAAAGACTCAGACTTATTACTAGAGTTTGACCAACTGTTTCCATTTTACTATGCGCAGCTTCTCTCATATTTATGATAAGATCATTTTAATCTGTGCATCATTTTCTTTTGTATTTTTGGTAGTCAAATCTATGCACTACATGGGAAACACACAGATGAGCTGCAAGTTTTGTAACTCATCTTATTTGAAGTCCATAGTAGTGAACCAAGGAAACAGAGAGAGAAAAACGAGGGTTAAAGCTGAGATGTGAAATGCAGTTACAAGAAGAGGGGAAACTCAAACTACACCCATTATATTAGTATTTCTCAGTGTGTGCAAAAAAATAAAATAAATATTTATGATCCATAGCTGCTGGCTGCACATGAACCCTCAGTTTAAAAAGGCTGCTGCCTGTGTGAGTTGGTTGTGTTTACTGACTGTTCATTTTTGGTTTCTGTGGCGGTTCAATTTCCAAGTTATCAATCAGGGAAGAGCTGAGGCCATTCGTGGCACTCCTGCAATACAGATTTCAATCAGTTTCTTTGGAAATACAGCATGCAACATCACTCACATAATAACAAGGTTTTGTGCAAAAAACCTTACGTCAAGCATTTATATATAGAGAATGTTGGAGAGGTTTTGGTCAAGCAGAACATGTGTGTCCACATACCTCTGTGAGGGTGGTACCAGCTCAGTTGGCAGTGTTAATGGCAGTGGTTGACCGCTCTTTGCCAAATCCACGAGGTGCATTGCCAGAATAAACTCCTCCGCTTGTAGCTTGCCATCTTTATCCACATCTGCTAAATTCCTGCAGGAAATTTGCAAGTTGGACTTTTGTAAAACATAATGTACACTTATCATACTTAAATTCAGCAGAATAATATTCATGGGAAATAAATATTGTTACTCAGGAATATTTGGACCTCATATTTACAATTACAACATCAATATTACAGCTACTGGACTTGCTGCTCTGACATAACCAGACTAGGTGTTGAAGCACAAGATGCATGATCATATAAAACTAACTCAACCAAATTCAATAAAAACAATTAACAGTTATAGCATTAAGTAGCTAACTGTAGAAAACATGTCCATTTGATTTGATAAATCCTGCAGTATTCAGTTGCGTAAAAAATATTGTAGAACAAAAGAAAAACAAAGAAAAAAACCCAGCAAATCTATTGTCAGATGTTTTAACCCATTTTAACAAGTAATAGATACTGGGAACAGCATTCTTAAAACAAAAAACAATTACTTCCTTAATAATGAAAGCGGTATTGTGATAATGCTACAACTGCATGACCTTTCGTACTTCTGGCTGCCAAACCTGACTGTAGTAATCAAAAGACATGTTCAGACACACCAAAATACACACATAATCCTACCAGATGGAGGCCAGTTGTATTTTTGTCAGCATCGTACTTTCCATCACACCCTTCACCTGCAGACCTGGTAAGAAGAGGAACTAATGTCAGAGCTATAACGTGTGGTGAAGACAGGAAGCAGTTGCAACACCATAACCAATTTTTCCTAGAGTGACATTGTACAAAGTTTCAAAATTCTAAAAAGCAGATGATGGTAAACAGGCTGTGACAGCATGAAAACACTCAGCTTTTTACAAAGGTCTACAAGGACACAAAATTTGAAGGAATAAAAGAAGCCCTTTGTGCAATTTTGTTACCATACAGACTGCGTAATAACAGTCAAGTTGCATTACTAAGAAAATTGGGGAAAAAAAATCTGACCTTCATTGTCATTTCAATAAATCTTTGTTTTTTCATAAGAACAGGTTTTACAAGGTTTGCAGAACAAAAGGACAAACAAATACTTGACTGTGTGCATGTGTGTGTTGAGAAACACTGTGACTGAACACACCCGCTACTATAGCCTCCACTACTTAAAGCTAACTAAAGGTTGATACAGGAGAAAAAAAGAGGGAGGAAAATGAAGTCATCAGTGACTGTCTCCACACCTAAATTCCATAAATAGTTTGGTTTTATATAACCTATACAGTGAGCATACACATAAATGCATTATACCAGTGAGGTATCCAATCATCTGTTTATCCAAGCTGTTGAACTGCTGTCTGTATTTAAGTCTGGAAGCATGTGGCACAGCCCAGTCACTGGGAACAGCATTCATGGGGGACATCACAGATGGGGTTGAAGAACCGGAGCTGAAAAACAATACACCAAATGTTTACGTTTGTACAGATAATAGCCCTTTCCCATTAATACCTACTCAGCTTGACTCAACTCAATTTCTGAAATTTTATTTTTCTGACATATAGCAATGCAGCCAGAAGTCCTGTAATGTCATTTGTATGCATCACGGAGTGGATTTTTGTGAGTAGTCGCTTTTGACACCATTGAATCGGCAGTCAGTGGCAGGCAGTCTGTTGCTGTTGTTGTCACATTTTTCGTGTCAACTCAGATCACTTGGGACCCTGGTTGAGTAGTTACTAAAAAAGTACCTAGAACCGAGTTCTAACACTTAATGGAAACCCTACAGACCCAGTCGAGATGAGCAGGTACTAGTTGAAAAGGGCTAAAAGAAACTGACAAGGTAAACAAGTCAGAGGTTGCCCAGACATGCTTACGTATATGTGCAGGTCTTACCTGCCAGATCCCAGGTCTAGCAGTGTTGGGGCCATGTTTATACCAGCAGGAGAAGAGGCGCGTCCAAGCGGAGAGGCGTAAGAGGTCGCAGATAGAGGTAGGCCTGAAGCAGAGACACACACGCGCGTTAATCATATTTCAACAATAGGGCACAAAATGTTATTCACACACTTAACCACAATTACAAAATGTGATGTTCTTTTTTTCACTTGGTGGAAAAGTTGAGGGTTCTGTCTTTACAGTTTTCTTAAATGGCAGATGCCTGTACTGTGATCACTGTTGTAACCTTGTCAAGGACAGGGAGGCCATTTGTATGGAGATGAGACAGAAACCTGACTCTGCAAAACAGGACAGGAGCCATTCCATTTTCCTGCTTTTCCCTTAAAATACCCAGAACTGCTTCATTGTCAGCAAATATACAGTATTTAATATGAGAGAACAGCCAGCATTTCTCCTCAGCAGTTTTCATACTACAACAAACAGCAGATAAGCATCAAGAAAGCAATAACCAAAAAGACAAACAAGAGCTGTCTAACAGATCACACACAAAGATGAACATTCCCTCCATAACATGCATTATTCGAGTCCCCCAACCAATATCTAGTTTCTGATTAGTTTGAGGTATTTTCTTAAGAGCATCGACGTGATGCAAAATTTGTGGATCTAGATCTAGTTTTAAGTGGACTCCAAAACTTAAGCACTACCAAGCTGCTTGGGCCAAACTCCAATCCAGGTCAAGTTTGCATACAAATCCTGCTCACTATTAGCTAATGCAAGTTTATCATGTTCAAAAGCTGACAGAATATTTAATACACTTTTTTCCAAATGTACTAATCTTTAAAAAAAATAAACAAAACCAAAGTTGTTCAAGTTTTTGGACAAAACCTTCTCTTAAAACAGAAAAACTTTGAAAATCTTCAGAACAAAGTTCTCCTTTAGGGTGCTTCATGGACTTGCTTCTTTAGTTAGTTTTCAGCCGTGACAACCTGATCAACTAGCATGATAAACATTGATCAGATAACACAAAGCGCTATGATAACCTGGAATATTTAAAGTGTAGCATATTTAATAATATCCTAATAGATTTTCTGTTAGAAGTCTCTCAGATACAAGATGAAAAAGACAAAAATGACAGCTAACTGATTAATGGAAATGAGAATTACACATACCAGTATTCAAACCTCCAGAAGAAATTGGCTGGAGGAGACCCATGGTGCCATTTGGTACTGTGGTATTTCCCATAGTTGGAACCAGGGGCGTGGGGGCAGTGGACATCATTAGTGGGTTCATTCCTGATGATGAAGGAACCATTGGGCTGAGGCCCGTCATTGGTGTCATAGGTGACACGGCCATAGGAGTCAACATGGCAAGGTTTGTTCCATGCACCATAGAGCCAATTCCTATGACACAATTAGATACACCATTTTTGACCACAGTGACTAAATGCATGCATGGAAACAATCAGTCAGACACAGTTTAGATTAGTCTAAGTGCTCCGAAATCTTTGAATGGAGGATCTTCATTTAAAAAAAAAATAAATAAAAAAAAATCATATTTTCGCTTCTACCTAGGAGCCATAGCAGCTCGTTCTTTCCCGTTTTTGTGGGCCATGTCCATTAAAGGCAAACTCCACATATTTGCAAATAGTAAAATGTTAATTTTCTAACAAATTCATATTCACTGCTATAGTGTACGATATAATAATAATATCGTACCATAGGCAGGGTTGGTGGGGTTGTTCATGGTGGGAGCACGCACTGGAGGCTGCTTCATGATGATTGGAAGCGATGAGGGAAGTGGTGTACCCGTAAGTTTTAGCTTTATAAGCTTCATAGCAACAGAAAACTCCAGCCGGTCCATCTTTCCATCTTTATTCATATCAGCCAGGCTCCTGGGAGACAGAACACAAAACATAAGCAAGGAAACGGTGATGGGTTCTCAGGAAGATCTTCTCAAGCACAGCATCTTATCCACTGTGAGTCTGTGTTTCTCTCACCATATATCAGCCAACACTGATGCAGGCAGCCCTGACTGAAGGAAAAACCTCTTTGCCTGGTCTCCTATAAAAAGACAGAGAGGGAAGAAAACAAAAAAGTGTCAGTTTACAAGTATGAGGTTGTACATCACTATCTGGACTTTAATACATATGTTATATTGGTTATATTCACATGTGCCTCGTCGCTTGAGCGTCTGTATTTGTACGTGTCTGTTTATTACTGTAAATCACAGGTGGGTAACATTTTCTCCAGCAGGCCACCCTCGTTTAGACACTCACTAAAATTCCATCCAAATATTTCATCAAAATTTATATGCATCTTGCCAGTTATTTAATGTTTAGCACTGCATAGATAAACCTGTTTTTTTCCTTTTAGGATGTTGCAGGGCAAACTGAGATGGCTCACAGGCCGGTTCTGGTCCTCGGGCCACATCTTTTCATTAATAAAGCACTTTTCAACTTTATTGGTGCTACAAAGCGCTTTACAATGTTTTCTACTTCCATACACAGGCACTGGCATGCCATCTGAAGGAACCTAGTATTCAATGTCTTGCACCAGGACACTTCAGCATGGGGAGGGGCTGGGGATTAGGGATACCAACTGAGTCACAGCCATTTGCAATTTCCAGTTTCATCATGATAAAATAGCACTCTGAAAACCAGCATCCAGTCACTGTGTGAATCATGGACAAACAGCATGTTTAAATGTCTGTACCTGTGACGCAGCCCACCGTTGGGGAGAGGGAGTCAAACATCTGATCATGTTTGTCCCTCTCCTCTGGGGAGATTGCCCACACACTTGGACCACCTGAGGGGGGAAAGGAAATGTAAAGTTTCAGTCATAGCCAGTGAGATTAAATAATACCAGGCAAATAGACCCCAAGAAGTAGCAGGCTTAATTTTTCTAATTAATGTCAGCTAATTTATCAGATATTCAGTTCACTTCACAAGATTGCACAGGCGTAAAAAAAAGGAAAAAAAAGGAAACAGGAAGACAGGTGCACACACACAGAACAACTGACACAGATAAAGAGTACCCTGACGTCAGCCTCAGCAGCAGTCAGACACTGGGAATCCACCAGTATTGACAAAGTGATAATGAAGCTCAATTTTCACTTTGTTAAGTGCAAAACAAGACACTTTTACTGCTCTTCACCAAGGCTGTTTACGCCA
>NW_005187452.1:852914-897743 GCF_000239375.1 Pundamilia nyererei
AAAGAAAGAAAGAAAGAAAAGAAAATATATGGACCAGACTTCAAAATTAGCACAACTGTGTCAAACTATAAAGAAGCTGGTCAAGAATATGTACACAAACGTAGGCCAAACACAACCCAGCAATTATCACTAAAACTAGCCTTATGTTGGCCTCAGCAGCTCTGCAGAGCCACATTCACACACCCCTCTTTCTTTCTTTCATTCTCCACACAGATTTAACACTGTCCTTTATACACACAAAACACAGTGATCTTACCATTCATTTTCGCAGGTGGAGAACTCCCAGTGACGTCCTCAGCTACTGTTCACAGCCATCTGCAAAACACACATAAGCACGGTCCAGTAATCAGTCAATACTGTAGCTAAGAGAGGACAGTACTGTCATAGAGAGCAGGGAGATAAAAAGGCAGAGAGAGGTACAGAGACAGACCAGGCAGAGAGAGAGAGAGAGAGAGCGATTCTGGTCGGTCAGCAGAGTCAAACAGGGCTTCTCCTGTTCACTTTGGCCGCATCCCAAATCTTTTCAACCACATGGACTTTTTTCAGTACTATCAACACTGACGTCGTAGCGGCCAGAGTGCAATCCATGCTACTACTAAAGCTAAACCAACACGCACTTATTAACATTTACTGTGTCCAGGAATACAAACCCCTGTTCAGTTCTGTTTGATCAGCCAATGTAGACTGAACAAAGGATCTACAGCCCTTTGGTGTTAAACAGACACCACTTCTTCAAAAAACTGCCCACGTTTGATGTACCGATGTTATGCTTTGTTCATGTTTATTCCCCAGTGTGATGCAAACACCATCAAGTTATTATTATAGACACAAAGTTTTTGTTCAACTGCAGTCCATGATAGGACTACTTAATTATAGCAAATGTTAAACTTACAACCATTTACATTTTTTTCCTAAGAGCAATAGAAGAAAGGTTTTTGTAGACTCTTGAAAAATCTGTAAGTTTCACAATACAAGAATCAATCCTGTTAGGATATTTCCAGCTCTCTATTTTCTAAAGCTTATGTGGGTCCAGGTCATGAAGGCAACAGTCTAATCAAAGAATAGCATTAGTTGAAATACGACAGTGAAAGACACCTTAGCACAGGGGTGGGTAATTAATTTTTAAAGTTAATATCCACCAGGAATGAGTTTATCCTCTACAATGGTGCGAGCTTCTTGTGTGACCCCTGGGGAAAATGACCCAGTCCTGCCTTCGAGCTTTACCTAGACAACCACAAAACGAACTCCACTGGTTACCAATATTCAGCAACAAACCAACGCTCAACAAGCACACTGTTTCCTGTGTGAACGCCCTTTAAGACTAAGCCCAGATGTTGTTTTGCTGCTTATACACTTTCAGTCTTTGTCCACAATTTGTAGCTATAGATAAGATTACAATATGTCCATCTAGAGTAAAGTTGTAGCTCAACATTCAACTGTTGAAAATGAGTAAAGACAAGCTACTACACTAAAGCGACAAACCAATACTCTTAATGACTTTAAACCTGCCTTCCTGTTAGCAGTGACTATGACTCTTTCTCTATCTCATCAGGCTTTGAAACCGCTCTTGTTGAGTCATGCACTTGCAAACAAAGTGTGGGAATTGGCCTATTGTTGCATAAACCTGTTTTATGTAGTAGGAGGCTCAGCTTCTTCTTGAAGGTTGGGGTTTATAAGTTTCAAGTAATTGCATGTGATTGTGTGATCAGGCAGGTCTGTCCCAGTACTTTGGTCCAGACTAAAATATTATTATATAGGGACAGTCCACAGGGGTTGATTGTAATGTAAATAACAGGGTAAATGTAGCAGACTCCGTCTCATGTATCACATATGAACTCCTTGTTGACAGAAGGCGGTAAGTAGCTTTATGCTGGGTTGGAGAAATAGTTATAGGTCTTATCTGTGGCTGCTGTAGCACTCTTCCTGTTAAATGATCATTACAACATGCACAACAGAACAGAATTGTTTAGATCTGAGACAGTTATGAATGTCGTGTGAACTTATTTATAGAACCATTAATAACAGTAGTAATGCAACACTGAATACAGATGTAATCTTTAACTGTCCGACTGGTACGTCAACTATTTTTCTTCGCATTTTCTCTTTTCATTTCATCTTCGCATCTTTAGAATGACAACTTTCCCTGTTATCATCACACTGCCATCGGCTGCTCAGATTCACATGATGAAGGTGGAGGAGGAAAAGCAGGAGAGAAATTCTAATCATTCCGCTCAGCACTTCCTGCCTAACCTACGAACAGAAGCATTTCCTTAATCAACATCAGTTGACAGGAAGTGATCACAGATCTTGGCGAGAGAGAGGCAGCTTTTAATGTCCTAAAAAATAAGCGTGAGAGCTGTGGTTGAAACTGACACAGTATTCCAGATTAAAGAGTAATTTATAGGTGATTACTGACATATCTGGTGACAAGAAGCCTGTGCATGAGAATATGAATGAGGGAGAGAAAAAAAACAGAAAGAAAGTGCCTGGCTGACGCTCTTACAAGGGCAGAGAATAACAAGAGAGGGCTAATCTACTGCCTGCCATCTGTCACTCTCCCTCTCTCCTTCCTTTCCCGAGTCAGACCATACTCTTATTCGATATCTCTGATCATCCATTCTTTCCTCTGCTTCTCCCATCTATTTTCCTAGCTGTTTAGATGGAGAGCATCAAATACAATCATACTAGTTTTAAATGAATTTAGAGCATATCATTGTACTCTCTATATTGCCATCAGCAGTGACAATGGATGGTTTGGTTGTTCCTTTCAAGAAATGTACTTACTTATGGAGGTATTTGAAAGCCACTGACACTGAAGTCATGGAATCTAATGTCTGGTAACCCAACACTACAGGAATCTGAATGAATAAGTGAAAGAAAGCAGCAGACTGTTGGCTTTAAGGTTTACTGTTTCCACAGTAAGCAAGCAGTCTAACTTTCCTCACAGGGCGGCTACCTGACCAACTGACCGACTGAACGTCGGACTTGGCTAGCACAAAGGAGTGACCTCAGTGGCAGAGTCAGCTTTGCAAACTTCATGCAAATACCTTCTGGAGTCGCCCTCCACATAAACACACACTGCCTCAGTAGAAGCCTTGTGCTGCTAAATGAATACCTCTGCTCCACCATTTGCATAGACTCCCCGAAGGTAAAATCAGAGTGAAGATCAACAACCAGAGCTCCACCTAACTTAAAAACTAACCTCATCTATACTTAACCAGTGATACAGAACCTTTTAAAAACATCTAAAAACAAGTAGGAAAAGGAAAAGCAAAAACAGATTCTAAGCTAGATGCACTGTTTTGACACAACTGAATCGCTCTATCAAGGAGACAGCTGCCTTGTAGATGGAATGTGCCATTACTGCAAGCAGGCGAAATAACTCACCTGAATTTAACTCAGAGAGCGTAAAGAGGATGGACATAGCTTCCTTGTTACAAAAATAAGAAGCCCCTAAAAAAATGTGGATTTTACCTAGTGGCCACCAGATGGCGATAGCTGTAGTTGCAAAAAACTTCTAATCTTATAAAAGTCTATTAGGAAAACAACTACCTTTATTGACGTTCATCTCAAGGCTTCAAAACAAAACTTCAAAAGGTGACATCCTCGTAGGTCTTTTATACTGTCTATGGTTTGAAATATGAACTTTTAAATAAAGCCACAGTTCCCAACAGCATTTGCAGGAGACACCAGGCAGAGACTGGGCGCTCAGGATCTGTGGTTTTCAACAAGACAACAACCTTAAGGATCCTGCCAAGAAAACACAGGGTGGCTCCCCACTGACAGTCTTGAACTGACCCTGCCACAATCTGGGCACAAACCCAACAGAGCTCTCAGATAGACTGTGAATTTACTGTGGACCAACACTCCTTATAAGTTGTGTTGAGTTTGAAAAACGATAGAAAACGTAGAAACGTCCAAAAGAAAGGTGTGTCAAACATGTGTGATAATTCCCACAAAGGACTGAGGCTGTTACTGCTGCTATAATCAACATATAAATGAAAAAGAAAATTTGATATTTTCATTGATTTACCAAAGTTTACAATAAGTGTGGCGTAATGTACATAGTTCTGTAAAAAAACTGAAATAAAAACTTGAATGTCTAAAAACCTCTGAATGCACTACAGTAGTAGTGAACAGAAGCTCTCTGTAATGACAATAGAGCAGCAACCGCAATGCATGTCTTCAAATCTGAATAACAGCAAGAATACAAGCTACTGATGTTCCTATGCCCAACACTTTGACTTCCTCCTAATTCTAGCTCTATTTGTGTGTGATGCTGTTTTTGAGTTACAGTGTGTGCATGAACAATATTTTTTAAAAACCTTGTGTAGTTCTGGATTTAAAAATAAAACAACCCAAAAAAGAACAGCTGTTATACAGCTTGTCTGTATAACTAGAATTCTGAGAAGTGGAAAATATGATAACCCCTGGGTAGCAAAACACATAAGTCTGCTTTATGTGTCCACTCATCTTGGTGTGAACACACATGCAATAGCCATTGCTTTTGTCATAGTTCGGTACATAAATAGACATGTGACTCACAGTGTCCCAACCTGCAGTTCATGAAACAGCTCTTTCACAATGGTGGAGAGGTGGTGAAACACTGTAGTATACTTGCTAACAGCCAGCAAAACAGTAACACTGATGTCCATAACACCACATAACCACTGTATACTGAAAGAAATAATCAAAATGAACAGTGGGACATTAGATCTTATTTTTCTTCGACCATAACAGTCTAAATTCCATTGCGGAAAGAGCTTTTCTTTACAAACTACAATCAAGAGTTTTTGTGTTTATATGCATATCAATTTGCTCTTTGGAGTTCTGCTGTGGACCTGCTTGTCTATCAGTTAGCATACAACAGTGAAACCTGTTGGATAAATGGCATGACTGTTTCTGACCTTAGCTTCTTCAGTAGACACTTTGAACCATATGTGCCTTTCTTTCTGTCTGTTTATACCTTTTGCTTTGTGCTACTGTGTACCTCACTGCCATTCCACCCTTGCTTAGAGTGAATCAAGAAATAACAAACATGACGTAACACTGTCAGGGATAGGGATGAGACTGAGAACAGAAACATATTCTCCTTGCTCAAGTTCCTCATTCGTGACCATCTTTTGAGCAACCCCCCCCCCCCAACTTTCTCACCAACTCTCATAACTTTGCATGTAAAACTGCACCCTGCCAGTCCTGTCATCATCACTGCTCTTTTCAGAGACAAACACTGCGTGAATGCCGTTCTAAGGAATGATTGATTTTCTGCCGCCTCGCTCACTGACCTCACACCAATGACATCAACTCCATCCACAGTTCTGTTTCTGCCCGATGACACCCTTTCTTCCCCTCTGTGTCCTCCTTTGTGTACAGTAAAATTACCCAAGCTTTCTCTTCAGCTGTTTTTAATGTGTATTTTCAATTCCTTCCCACAATACAGAGACAACTAACGGGTAGTTTTATTAAAGTGATACTTCAGCATCCACCCGCTCTGCAGTAAACACCCATCTACCACACTCAGAGCTGCAAAGCAAACCAGCAGCGTTTCAGATTGGGTTTGATTAACTATGTTTGCAAAGCCAGATTTTGTTTTCTTAAGAGGCATGGCACACCTCTCCCTCTTTTAGCCTGGGTTTGACTCACCTTGATTTGTCCATCTATCTGAATATGACAGGGCTGGAGAACGTACACTTCTAAATTTGTTGTTTGGCTTGTGCATGTGGCTCAGTGGGAACATGGCAATGCTTCACCACTGCCAACTTAAAAAAGACTGCGAGTCTGGTTTGACTGACAAGTTAATGTCGGACTAATATTTATATAATAAATGGAAGTTGGATGAGGAAAACGGTAGGCTGCTGCTTAGTGTCCAGTATTAAAATGACAAGCATCAAGTTAGGATTGGACACAAAGAGCTGCAGCTTGGTAAGACTCCTCCCTGTACTAACTCAGCATGTTAACCACTTTAATATTTTGCTGATTTCAGGGTTTTAATAGCCTACAACAGAACTCTGGTAGGTGATGATGTACGCAAACATGATGTGCCCACATATATTAAAGGCCATAAGTCTTTGTTACCTTATTAGAGAGACATTTGTGCATTTTCCTGTCAATTTAGGGGAACAAAATGACTACCCAGTGCTGGTAGGATAAACGCTACACTGGTGGAATATTGCTTTTCTCAAAAGAAAAGAACAGCAGATACACTCAGCATGCACTTCATTCCAGACCTTTCAAGCATTTTCTCTAAATGCATAATAATGTCACTTTTTTCCCCCCAAGCAACTCTCTAATAAGGTTGGCCTTCGGGTAAAAGACTATTAAAAAAAAAAATAAAAAATAAAAAAGCTAAAAGAACTATCTCTCAACTTATCAGTGTTATGCAATAACAAAGTATCTGCACTGAAATAGACAGCACAAGAGCAACCGATGATAATTTTTTGTGCTGATGTGGTTTTTAAACAACATCCTGCCAAGTTAGAAAGATAAATGCTACAATATGTTATCCTGCATTTTCCCCCAAGTTTTTTAATTAAACTTATTTGCAATCATCACTCACAGTAGTTCATATTATTTGTAGATTTTATCATGTTTCCAGATTAATTTTTATTTCAGTTCAGTTACTTTCCACATTGTGTTCCCTTATTTCAGTTAAGTTTTTATTACCGTCACTTTAGTTATAGTTGATCATATGCACGAATACCTCCTGGTTTAAGTTTTGTTGACCCAGTTTGACCAGACTTATAAAAACTAAAAGAATTTTCCCTCATTATATTTTAATTTTTAATAATAATTATTATTATTAGTGAGCGGCATAGTGGTGCAGTGATTAGCACTTCCCAGCAAGAAGGAATAGGATTACCCTCCAGGCTTGGGACCCTTCTGCGTGGGTTTTCTCTCACAGCCCAAGGACTTGTATGTTAGGTTAATTGTTGATTGTAAACTGGCTGTAGGTGTTAATGTTAGCCCTGTGGTAGACTGGCGACCTGTCCAGGGTGCACCCCACCTCTGATCTTATTACAGCTGGGACATGCTCCAGAACCCCCACGATCCTGAATTGGATAAGCAATTCAGAAAATGCATAGATGTGTGGATAATAGTTTTCTACAATCCCAATACTATTTCAGTTAGCCGCCCCCCCCCCAGCTCACTGTTCATGGTCTTAATTAATTGTAAAAACAGAGATTATTTCGCAGGGAAGAACGATTGTGTGCAGCAGCACCAATCTACAGTAGCCTATAATAAATATGGTGAAGTAACCCTGTCAGCTATTGAGTTGGAATTAACACAAGAAATATATTTTGAATTCTTTCATTAAATATATTTGTGTGGGCCTCGGCTTTCACTAATTAGGTCACTTTGCACAACTGAGACCGAGCAGGCCAATAATTCATACAAACATTTCCACTTGGGGACGGTAACGTCATTTACAACCTTCATCTCTGTTTATGTGTCTCTAGATAAACCGAAAGAGTCGCATTCCCTGATCACTTGTCACCAGTCACTGAGACCTGCCTGCAACCTGCTCAACTAGTTTGAACCAAAAGGAATTTAGGAGACTTTCCTGCAAATCTGCTCTCCCAAACCTCCCAGATACACTTTCGCCATAAAATAAGCGCCAACAAACACTCCTCATCTGATTGTCCACAAACAAAACATTTAATGAAAACACACAACTTAGCAAGCTAACCCAACTCTGACGGTCCCAGGTTGTTTGGCACCCACGGTGAAGCATCACCTCTTTAAAGAACACTTTTTCCTTTCATATTTTCAAATTAAACAAGGTACACAAGGAAACACGAACACGGAAAAGTTATTAAAAAATATCGAAAAGTCAACAGGGAGTCTATAAAGGGATTATTATGAGAACATCAAACTTACGGTCATGCTTAGATAAGCAGTTTCGCTTGCCTACCTCTCTCACCGCTACGGTTCAAAAACATCAACTTCTGAGCTTTCGAGAGGCCGCAAATGACGAGCCACCACTTCTGGACGGTTTCCCACACACACTCTCAAAGTTTAGTATCCGCGGAGAGCTGCCGTTTTCAGGAGATATGTTAAGTTTGTTAACGTTTCTGCTCAGAGAACCTGTTGCTGACAGCTCGGTGTGTCACACCAACAACATGGCTGACGACGAGTGATTGGAGCCTGTGAGGCGCTGCTAACGTCCGGCGAGTGGGAGGAGAGAGAAAGGGAGGAATAAAAGTGGAACAGATGGAGAAGGAGAACAATCGATGGGATGGGAGGCAGATAAGAGACAAGTGAGGGTAATATTATACAATATGGAGCCAGACTAGGAGAATAATGGAGAAGCGATTAAAATCCTTGTATGACTTGGAGATTATTCATTACAAATTATGAGATAAGGATATTCTGACAGTATACAGTCATATATTTTGAAATTATATAGGTACACGTTCTGTGATTATACAGTCATGTGTTCTGAGATTATACAGCCATACACTCTGAGATTATATAGTCATATATTCTGAGATTACACAATTGCACATTTGCAAGAAACTATTCAGAAATCCTCTGCGATTAAAGTCACAAAGAGTAGCTCACTTTGGAAATTTGGATCAGCCTATATAGCCAACTAATAATGTACTGTATTAGATCGGTAAATCAAATCATTGCCTGTTTTTAACCGGGTTTAGCTGTGTAAATTTCCAAAGCCCAGAATTGGGATAACACCCAAATAATCCAGACTTTGAAGGGACACTGTTGCCTTAAATTAGACATCTTGTTTAATGTGGGTGGCACTTGGGTGTCCAGCAATCAGTCATTTCCAAAACTGGTTGGAAATTTCTTAGTAACTTACCTGGACTGTAATTTGGCCAGATTTGGCTGCTTCAGTGGGACGAGATCACAAGCTCTGAGGGAATGCATGATGGCTGCAAAGAGATTTTTTTTTTAAATTATAGAAAATTCAGTGGATGATCATTTTAATGTTAACAGATCTCCTGCCTCCATGAACACTCATTACGTACCATACATGCCCACTACTGATATAGCAGTTGCATTTAAAAACACGATTTAATCCCAGTAACTAAGTAACTAAGATAATGAATTATAGTCTGGTCTTTTGTATATCGTTTGCAAAATATGGGGAATGATAGGCAGTGGACCACTGTGAAGGACATAAGGAGTCTATCTTCTAAAACCTACAAACATATATTTTTTCCACCTACAGTTAAACCAATAGTTTTTACTTCATGTGATGTTCTTTAACATTAATGCATGTAATGTTATTTAAAACTGCTTCAATGGATACACGCAAGAACATGACTGGTTACTGTGGTCATGGAAAACTCAGCTAAGAAGTACAACGAATTTTTATTTAACTGATATCTAAAAAAAACAAAACCTAATAAATAATACAAAACTATAATAGCGATGCTGTGTATATCATTCACTGCTACACATTGCCAATAGTTTGTGTTTTTCTGTTTGTGTCTGTGTGGTTCCTCTAACCTAGTAAAGTTTTTTTTTTTAAGTGCTATTTTCATCCCAGGTTCTGTTTTGACTCCAGTTTATTCCCACAGAGCGCTGCTTTATGTAGTAATTTTAATGAGATGACTAACTATTGTTAATTATTATTATTTATTTCTGTGGAATATCATCGTTTGTGTTTAGTTTACTATAATGTGCAAGCGTTTTTCTTCTGAAAAACTAAACATGTACTCTATTACCCATATTCCCTTGAGGCGTACTTGCGGCAGCTTTGCGACATTTCCAAACGATTTTCGCGGTTTACGGCTAGTTTATAACTTTGCTACCTCCATGGTGAGTGGAGCAAAATGTTCAACAAGAAACCCCGGAGAAACTTTCGGCAAAGAAAAGACTGCTCCAGCGACGATGAGGACCAGCCAAAGAAGAGCGAAGAAGGAGAGGAAAACCCGGAGAAAACCGCTCCAGCTGTGGTAAATAAGCCCCTTAAAGCCGCGCAGAGCCGCGGCATCACTTGCAGCTCCAAGCGGGAAGCGACGCCTCCGAAGCCGGATTCCAGTGACGGAGAAGACGGTGAGAGCGTGGAAATGACAGAAGAAAGAGAAGAGAGAAAGAAAGACCAGGAGGGGACCAAAAAGAAAGAAACCTCTGTTTTGAGTTTCTCCGATGATAAGGAAGGTAAGTAAATGTAAACGAGGCGCTTTAAGGTAAATATCTTTAACTCCTCAGCTCACTGACAACTTTAGAGCAACGTTAGGAATTTGGAAATATTAATCTCCTGTTATCTGTTGGTAAAAGAGGTGAAGAACCTAAACCTCAAAGATACAGTGACAGTTCATAGAGTTCCTAAATGATTTTATCCACTGTCAGTGTTTTCCCTGTCATCTGTCCACATCATCTGCCCAGATGCCTCTTGAACCCCATGTGTTTTACTTTATTGGACCCGAAGGTGACAATAGACACCATTTCCCACATATTGAGACAATGTCACACATTTTGTGTGGCTCTACTTTGCAAAAGTAAAAACATACGATTCCCCCCTAAAAACGTGTGACTTATGAAGAAAAGCTGATCTATGGGGGAATCCATATTGAAACCCAGTGAGGATTATCTAACAGAGCTGCAGCTGGAATACTCAACATTTAGTTTGTAGTGGTCTGATCATCCTAACAGAGGATGGCGGTTGGCGGTGATTGCCCAATGTAACGGCATATAATTCTGGTTTGTTTCACCTTCTCATAGCTGAGGAGTCTACGTTTAAATTGAAGAAGTCATCTGAGAAAGCAGTTCTGTTCCAAATTAGGAAGAAGGAGGCTCCGCCTGCCAAGACCATCGTCAGCACAGGTAGGTCCATGATGGGAACAAGAACTCTTAGAAACAGATCTTGAATACAGTATATGTGCATTAAATACACTCACTGGACAGGTGTGATATGTGTATCCAAAAGAATGCATCCATTCCATAGGAGGTGATGAGTAGGGAAGTGACAGCAACAGATCCATGTGTTCACAGGTTTTTTCCTGGTTTAGTATCTGCAGTTTAGAGATGATTTTGGTAGAGGCAATGAGGCTGTGGTAACTTATTTGACAGAAATTGATGTGTTTTCAAATCCCTTTTGGTCATAAATAAACCAAAATGACTATTTTTCTAATCCTTTCTAATCTTCAGATTATACTGTTAAGGGTTTACATATATAGATTCTTTGCAATATCTAATGTATACCAGAACGCATTTTTGGTGAGTAGACAGAATAAACATTTTTATGTCTTTTAGCTAAAATCAATGGCTTCCTGTTCTCTCTTCCACCTTCAGGGGCTGGTGGTGCTATCTCATCATCTGCTTCACCCAGGCAAGATTATAGCAGTCAGACGTCACCACATTCTGTGGATGATGACGACGAAGATGATGATGATGATGATGATGATGATGACAAGGATAATGGGAGCAATGATGACAGTGATAGCGATGAACGTGGAGTGGGATCTCCTTCAGCCAGCTCAGCCTCAGACTCTAGCAGTTCTTCTTATATGCCCGGTATGTTTTGTCAAAGAGAAGGACTCTCAGTTTGTTAGGGCTACATGATATGATTAAAATCATCAGTTGTTAATCTGGATTCATGGCTGTGTTTTTAAATTTCTTCTGCTTTGTTTGTGCCTGCAGTAAATATCCCCAATGCTAGAGAGATCGAGGCAGCCAAGAGACGGCGTCGTGCCAATCGAACCCAGAAAGAATTCATTCCCCTCAGTAGAGATGGCCAGAGTTCAGCTGGCAGCACACCAGATCACTACAGCAGGGAGGATGAAGATGACAGAGTCGATGATGATGATGATAATGAGCTGGATGATCACGAGAGGAGAATCGAGTTTGCCCCACGGATGAGGAGCATCAGGGAAAGAATTGCTGAGAAACTTGGTATGAGAGGGCGGGATACAGAAAAAATAGTATGAGGAGGTGAGAAAGAGAGAGAGAAATGGCAGGTGTAGAGAGAAGAAGAACGGTGGGGAAGCATGAAAATGTGAAAGCTGTTTAAGTTAAAAAAGAAAGGTGAAATTTGTCATAATAGGCCTGTCTGAATAGTTCGTATGGATTTTAACCAAACCGTGAATTTTAATTGTCCTATTCTGTGTGTTTTAGGAGAAAGTGATGGCAGTCGGTCAGGGACTGATGGGGAGGAGCAGGAACTCTGGGAAGAGACACAAATTGGGAAGGGAGTCAAAAGACGACCAGGGGAGCAGGTATGAGGGCCCATTGACATCTTGTTTTTGATTCTCATTATTCTGTTAGCACATATCTATAAATGCTGTTACTGTAAGTTATGCACCTGTTTTATACCTTTATGCGTGTCTTTTTGCATTGTTCTGCTGTCATTGCCTTTTGTCTTTTTATCCTCCTTTTATCCTGATATTTTTCATTAGAGCCCATCTGGCAGTGAGTCCAGCAGCTACAGCAGCAGTAGCATAAGCAGGCGAGATAGAGGAAGACAGAAGAAGAAATCTGCAGGAGTCAAAGTTCCAAAGATGCTTCCTCCTGTCACTGTCTCAACGGTCAAGAGAAGGATCGCTGGAAAGTTAGTTTGCTCTTTATTCCACACACTATAACGATTTAAAATATTAATGACAGAACAGATTAGGATTAAATGTTTAAATGATACACTGTACAGCAGTAGTAATTCCTATTAGCATGATTCCAGAGGCTAATAAACATTACATTTATACACTGTGCTTTTATTACTGCATGCTGCCAAAACATGCAACACACATTTCCCCCCATTGTACACTTAACTCCTCCACTTTGTAATATTTTTTTTCTTCCTAGACTTGATTCGTTGAAGGAGGTGTACAGAGCACGCCAGGCAGAGCTCAGAAGGATGGAGGGCGATGTTGAGGGTGCTAAAACCTCGTTGGAGAATCTGGAGGAAAGCTCCTCAGAGAAGCAGCTTAAGTTTTACAGGACCATGACGACTTATGCCCACAACATGGTGGAGTGTTTGCAGGAGAAGGTCAGAAAAGAAAAGTTAACATTTAAAGCAACAACTGAAAAAAGAGTAGTTTATCTTTAAGCTTTAAATTGTTCTACTCTGTATTCATATGATATAAACCAGTACAGCATTATCTGGTTTTTTTTCCCTCAATACTTGACTAAATTATCCCAGATAAATAATCCCACAATAATTTAGGTGACTCTCCTTTTATTTGCTGAAGGTTGTTGAGATCAACTCTCTGGAGCTGGAGTTGCACACTCTGCTGTCTGACCAGATGGAGGCGCTGTTGGCTCAGAGACGAGAGAAGATTAAGGAGCAGGCAGACCACCTGCAGCAGCTTAGCTGTGAGTGAAGTGTGTGTGTGTGTGTGTGTGTTTAAGTGTGTGTGTGTGTGTGTGTGTGTGTGTGTGTGTGTGTGTGTGTGTCTCCACGTATATTAAAACCTACTGTGCAGTGTGTCTCAGGATGTAATATTTAAATTAACTGGATGTAATTTGTAGATAACACAGCAGAGCAGAGTGCAAGTTCAGCCAATGGATCAGAAACTCAGTGGTGAGTGTAATGAAATACCTTTCAAGATTACATTTCCTGGTTTGCTTTGTTACTTTTCTAATTTATTCTGTTCATGTATTAGAAAAAGGAAGTATATGCATGCATTTGAGCAGGTACTCCATTCTAGTCTTGCACAGATATGGGTTTAATATTTGTCTCTGTTTTCCAGTGAGGTAAACGTCGGTGTTAAAACTGAGGAAGACTTTGATATGGCTGAAGACACACAACCTTCAGCAGAAGAGCAGGAGCAGCTGCAGAAGAACATAGGTGAGGCGTGCTTGTTCAGCTCTCTGTATGAGCATCAATTTGTAGGCGAAGGCTTTGCTAAAACAGTGTACCTTAAACACAGTGAAGTATAATACAATTAAATTCTGCAAGACTGCAATATAAATATTTTCTATTTATTACGGCAACTCTCTTCTCTCTTTGTGGCTTTCTCTTTTAGTTTCTAGGCTATAAACTTGATCCTGATTTGCTTGATGCCTGTGTATTTATCTGTCTCTCTTTTCTTCCCCTTTCTGTGTCTGCTCCAGCTGACATACTGTTGAGGTCTAAGGCAGTATTTTCTGATGTCCAAGAAGACTTCTGCAGTGTTAAAAAGATTCTGTCTCGCTTTGAAGAATGGAGGGAATGCTACTCGGAGTCCTACCACAATGCTTATATCTCTCTGTGTCTGCCCAAGTTGCTGAACCCCATCATCAGGCATCAGCTGCTGGCGTGGAACCCTTTAAAAGTACTTGAACTTGTGTACGCATACAGAGGGTTTGAGGTTTTAGACATGGATTAACCCTACTCCCAGACTAAGACCTGCATTTAAAAAAAAAAAAAGAGAAAAAAAAAAGTTTGTGGTCCAGGACTAGGCTTAATCCATGTCTGGGGAATTGAACTGTAAACACAGCTGCCATTAGTTATGTTATAATATGCAGCAATAACCATAGATTTATTGTTGTGTCTCAGGATACCAGTGGAGACTTTGAAAACCTCTCATGGTTCACAGCAGTGGAGACCTTTTGTCATGGACATGGCCACGAAGAGCTGGAGCACACAGACAGACAGACGCTGTCCAGCGTCATAGAAAGGACCGTCGTACCCAAAATGACTGGTACTGTGGACTCAATGATCTGTGCTCCCCATAATTTAAGAAGCAAAAACATCCAAGTACAGGACTGCATAGGGGTCATTGCTTTTTCATTTTTAAACTAAAATCCATTTCATGATTTAATCTGAGGCAGTATTATCTGAGCATTTTTTCTTTTACTTTGCTTTTTGGTTCAGCTTTTCAGGTGCTGTGGATAATCAAATCTAAATCATTTTTTAGGTCCAGAATGTATGAATCGGCTTAGGCATTTAGAATAGCTTTATGCAGCAAAATTAACAGTCCATACCAAATGAATTACCAAGTCACTCTGCCTATAACTAATATTTTACAGTGGTCTCCCTTGCCTGGTATAGTTATATTGGAACGAAGGTTTGCCTTGAATTCCTCTTAGCCTTTTATATTGATTGCTCTCTGCTGGTCTTTGAAAAATCCATATGCACATTATAATGACCTCAACTACAGACACGAGATGTGTCAAATACTGACCCTGCCTGTCTTTGTGTGTCTTTGTTTCCAGCTTATGTGGAGCTGGTGTGGGATCCCATGTCCCACCAACAGTCTGTCTGTCTGACTGATGTGTGCCACAGTCTGAAGGAGGACTATTCTGTCTTTGAAGGAGAGCATAGCAAGCCAATCAAGGTAAAGCCAACACTTACACATTTTTCAAAACAAAACTCACCTTTGCTGTTGTCTTTTACCATTTAAAACGTGCCTATTATTTACTGGGTCGTACTTTCAGATACATATTTTGTGTATTTGTCTCCCACTCAGGCATTCACAGAGGCTCTGGTTCGCAGGCTGAGAAGCTGTGTAGATGAAGATGTCTTTATTCCCCTGTACCCCAAAAAGTGAGTTTCTGTTTGATGTGTTTAAAAATGAATATCAGGTGTTGAGTACAACACCTGCATTTTGTATCCTTTTGTTCCTTATTTGATACAAAGAATAGTACTTCCTTGTATTAAATAAGGAAATGTATCTAAAACTCTCTTCAGTCATTAGATAAAATTTTCAGTTAATAGTCAGAGATGGTCCTTTAAACCTGTTGTATTTGCACTTTATTTATACTGTCTGATCTTCTATTCAGGTTTCTTGAAGAGGCGTCTTCACCTCAGCGTCACTTCAGAGATCAGCAGTTCTGGACAGCTGTAAAAGTACTGCTCAGACATTTGTGTTGTGTCAGATTTTGACTGTATTTTGAAACTTTTCAAGCTAATATCAATTGCATTGCTTTTCATTTAGCTCTTAGGCAATATGGGGAAGTGGGATTTACTGCTCCCCGAGTCTGTATTGAAGGAACTGATGCTGGAGAAGCTGTTGAACCGATACCTCATGACCACACTGTGCAGTCACACGCTGTCCAACAATGCTGTTTATGCATGCAAAAAGGTATTTGAATGCATCACAGTTGTTGGTGTTCTACATATTAGTTTGACGTTGATAATGATGCTTTATCACTCCTCGCTCCCTCCTCAGATAGCAGATGGTCTACCCCCGTCTTGGTTTAAAGGGGAGAGCACCTGTTTGCCTCAGCTCCACAATTTCAGAAACCACATAGTTCAGAAAGTTCATGCCATCTGTAAACAGCAGCCTCCCACAGATCCCAACACCAGGTAATAAAGCATGTTTTTTGTAGAAAACAGTAAGATAAGTCAACATCAAATAGATGCCCTTTTTAAATTAATTTTATATTGCTAGATTTTTTTTGTTTCACTTGATACACAAGCTATTGGAGACTTTCCTGCAGTGTGACAGCAATATTTCTATAAAGTCATTATCTTCATACGTTTGTGCAGATGTTCCCCACCCAACAAATGTTGTAATCAGAATCATGTGTTTCTGCTGTAGGGCTGCTGTGGTTGACCTACTAAAGGTTTTGAGTACAATCAGATGCCACGACTCCATCATGGCCATAGCAGAAAAATACCACTATGAAGATGCCATCTACTCTCATCAGCTGCTGAACCCAGAGACTGCATGAGTCTGAAAAAGATCAAGGGAAGACGGCTCAAACTGAAATACCAACCGCCTAATGTGAGGTGGCGTGTACAAAACTGTATGCTCCACCTTGACTGAAGCAATAGTTGAGATGAACACGTGTTTGTAAAATAATTCACATTCCTACAATTTGGAATTGTGAATATGTCGCTGTTTAAACAGGATAATTGGATTTTTTTATGAATAAATGTCTTTTGTGATTGTTTGTTTAAACCTTTTGCCGTTTAAGGTGTTTGTGCGATTTCAAACTTCTTTTCTCTTTAATCCCACTCCACATTCGATTTTTATCACTGACATCACTACACAAGCTGCAGTCCTGTTGAGGTTTTCTTATTAAATTGTCCAGTTTCTTATGAACAGATGCTGACAAGACAGACATCTGAAGCAAGGACAGAAAGAAAGGAGATGAGCTTTGTCATCTCCTTTCCCCTGTCAGGAGTGTTTTTCTTTAGTTAATACCAATATCATCTGTCAGATCACATTAAATACAGTACACAGCACTGAGCTCAGTCAGGTCTCGCTTAAAAAAAAAAAGAGAAAAAAAGTTAACCACATGAGGTTTACTGCATGAAAACTTTGCTTTTCTAACAATTATAATACATATTTTAGACATTACTGTACCAATAGTAAAAATAATTGAATATACTGAAAGCCCATCAGAATCACCTGCATTATTTCAGGTTTTTGAGGGATGCTTGTGTACTAGAAGACAGCTGTAATAAAACTGATCACTTTGTATGTAACTAAAGCTCCAGATACACAAGAGAGACCGTGAACTCGTGTGGCAAAGATAGTCTATGAGAGAACTCTCCAAAGTGTGTTGGTATCAGTTCAGTTTAAAAAAAAAAGAAAAAAAAAATTAGGATTCACTTGTGATTCCAGTCTCTGAAGTTAAATGTAATTTAGAAAATACTTAACTGCCCAAATAGGCATCAAGACATTTCACGATAGTTGCCAAGTGCCAGGACTTGCTCGTAGAAGAACTCTTAAACTTTCTTGTACTACTAGTGCATACTCTACAATGTAAACTGACTTCACAGGAAATGCAGATGATGTTTCTGTGACGCATGAAAAAGATACAAGACTTGTAATTATTTGCGGAGTTGGCTTTATTTCTGAGCAAAGCAAAGCACACCAAAACAACCCCAAAACAGCTTGCCACGTGCACACAACGCCCAAACATGAAAAACAAGTCTACGCTGACAAAAATCATCACTGCAGGTGAAACTAATCCAGTCAAAGGAGCAAGGAAAAGATGTTTACAAGCCCTGTTCGGTTTCATGGAGTAACTCATGCTGTTTGATGCACAGGCAGCTGGATTCATTATTCTGACAATGCTCAAAGGTAACCGTTTTGAAGGTGAACCCCTGGAAATTCAGGCTAAAAGGAACTAGCCTTTAAAAAAAATAAAAGCAATTAGTCCAACAAGCAAGGAAGATTTTAACTACAGTGACAGGCCAGGAAAGGCAGGCGTGTACATAAACACACAGCAGGTCTCTGTCCTCTACCATTGGCTTTACTTCACACAACCAGAGCAAAATATGTACAGCTATCATGTTAATGCTACTTAGTATTACTGCTATACATATAAAGCTACTGTATGCTACAACGCTTAGAGTGCAGAAGTTGACTTTCCAAGAAAGAGGTGTTTCATGAAGTTCACAACAGCTGCAGTCCTTGAAAATCATTACAAATCTACTGCAAATAGTAATACTTTGTTTTAAACTGAAGGGAGCATGCAGTTTTTCCCCTTTCCTCGTGTCCAATTAGTCCCATTCTGTTTAAAGTGAATCCCAGTTGTGTGGCAACTTAAACAAGACTCTTTTTATTCTATTTGTTGCACATAGAAAATGTGTCTAACCAATTCCTCTTAGTCTGATTATAATTTAACATGCTTTCTTTACCATTTGTGTTTAAAGATGTGAAGTAAATCCGGTTCTTCCCAGAATTCCTTTTTCAAGTCGCCAGAAATTGTGTTAGTGGAGGACCATGCGAAACCCATTTGTTTTACTGCCCTTGGCTAGAAAACACTGCCACAGTTGTGCTTTTTTGTTTTGCAAGCAGAACTTTAATACATTCAAGCTGAAAAGAGACAGGCAAGTTTCTGACTAAGTGAAAAGAATAAATGTCAAAAATAACACCAGAAAAAAACCCCAAAAAACAATACCAGGACTTCATCTGAAACTCATCTGTCTTGTGATTAAACAGCTCTCTTCCAATGTTGGAAACTTTTTACTTCCTGTTATGCATATTAGTAAGTGCTCACAAAAACCTGGAGAACGGCAGCAGGGAGAGAACAAACTTTAGATGACAGAGAACTGGATGCCGTGCTTGTTGAGGCGGTCGACTAGTGTGGTCTTCGCAAACGCAGCTCCTGGAGTATATACTCCTCCCCTGGAGAATGTACAAAATTAACTGTATTAGACCAAGTCCCAGAAATGTCACCAAGTGAGATTCACTTATACATAAAACCACTACGCTTGTGCATTGACTAATATTGAATCATGACAGTGACTCAAATGGTGAAGCAATATATGACATTTTTCACATTCTCACGCACACATTTTGAACTTTGAAGCCGTTTTACACTAATACACACTCACATTTCACAGCAGCATTTAACAGCATGCAGACTTCCATCTGATTTATGAGTAAATTCAGTCATCCATTTTATTTGGGAGTGAGTTTAAATTATTATTTACAAAGACTGGTAAGATATACTTGATGTTTTGTCATGTGATAAAGGCAGAGTACATCCTGGAGTGATCACCAGTCTATTGCAGGGCTATCACAGAGAGTGAGCAGCACAGTGATGCTGCACTGCTTCCTGTGCGAAGTTTGCATGTTCCCCATGTGCTCTAAATTGACCTTACATGTGAATATGACTATGAATGGTTGTCTGTCTCTCTTAGTTATCCTATGCCAGGTGGTATAGGCTTAAGCCCCTCCCTGTGACCCTGAATTTTATAAGCTGGAGAGGGAGGTTGGGTGGATGAATGTTGTGGTTTGTAATTGAGTGTGAAGTCACATCCAGGTCAGGCGGTAGATGTGGGGGAGTGTTGACTCACGTTTTAGGCAAGGCTGCAGCTTCGTTGAGAAGGGTTAGAGCAGCCTGAACCATGGCGATGGGCGTGGCCACGTATCCAGCCTCTGAATAACAGAAAGAAAAATTACTTGGATTAGACTTGGATTGCAAAGAAAGGCCAGGCTGGCTACCTGGGCTAATTTGTATTCCTTTCACTCCAGAGAAATGGTGCCATGTTTCCTGTTTTCAAGGACTTTTAAGAGTCTGCTGCATGGTGATTGCATCAAAGACAAAATCTTGTCTTTGATGACCCTTAATTTCAGATTACCTGGTCCTTGAACCCGTGTGCGGATTTTGGCGCTAGGTTTTTCTTGGGAGGTGTCCTGTTCCTCAGTGTAGCCCTCTCCATAGAAGGTAAACTGGAAGGATGAAGCCTCCATCTAAAACATGCCAGAAAACAGAACACCTTCTTTAGCAGACATAACCTTTTTTGTTCTGTTTTTATTTTCACATGGATTTAAGATTAACTGTAGACTGTTTGTGCTTTACCTGCTTCCTAGTTGGTCCAGCCTTCGAAAACATTCCAAAGGAGAAGAACTCCGGGTACTAAAGGCAAAGATTAAAAACAGATGAGTGTCACAGCATTTCCAAACACCCATGATGTATTTTATACTGTACAGCTACAGTCAACTGATATTATAAATGCAGTAAACCACATTTTGTGTTAGCTTACTTTGATGAGCAGATTCCGTCCAAAACTGAACTTGACCAAGAACAAGAACATCATGCCAGCAAACAACATTTTGATGATGTTTCCGATACCTCCTATTCCTGCATACGCGCCATACTGGACCTGCAGTTTATGATGAGAGGCAGTCAAATACAAGCGGCACAAATGTGAAAAAACAAAGTTGTTGTGTCCTGGACACCACGTCGTCACATGAGATTTTACAAGTGAATCAGCAGACATTTAACACAAGTACAATGTGTGTAAAGCGGTCCCCGGATGTTAAATTTAGAAAAAAAAATAAAATAAAGATATTAAAGAGAAACTAGCTAGTAAATAAATAAAAGACTGACCGGAGTGGCTTGACATTCCTCTGTCAGGAAGCGCTGAGTTCTCTTCACAACAGAGGGATCTGAGCCCATGAAGGGCACAGAGTACTGCTGGAGCTCATTACAGTAGAACAGCGCTCCCCTACAAATACAAGCATTTCAGGGATTACACAAAATTATGTGTGGGGCAAGGTGTAATACATGCATTTGTGCACTATGGGACTGTAGAATCTAACAGAAATGATCTTTCTGTTATATCAAACACACGCTCATATATGCATCTACACATCAGTTTACATCCTATCAGAGGAATCATCACATCTGTGTTATTAGCTGCTTGCATGCACACAGTGGCTCATAACTGTTGCCAGCTATGCTCTTGAAATGGGACAGGTAACAAATTAATACTGGTATATACTAATCAGTACCAAAGTATTGCTAATCCCTTATCCAAATGGTGTTGCTAAAGATTTATATGTAATGTTAATTCATTTAACATGGTTATGATATGGTTGAGTGATAACATTTAAAGATGCTGTGCGGCAGACAGAAGTATTTAGTATCCTCTGTGAAAAAAATGTAGTTGCACACAATAAATGTAGAAACGCCACAAGTACTGCATTTTTTTAATATCTGAACATGGATGCTGTACCGGCATCTTCCATGCAGCCTCATACCTCCACATGAAGCCATCTCAGCCTCAAGTCAAGGTAACACATACTGCTGAATAGTATCAGCTTCAGAGTACTGATAAGTACTGGTATTGACATAAGAATGAATAAAATTCTAACAACAATCCTTCATACTGTCTCCAGACAGTTTTTTTAAGGTCAACCAACGCAAAAATTAACCCGAAGCAAGCAAATTGAAGCAAAACAAAAAAAATACTTTAAATTAGCTTTGTGTACCTGCGTTTAAGCTTTGTGCCAACCGTGGGGAGAGGTTTGTGATTAAACTTTCTCCTAAGATTCTGAAGCTTCTGGCTGTCAGCAAATCCATAGATGGCTGACTGCCATGTGCCATCATGGATACACCCACCCTGTCAGAAGAAAACAGAAACACGCGCACACACACACACGTGAAATAAGAAAATATGGAGACCATACGTAAAAATTACTGAGCACAAGTACAGAAGAACGTGTGTAATGAAGCTTAAACAACAAGCTGGTTCACAGATTCATACCTCAGCTCCTGCACTGACAGTCAGGAAGCTCTCCACGGCAGTCAGTGTGCCTGTGGATAAACAAATACACAAGTTTATATCATTAAATCATTAACTCCATAGCCCTGTCAAAGAGAGCTTAAATTTGAATAATATTGTGTATATGAACATGTATACTGAATGTGTAGACTGTGTCACTATTTGCATACCCTTGAACTGGTCTCTGGTGTAGAGGACCCCCATGTCTGCAGGAATGGAGTCAAATCCACAGCTCCCAATGATGTACACACCTTTTTCAGCTGCCTGGCTGCTGTAGTTCAATTGCATGCCCTCCAGAAACTAGATAACAGCAGAAAGAAACTCAAGTTAAGGCGCACGCAGACACGCGCACGCACGCACATGCACGCACGCACAAAAAGTCTTACATTTCTAAGATATTTTTTTTTAAAACCTTTTTGCATTTTCTTAATTAAAGCATGAACAAGACAATTTGCCAAAAACACCTAAATATACTGTCACTGGAGGAAAGATTTTTTTTTTTTTTTTTACAAATGCAAAAAACACCATGTTCTCAATTCTTAAGGAAGGTTATATTTCATGTAGCTTTCATGCAACCTTTTGGAAATGAGAAATAGTCAGGGAATACACATAAACCTAATAAAAACTAAATTTGGATCACCAAAGCGTCTGCATCTGTGTTGCAGTAGGACTTATTGCGTCACACATGAGCACCTGACAGTAAGGCAGCTGTTGCTGTCATGGGACCCAGTGAGAAATAATTTTGTCTAACTAGCTGCAGCATCAAACTCAGCACATCTCCCATTTATTTCTAAACAAGAGCTGAATGTTAGCTTTGTGCACAGTAGAGGTGGGAATCACCATACATCCCACGATACGATATTATCACAATACTTATATTATAAGTATTGCAATTTTATTTATTTATTATTATTATTATTATTATTATTATTATTATTAATTTATGAAAACTATGCAGCCCATTCAGCAACTGAAGAATTTGAAAGTAAATTAAAACAAAATATAATTTTTCATTAAATAAAAAAGTTTTAAACTTAATTAAAATAAAACATGTCTTAAATTAAAATAAGTAAACTGTCATGTTTATTGCTGCCAAAAAAAAGTTAAACACATTTGGACAGTGAAGGAATGTCAGGATTCTTGCTCAGAAAAAGGATCAACATGCTCTGAAGTCAGAGCACAGAAACCTTTTTTGTAACAAAATATCGATTTCTGCTGTCCCTGTATCGATACATTATTAGCAAACAAAATATCACGATACTACACAGTATCAATTTTTTCCCCCACCCCTAGTGCACAGTTCTAAATCATGTTTACCAGTGTGTGTGTGTGTGTGTGTGTGTGTGTGTGTCTGTGTTTTCCTCAAGCCAACATCAAACCCGAGGAAACCTTCATACATTACAGTACAAACCTGAGGCTCCCCACTGATGTCAATATGGTGTGCTCCATTTTCCACGCAGGCTTTGACCACTGGCTCCCCATAGAATCTGTACTATAAACACAGACAGAAACTAATTGAATTACTTAATTTTCACAATTTTAAAAATTGGCCATTTTCCCCACTGCGAAATCCTTGTGCTACACAGGTGAAAATCCATCTTCTCCAACACACATCACGTAGCATTTGCTCTCAGGTACCAGTGTCTTTGCTCCCCCTAATTGTTCAACATGAAACGATCCCTCCCTGGCTTTCCACACAAAAACAATTTGCAGCAAATCCTGTTGAACGTGTTCACTTCGTTGCCAGGTGTTAACACACTGGTTTATTTTAGATACGCAAGCAAAACCTAATATAAAAACAACAGGCTTCTGTGTCTGAGTTTGAAGAAAGCTGGCAGGGTGCTGCTGTGCATTACAATTGTGGTTACTGTAGTCGAAGAGTTTGATTAAATAATACAAACAAACAAACCTGAATGATGCACAGGATGCAATTCAGTGGTGCTGGAAACCCACTCTTCATTCCAACTTTAACATAATGCTAGCTATTGTGTGCTACACGTCAGTAGCCTTCATTGTGTGAATGTAAGCTGAAGTGAACGCTGCTCTGAGTGAGTGAGTGAGTGAGTGAGTGAGTGTGTGTGTGGGTGAGTGAGTGAGTGAGTGAGTGAGTGAGTGAGTGAGTGAGAGAGAGAGAAAGAAAGAGAGATTCAAAGAAGGAGAAAGAGAAAGAGATGGGGGGTGATAACTTATTCTTATGCCAAAGCAGGATGCCATCACACTAATCTTGGCAGTTTGTGTGAGAGAAAACTAGTTTATGTCATGACATAGAGCAAGTAATAATACACAAACACAAGCTTCTGTGGAACTGTCAACTTACAGGCCCGACGCAGTTGAGAACAATCACAGCCTGTTTGCACATGGCTGCAAGGGAGTCTGGTTCCCCGACATCTGCGACGATGATGTCCACCTCCGCCCTCAGCTCAGGCTTACCTACACACAAAGTCGCATAAGTAACAGCATTTTCATTCGTTTCATATAAACCAATCAAAGTCCAGTTCACTGGACTTTCATTTGTTTATATGGAAGTCCAATGAATACGTCTGGCAGCATATTCACAGGCAGTGCTATTACACCCCAGCTATCACACTACTATCCGAGCAAATATGCAAAGTCGGTCACTTATTTTTGTCTGTGTAAACATTTTCTGTCATACTGTTAAAATTACAAGGAGTTATGATGATTGTTTCAAACTGGATGAAATGAGGGACTGCATAAAGGTCCAGAACATGAACTGTGTTAACTGGGAATCAGGAAAAAGCTATTCTAGTAAAGTCTATGAATAAAAACATGAACTTGTAAATGATTATAACAGGTAAAAAAAAAAATGAAGCCAGCCTCCTAAAGGAATATTAAAAGTTTTGCCCTGATGAGATTAGCCTAGTTTAGTCAAATGAATATAAAAGGCCCCAAGTCATTTTACAGTCTGACAGAACAGCAAGTGGTCACAGACACACATCTGTGGAGAATGAAGATGAAAAATATTACTTATGTGTAAAATATACTGTTTTGTTATTCCTGAGTTTGAGTTTTAACTAATAGACGTGCAAATGTGTGAGAACTCTGTACACCATTCGAGTGAAAACGAGGACAACATAGTGTAAAAGAATGCAGATAATGCACAGGCTGGAAGAAATATCTTGAATAACTAAGACATTAAACAGCATGAGTAATTTTAAAATATGCCACTGTAACTATAGAAAGCCTCTAGAAGACAAACAAACACATAAGCCATCTTCAGTGCTCACTGAGAGGCTGGACTAGAGTGCTGTCATGGACGGGGATAGTACAGCGAACTGGTATGTTCCATCAGCTGTTGCACACTCCCTGAAGAGAAAGCCAAAGAGGATTGGACAATAGAATAACAATCTAATCCTTTGGAAACTTGAATCACTATAACAACAACAGAATAGCTCCCTGATCTTCAGCTAGTGATGGACTCAATTATCCATGTTTAGCGTGTTGCATAGATACAAATCATCAACCTGGAAACTTACTGCCATTCTAAATATGTTTAGTATATATATCTGTTATTCCACACCACATTTTTGAATGTATTCCTGTGAATAGTATTTCTATTTCTGCTCGGTGACTGCAGCACCAATGGCAGAATTCCACGTGCTATTGATTATTTGACATATAAACTGATGATATTTTACTTGGATTTTCTGTTTGGGAAAATAAGACAGTCTGTTAGATAAGAAAATAATCATGCGATGCATTCCTAGTTTCTTCCTCTGAAGGAATTAAACTGCACTATTTTGTTTGAAATGTTAATTAAAATAATGTTTATTTAGTTGATCAAGCAATAAGAGGCCGAGATAAGAACAATTTACAGCTTACTGTTTCAACAACTGGCAAAACTACTTCATAAACACTTTCATTTGATTATTTGCAAGTTGATTTAAGCATGTAACCAAATATAGTCATAGATTTTGAATTTTAACAGAGTAAAGTATCTTATCTATAGTAGAAGAAGAATTATCAAGGATTAACCTTTGGTTGCAACATCAGCTTTACTGTACTTTGAGTTGAGGGTCAACGTCACAGCAAATTCAATGTAACCCTGGCAATGTAACCATGTTTTAAGAAAACAATAACTGTAGCCCTGCATTGAAAACATTTTTTATTATTATTTTTAAATTGCAAACAACACAAACAACCCTTTGTGAAGACATCCCAGCGTCAATAAGCATATGCGCTCATTTCTCCTCCTCAGGCTTCTTGCGGTAACAAATTGAAGTATAAGTGCATGCATTTCATCTATATCTTTATTTTATTATGTAAACAGTCTGTAAGTACGGATTTGTGTTTTTCCAGTTTTAATTTTCATTTCATTTAATTAAAATGCTTAAGTCAACAAGAATACCCTTATTTTAGTGACTATCTGCTTGTATATGCACAGCTTATGGGATCAATCGGATACATACTGAGTGCTCCGGCGGCCTGCTCCAGAACTTTTTCCAGCTTCTGTTTGCTCCTACCGGCCACGGCCCACTTCAAGCTCCCCTTTGGACCCTCGGACGCCGTCCGGGCCACCTCTTCCACCACAAACTGACCCGTGAACCCGGAGGCTCCGAAGATAACCAGATGGTACGGCCTGCTTGAAGATGTTTCCACACGCGCCATAGTGACAGCAGATAAGCTCGCACAGACACCTGCAGCCCTTGCACCAGGATCCTGGATCCAGTCTGACAGCCTGGCAGACTGCGTGCGTTTTTACGGCGCTCCTTGGTCTACTTCCGTAGCAGGATAATATGCTAATATGCTAGTAGATATTGACAGCAGTGGGAGTTTTTAGCTGTTTAAACAATTTCTTCCGAAGGAACTGGAGTTATTATATTATATTTAGGACAAAATTCTATGTATTGTTTAGTTTTCTGCGAAATATGTGTAACTTATATTGGTTTATTCCTGTTTTTGAAAGTGTTTCTACGCTAGCCATATTAGGCCGACTACTTCCTCGAGTGTTCTGATTGGCCTACGCAGTAGTCGCCTGTCAGTGACGAAAGCAGCTGCGTCTTTAACACCACGAGTGTTGCAAAAACAAGGCACGCAGGGTTAGGTCAGGATGCGGTGGGCTCAATGTCACAGAGTTTTTCCAGCGAGCAGATAGACGAGAGTAAACGTTAAAGTCTGAATGTCTTCAGATTTGAAGCAACTGCTGGATAATCTGCAGTGAGGTATGCTCGCGTTTTTCACTATTACATAACCGTTTGATATGATAGCTTTAAGAGAGGTAGCTAGCGCACTGCTAGCCTCTCGGCTAACAACTTTAGGTTTTAAAAATGTCTCTCGGGTTCAGGTTGTTTTGCGCCCTTTTGACAATTAAACAATATGTGTGAGCTCCACTGTAAACTCTTCTGTGATGTTGATAAGGTTAAGTAATAGTCAGCACGTGTGCTTGCTTATGAAAACCCACCCACGTGCTATCAGATGGGATTGTTCTGACTAGGGTGCACCGGTTTGCCAGTGCAATCGTGAAATTGTCTATGCTAGCGGTCGATTATTTTATTATACACTCTTGAAATTGGGTATTTGACCACCAAGCTGAGCAAGAGTAGGTAAAAGAAGAATGTGTGAGAAATGACATTTAGTCTTACAATGTATTCGTGTTTGTACGTATGTTTTTTGTTTTCTTCTCCCCTTATTGTCTCATCTTCCCTAAACTTAATATCAATTTCCATAGTTATGTTGCTGACACAGCTCTAACGGTCTACCAAACCTCCCACCGGTCTCTCACCCACGCCCCAGTGTATTTGCCTTCAGGAAATCTAATCCTTGTTCTCCAGCGTCTTTGAGAGGTTCCCCTCATAGGCACCAAATCCGACTTTTTTCCAAATGTTACACTTTTTCCCTCCCCTTTGAAAACTTCTCAGTTCCTCCATCCCTGTGGGGTTAAGAACCCGAGTGTTCACACCTTGGAAACGTCTCGCATCGATTACTGCAACTCATTACTTTGGTTTTCCTCTGAAGTCCATCCATCCATGCCATTCCCTTTCCTGTCTGAAAATGCACCTGTTTAAACGAGCATATTTACTCTTCGTGTCTTCCACCTTTTTATATGTTAACTTGTTTTATTGATTTGATATTTTCTTTTTTGTATACTTATGTGTTTAACTCTTCTGCATAAGGTGACCTTGAGTGTGCCCTAAAATCAAATGTGTTATTGCCTTTAATAATATTTCATGTCATTATAGTTATTGTGATTCTTCTTTTCTCTTTCTGTGCTATAGCCTCTCATAAAGGTCATCCACCATGTCCACCCAGATTTGCAGAGTGGTGGAGCTACTGCTCCGCTCTGCTTGCTGCCATACTGTCAGAGGTCAATCTTGTTTGAGCAAGGCAGTGTGGACCCCTGTGGGTCCCTCTAGCCTCTGTGCCTGTGGTGTGTCTGTGCTTCAAAGGAGGGCCTACAGTCTGGACTCCCTGTCTTTGGGTCCTGGTCGGCCCTCACTTGGTCCAAACTCTCAACAGCCCCAGTCAGAAAGGACGTCCCCTTCTTCTGCACTCACACACAGGAACCTGTCTGCTGTAGCTGTACAGGTAGATAATTTATTTAGGCTCTGATTGAAGACGATAGCCGTATACTGCATTTATATTGGTTGTAATTGTATGTTTCACTTTCATACTTGTATCTAAATTCAAATTTTATTTGTCACGTACACAGTCATACACAGTACGATATGTAGTGAAATGCTTGGACAACTGCTCGTGACCTAAAGAAAACAAAAAAGGAAAAAGATAGGAAATAAATATGAAAAATTAAAAAGGGTAAATTTAACTGGGAAAGAATAAGATAAAATATATAAATTAAAGTTGAAAATAAAATAACTGTACAACAAAATACACAATATAGAACTATATAAGAATGTATGAAGAAATATATATATATATATAAATAAATAAATAAATACACAATAACAGCAGCTGTACAAGTATTAACTGGAAATGAAGAATATAATGTCCAGTGTTATGCAATCCACATTTTATTTTATTTTATTATTCCATATTATACTTATATGTAGCATTGTAGTCTATGATCAACTTTATTTTTTACTGCTATTATCTAACAGTATCTGCATTCCTGTAGGTACAATACAATCTGCACAAAATCAGCATATTTTGCTGGATTTGAGGTTGTTGTAGCTTTTTAAGGCTACTTGATCCACTCAATGTGTACAAAAAAGTATGCATTCCTGGAAAATGCATGCATACATCAGTTGCGTTTTGTTTTGTTTTTTTCATAAAATAATGAAAAACAACTCAGCCCTGAAAACAACTCAAGTTTTTTAGTATAACTTGAGCTCTTTATACTGACAGTGCTGTTCACCCACTGTGTGCGTTTGTGTGTTCTTACAGGGCCAGTGTCGTCCTCTGTGCCAGTATGATTTCCTGGACCTTGGGGAGGTAGAGGAGAATGTACGACGGGCTCAGGCCTGCAAAAAAATCAGACACTTCATAGTGGACCCGGACCTGGCTAATCTGGTAGCACAGCATCTAGGACCTGATCTACAAGATGCTAAAACTGTTATCTTTGAATGTAATCCAGGTATGGGTTTATCTCTACAGTGTTGTGCAGCATTCTTCCATCTCTGCACAGATGATGATGACAAACTTAGTGTTTTTTGTTTGTTTGCTTTTGTAATTTTTTTTTAAACACATTGATATATTCAAATGTTATACTTTCTTATTATTGATGCATTTGTGCTTGCCTTTTTCAGGTCCTGGGGTATTGACTAGGACTCTGTTAAATGCTGGAGCTCAGAGAGTTGTTGCTCTTGAAGGTGATAGGTCTTTTCTACATGACCTGCAGGTAACTTTAACATCTCCAATCATAATACTGGTTTTTGTATCTTTACAAAGTCCCTTGTATTAACCTAAAAATTGTAAAGTGTCATATGTCACCAGTTAATATTTCTCGTTGATGTATAATCCACACAAATAAATGTTCCCCTTTCTAGGAGCTAGAAGGCCGACTTGATGGTCAGCTGGAAGTAGTTCACTGTGACTACTTTAAACTAGACCCCATTGGTCTTGGCAATGTGAAACCCCCAGCTATGTTCACCGATAAACTCTTCACTGACCTGGGAATCTCAGAATCTGCTTGGACTGATGGTGAGGAAAAACATAAAGGATTTTTATCCTTCCCCCTCTCACTGCAAACTACTTACTTTTGTGCTCAATAGTGCCTTGAATCCTAATTGGAGCAGACAAAATATAAAAATTTCATAACAGGAACTTTTTCAGTCTTGAAATATATATTTTTTAAAAAGGAATAAGCTCATACTTTGTTTACAGCTTTTAACACATTTTACAGCATTGCATGAGTTTTGTACCAGCCCATTAAAGTGTGTCTTTTGGTAAAATGCCTTTGTCTAGACATCCCAGTGAAGGTGGTGGGTATCCTGCCACAGCATAATGAGCGTGGCATGCTGCTGAAGATGGTTTATGCTTTGTTTGAGCGGCTGTCTGTCTACAGATATGGAAGAATAGAGCTCAACCTCTTCATAAGCGAGAAGGAATACCTGGTAATTGAACAACAGTATTTTAAGCTGTGTAGAAATGACTGTGTTAGAGTACAAATAAGCCTGTATTTTTGTGTTAATTGGATGGACGATGTAGATTAAACACATTCTTGTACTTCCTGATGTTTTTCAGGGGCAGCTTTAAGCTAAGTTGCATCTGTACTAGTCTTCCCTGCATTATCATATTTGTGCTGATAACACAACCTGTAGTTGCGACGAGTGTCTGCTCACTCATTAATCATTAATCTGACTTTCTTTAATCCTTGTGTAAAATATCCAACAACGGTTATCTCTCCATCAGAAAGTGGTGGCGCGCCCTGGTGAAATGCTGTACTACAGAGCCTTTGGCGTCCTCTGGCAGATGGCCTGTGAGATTGAGCTACTGCATAAGGTACAGTATGAGGCAGAGCACTTTCTGTTAATGCAGTTGGGCAAAAACCAGTGATTTAAACAGATGTTTTATAGAAATGTTTGTTATTTTTGTCTCTGTGTAGGTGCCGTGGGAGTCATTTGTGGTGTCATCAAAGCAAGGCGTACCTAGCTCTAAAGGCAAGGTAAGGAAGGGAATAGGCTCAATAACTGTAATTGGGTAACCTTGATTGTATTTTATATTTATGGTAAATGGCCTGTATTTGTATAGCCCTTTAATTAGTTCCTATGGACCCCAAAGCGCTTTACACTACATTCAGTCATCCATCCATTCACACACTGGTGATGGCAAGCTACATTGTAGCCACAGCTGCCCTGGGGCGCACTGACATTTCCCCTCGTCCTCTCCTCAGCTTCCAAATGATCACCTGTGCCTGGTGCGCCTGCGCCCACGGGCAGATCTGTTCTCTGCAGGACTGACTCCCTCCAACGCATCAACTCTACTGATGATGATCAAACAGTGTCTGGCAAAGAGGAAGGTCAAGCTCATTGACAGGCTCAAGTAAGCAGTGCACACACTGAATTGTCTAGATTAAATAGCCAAAATATTGCACATGCATTAGAGATGTGCTCTTACTGTAACAACTGTACACACACCAGTTTAACACCGGTCTAGTTACTTTGAAAAAAACCCTACATTTCCACATATTTGAGAGCTTTTGTTTTTTTGTTTTTTGTTTTTTGTTGCCAACGTTCTTTCCAATTCAACAAAACAAGCCTTTGTGCTATTAATAACATAAACCAAAGTGTACTGATTATTTGATTATTCCAGGGTGGATGCTCTTACCTTAGAAAAGTACCATAATTTAATCCAGAGATATCCGTTTCTGCAGAATCTTTGTCAAAGTCTTAAATGTCTTTGAAAGTTTCAAATATTTGGGCAGTTCCAGGATTTATAAGCTACACAGGATGGTTTTTGTCTTGAGAGGGGAAACATTTAGGACAGTTTGAGCAAGTATTATCTGTGCAGTCTCTTCAACTGTAATACACCATGCCTTTAGTGCTTCTTACAGAAGTTAGGACCATTTCCATTTAAAGAAAACAACAGTGGCCAGAATCTGTTAGTTGCCAATCATTGGTGAGTGGTTTTAAGCTTCTTTTGCTATTCCTTACTGTGTCTCTTATTTTTTGTTTTCTAGTCTCTGGTCACCAGACAGTGGCAGTAAACTGTTATCAGAGATGGGCATGTCGGAGGACATACTGACAGGCCACGTTTTTCCAGAGGAGTATCTTAGACTGTTCCAGCTGATGGACAAGAGCCAGGAATTCACACAGAGCTGGCTTTACGAAGAAATCTTGGAGAATACACTGAGGGAGGGTTGGGGCTAAAACCTAGACAAACAGACCATATATGTATAGATTTACAGTGTGCATACAAACACGTGTGCTATACTGATTATGTAATATAGATGATAATAATATAATATGTGGCAGAACTTGGAGATGCAGTTGTGATGTTATCACAGTTGTATTTGTTACTGAAATGATTTAAACGTGACTGTGACAAACTCCACAAACTTCAGGGCCGCGGAGGAAGGACATCAAATAAATGTTTCGATAAAGTGAGATTCTCAAGAGGGGCGATTTCAGAGAAACGCACTTAAATATGACACTTGGTCTTTAGCAATGAGAGAAGGGGAAAAATGCTACTGTAATTAAAAGTAAAAAAACTGTCTTAACAGTTACGTTTCTGCGTTATCACCAGAATCTCTGTTAACACCCAAATGGGTTCGTTCAAAAGAGGATACAAAATTTCTTAATTTTGCATGTGCTGTAATCGACGACTAGTACCGCTGCAGTTTTACTGAACAAAACCCCCAAGGTTTTGATACATAATCAAGGAGTGCTGAGTGGCGTCTGTCTTGTATATTTTTGTGTAATCAGTTGCAAGTCCATAAGCTAAAATGTGTGTAATACCATGTTTTCAGGACTGTGTGAGCTGTGAATGTGATGATTTCTAAACTGATCATTAAATCAGAATTTTCATATGTGGAGGAAAAAAAAATAGCTTAAGTGTTGTTTTATTTTTGGACCAGTGTAGATGCTTTGGACTGACTAAATTAATTACTTTGCTATCCTGATCATTGAAAACCTGTTGATTTTAGTTCTTTTTATACAATAATGTGTTAATACCTCATACAAGTGTCTGGTTTTATGTAATACATCTGTAGCAAAAAAAATTAAATAATTTTACAGTATTTTCTTTTCCCAACTGATGAGCATGAATTGAAGCTAAAATTGTTTTGTTTTTGTTTTTTATGGCAAAAAGCGTCAGTCTTTGCACATACTTTTTCATCTATCACAATAACATAAAAATGTTAGCTGCTATTTCAGATGACATTTTCAGCTTTTTGAGACAGAAAAGGGAGGAGGGGGGATTTTTCTCATTGTGTAGGACGAGGTACAAGAGATTTGATTTTATTACCGAGTCTACAGTTCGATGCAGTCAGGTGGCTGTGGATGAAAACAAGAGCAGAAGGTAGTGGACAGAACTGTGCTAACAGTGAAAAGACACGAGATGGCGACAATGCAGCACAGGCCCGACGATGACAGCGTTAGCAACGACCCCTGGCTGCTGCTGCCTGTGGGTGACACAGTCTTCACAACATCTCCGGCAAGGTGTCAGATGTTAGTTTTTATCGTTCGGCCACCCTTTTCAGCCGTAAGTGTCATGTCTCTCTTCTGTGCCGTCGCTGTTTCTAATGTCAGCTGATTTACAAGCTAGCTCCTTTATGTAACGTAAACGTATGTGTGCGTTTCAAAGGTGATCTAATGTACTCTGCTTGCGCTAGCTGACGTTAGCTTAATAGCAACATGTACGAAAACCAATCTGTCACATCAGCATCAAGTATCGATAGCAAACGGGTCTAACTAGTTACTGCATATTAACAGTCTGTGGGTCTAACACAAACAGTTGGTTATAAGCTGTTCTCATTTTCGAGCAGTTTGGCGAAGCGGCACTAGTCCGCAATGAAGCGTAACGTTAACATCAAATCAAGTGTAACCATTGCCACCGAGCTAATTTACATTTAACGTGTGCTAGCCTGTCATCGAACCCATCTACTATTCGGTTAAATAACCAACTTACAATTGCTAATCAGCTAATTTTTACGAAGTCCGTGTCAAAACGGGAAGTGACTGTTCCTGTCTGCTGGCAGTTCATGTGCTCCACGTTATTTTCTGTCTTACCTGGATAACATTAGCTTAAATATCCGGGGGTATAATATTAACCAACTTGTCGAGCTAGGTTTAATTAGGTTAGCTGCTAACAACACATTGGTTAAAGCAGGCTCGTCCAACTCATTTTCACCTATAGGGCCACATATATACATATACGCTAAGGCGACCCAGACCTGCTTTTTTCCCCATGTAATCCGATGAAAAACATATATTAAAAAACAAACAAACGAATTAATGAGCAATAGGATGCGATACCTTTAAAAAGTAAATGCATTGCAGACCAAAGTTTATCTAAAAAATAAAAAAGGAACAAAACACATGTAAAGTTTTGTATTTAGAACAATTTTATTGTGCTGTTTATATTTCAAACAATTCATAAAAAAAACTCTGGAAACACTTTTAACTTTCTATTTAGAAATAATACTAAGTAATAATTGCATCTTGATACGCATATTGTCTTTATTTAGCACCTTCAAAAATAAAAAGGTTTACAGGACAAGCTAGGAAACAAACGACAAATAAAACACTTAAGAAAAGATAAAAGGGAAACGTGCAGCACAAACCTAAAGGGGAAATAGATGCAATTACAAATGAATAATAGGTAAAAAGCAAGTCGGTTTAAAAGCAAATAAATGAATAAATTAAAAATGATAACTCATAGTGGGAAAAGCTTGTTTATAAAAAGATGTCATTTAGAGGAATTTAAAAGATGACAGTGAGCTCAACAAACAGTGAAGTTCTTCTAAAGAATAGTTGTTCAAACAGAAAAATCTCGATTATCCTTGTTGATCTCAGCCGAAATTGTGGGATGGCCAGAATGGAGGTTATGATGAGGGGTGTGTAGTGTCAGAAGATCTGAAATATACTTCTGTACAAGCTCGGAGCGGGCCTTCTTAAAAATAACTTAAAGTCCATTCTAAAATTATTAACCAACAGGTAACCAATGAACGAAACGAAATTATTACAATTCCATTGCAAATCTATCCAGTGGCCTGGGCTGGTCCCTAAAGTGTTTCAGTCGCAGGTCAAAGAGACTGCTCTGAACTGGAAAAGTGGCCAGCACTAATCCCCAACTTTTGGTGACTAGATGCATTTAGCTACATTGTATACAAAACCTATAGGTCAACATAATTGGCTATCTGCCTCCCCTGTCTCTATCACTGCTGCAGGTCTCATGTCTTTGCAGTGGTCCTTTCACAGGACAGGGTCTGTGTCTTCTTACACCTTTGTGTTTGTCCTTTTGGCTGAATTCCCTTTTCCGTTTGTCTTTCATAATTCATGGTCCCCCTGTGGAGTAAGGCCCAAACAAAGGAGGAGAGGATGGATGGTTTTATGGCTAAATGACTCAGTGGGAGAGGTGCATTAACAGATAGTGATTAAAAAAAAAAGGCAACTCTTGTTTTTTTAAACATCATCAGCTATCCATGTTTCTCTCTAGGCTGGTGATTGTTTTATCTTTTAATGCCTCAGATGTTTGTTTGAAGCATGAAAACATTAAGACCGTACATGGGCATTAACGCTGTATACCAAAGGGACATTCAGAGCTTTCAACAATTATGTAACAGCGCTGTTTGTGTCTCAGTGTGATTTTAAGGAGTTTTATTATTTTTAGAGATATTAAAGCACACTTTGTTTCCCATACAGAAGGTTTCTTTTCTTGATTAAATATACAGAGCGGATGCAACATAAAGACAGGGTGGTGCAGCATCCCATAGGATCTCACCTCTATCTGTAGAAAGCACATCGCGGTGCTGATTGGTTCACTCATGCTTCTTCTTTGTTACCATATTTTACACACACGTCCATGAGGAATTTCATGGAAGAAGGGAATCAGAGTTATGTTTGGTGTGTCTATCCACGCATTCCCTTTTAACTCTCTAAATGTTTGGTCTTTGCCAGAGTAATGCAGAATTACAGGAAGAATAATTAGTGCTGCAGGAAACCAGGACAGCCTTATTCCACTGAGATAGGCTTTTATTAGCCATTTTGTTGAGGTTTGAGATTTTATCTTTCTGCTGAGTCAAAAAATGGTGAAAAATGTTGGTTGGTGACCAGAGGCAAAGTTGCTGCCCATCCAGTAATGCCTTAAAGGGCGCCATTTTTTTTTAAAATTTATATGAAAATAATAAGAAATATGTGCTGAAAATTTCTTTTTGCTAGTCAGACTTTTTCTCTCGTAGTCAGTTTTTGCTCCTTATTCACACTTCCTGACTCTAGATCATCTAATAATGTCAATTTATCAGTACTTTTGCTCTGTGTGAGCTGTTTTCTCACAGTATTTGAATGCTGACCTCTTATGTTGACATTAGAGAGTATAGGTAATATCCAGAGATTGGTTGCATTGAGCTTGTAGTTGAAACGCGTGCCAAACAGGAAGGGTACGAAACAAGTATTAGTGGCTGTTTTGTTTGCAGACAATACTGTTATTTGTGGTCAAAACATGGCAAAGTAACAACAAATATACGAGTCACACATGCCTGTTTGTCTTGTTCCCGTCTAAACATGCATAAGCTAGTAAAACTAAGTCGCCTGCCACTGTACATCGATTCAGAAGTGCATACAACAATAAACCAGAAATCTGTAAAACGCTGTCAGAAAGGGGTCATTCTTTTGGGCCATTTGTAGTGTTACTATTCTTTGGATTTCTCTGCAGCTTGATTTGCCTCATATAGACCTTATATACGTTATGGGATTGGGATATTTATCCTTTATTCCATTTGTTCCGGCTCTTGTGTAAATGTTATTGTGTCTTTTCTATTCTCTTTTTCTAGTCTGCACTTGGTGTCTCAGTTGTTGTCCAATTTTAATTGGTATTTGAAGAACTGTCAGATTGTGAGATTTTTACACCTTAATCCTAATAATTTAGCATTTAAATCCCTAGTTGGGCATTTTTTTCTTTCTAGAGTTTTCTCATAGCTGAAACCCAGATGTCGTGTTGTGGATCAAAACTGGTCACAGCACAAGGGCAATAAATGAACCATAGACAAACAAATTTGTAGTTTCCACATAGAGACCTAGAGGCTGTGTCTTACGAAGTGTGCGGTGTAGATCAGATTATTGTAATGAAGGAATTAAATGCAGCTGTATTTGTTTGGATGTCTTAATAACCAAATTATGTCATATTGTGAATGGACAGCAATGTGTCTTCTCTACGAACACACATTAGTGTTACCAGCTTTTTCATTAATTCATTTGAAAAAAATATATATAAACAACAACTTTAAGCTGCATTTATCCAGGTCTTCGTTCATCTGTTGCATGGCAAAAATAATTTGTCAGGCTGTTAACAGGCACCCTAAGTCTGCTCCTCATGTCAGCATTATAAACCCAGTGATACATGAAGTCTGTTACCTCAGCAGGACGAGAAGCAGGCCCTGGAAGAGATCTTGAGTTCAAGCCACCCAGTGGCAGGACACATTTTTATTTCTCTATTTAAGTTTTCAGCTTTTTTTGTCAGGTTTTTGTCTCTTAAAGGGAAAAGGGAGCAGTCTTCCAACTCATATCGTGTAATCGCTATGTAAATGAATGTATTTGTTTGTACGCATCTAATCTACCACCGTACACGTAGGTGTACACAGGAGTGTTGCATCTGACGCATTCCTGTTTAAGCCGTATGGCTTGTTTGAATCTTTGGGAATGATGACAAACTTGTTTGTGTCTATCCCTTTGCTGTTCCTCGCTTTCACTGTCAGTGGAGTTTAACATGGTCTCTGCTTCTTTAACTTTATGCCTATTCTCTGTCTTATCTCCTTTATCTCTGCAGGCTTGAAGAAGGGCTTGTTCCAAAAGGTGGCACTGGCCCTCAAACTCAAAGGTCAAGCATTGTTTGGGTGGAGCTCAATGGATCATGGTGATGAATGTTAAAATTCTTTTCTTGTCCAACAAGTTCAACAAATTGGATGTGATGAACCAGTGTAGAGGTTCATACTGTGCAGAATTCAGTTGTTTTGTGTAAGAATTTCAGCTGATTTGTGATTTATCTTTATCCCCTTAGATCAGTTTGAGAGGGAGGGTGGAGCAATGTCACAGATTCAGGGGGGCGGGGTGGACCTCTGTGATAACCTACCCAACTCTGAAGCCCTCACTGCTCAAACCCGAAACCTCAATGAGACAAACACACTCACGCCAACTCAAAGTGTCTCTCTTTCACAAAATGGGGATGAGGGAAGATGTGGTTCCATCCAAAAAATCGGTCTCAACAACAATGAGAAGGAAGAGGAAATGGGACTGGGAAAGGAGGGATGCATAGGAAGAAACCAAGAGAAGGAAGAGGAAGATGATATTGATGAAGCGATGAAGGAAGACGATGACGAGGAGGAATCGGCGGAGTCGAGCTGTTTAAATCGCTGCCAGTCTCCAGACACTCCCATGACAGACTCTTCATATTCAGAAACTGGTAGGAGACTCAATGAGCTGCACACATAATCACAGAATCTTATTTCTGTTCCTGAGAACAGTGTCCTCAGCCTTCACCAGGAAGGCACTTCAGGTCTAAACAGGATTCATCACAGTGGAGGCATCACTCAAGTAAAATTGGTAACGCAGCTGCTGGAAGCAAGACTGTAGGCAGAGGGAGTGACTAAATGAAAAATCAGAACAAAGAGGATACATTTTATTTATATTTTTATTTATGATTTTGCTGACATTAGTCTGTTTTTACAGAATTTTTTTCTATTTACTGTTAAAAATTATTATTAAACTTTAAAACCTGGCCACACTAATGTAAGTCAATGTCTACTCCCAAAAGGTCAAATCACAGCCACTAGTATATCCTTCAGTTTGTTTAAAGAAGCTACTTAACAAATAATGAAAAAAATACAGAAATTCCAACATGTTAACAATCCAGGAATGCCTTTTTTTTTTTAAAGTTATGCACGTAATTGATTTAAACAAAAAATTCCAGTTTACAGTGTGACACACAAATTAAGTATTATAAAAAGTAGTTATTTAATTAGAAGTGTAATCTAGTTTGTTAAATGTTTTCCTGCCTACAATCTCAGCATGTAAATGCTAGGTGTGCAACACTTCTTCACAAATGCTAACTAAACACTCAGTAATATTAGTGTGTAGAGGCTGTGTTTGAAGTATTACTGCGTAACAATTCAAGAAGAATCCAGCGTTCTGCTCAGGATCAGGCTTACTGTTTAAATGCCTTTGGTGTAATGCATTAAGTGGTCAGCATATTGGATTGAGGTCAGTCTGTCTGGGGGTGATGATGTCATCGATCATGTAACTAGAAAAATTGACTCAAGAAAGAGAACCTGAACAAATCTAATTGAGGGCGGCTGCATGTAGAGCGAGGAGGGTATCTGAGTAGAGGAATAAGTTAAGAGAAAGACAAAAGAAGTAGAAGCCAAAATATTGAATCCCAAAATTGCTTAAATACAATAGAATAGATCAAATAAATAATGTTAAAAAATAGTATAATATATAAAACAAAACATGGCAATAAGGGTAACGCTACACAACAAGAGTTCAATTAAATAGAAAAATTAAAGGCAAGTAAAAGTAAAATATTAAATAAAATACAAAACTTGTGTGAAAAGTGTAGTCGAATACAGTAAAGTGAAATAAATCAAATGGCTCACATTAAACAAAAGGAAATAAGAACTCTGACATGTAAAAAACAAGCAAACAAAAAAACAAGCATATCAAATGGAAGATGACCTTAAAGTGGCTCAGAAAAACAGACTATGAAGTGTAGTAGACAGTTCCTTGGCCTTAACATTAGAGAATAGATGATCCTCTTCCAAATAGAGAGTAAGGCATAAGCACACTTAAAGTTTCTGCCACTGTCTGTGTCAAAACAGAGTAACACCACTTGATAGCTCACAAGTTCACTCCTGTTCACTCCTGCATTGGCGTACACACACATGCTGCAAACACACAAACAGCTGTGTCGGCAAGCCACTGCAAAACTGTGAGCTTAGCACAGCTCCCATATTTACATTTGTGTGTTTATTGGTTGTAAGCCTTAAGGCCTGCTAGCAGCCAGCATTGACTTATCTACAACTGTGTGTGTGTGTGTGTGCGTGCGTGTGTGTGTGTTCATGCACTGATGGAATAATAACAGGGATAATATATTGCCACAATGTATTTGTATTATGTAAATTGTGGGGAAACAGTCTGTTTATATAGTTGCTTTGTAAGGATATAACAGTTCCTATAATGTCAATCATTAAATTTTAAGATGAAGACTCAGTAAATAAGATAATATGGTTGTCTTTAGAGTTAGAATTAAGATTAGGGAAGAAGTCATTAGGGTAAGTCTCAAGGAACTTAATGTCTTCTGAAGTGATTAAAATATGACTGTGGTTATATACTCATAATCAGTTTGCTTCTCTGGAGGAACGTGTTGATTTTAAATGTTTTTACACACTGGCATATTTGCAGTTCCTCAGTAATTGTCAGTTTTCCTCTTATCTTTCTTCCTGTTTGCTAATTTCTTTATTTACATCCACAGGGAGCCTGTTGGAGAATCCTTATCCTTTTAGTCCTGGAACCAGTCCAGAGCCTACATCCCCAGTCATTCCAGCGGGCAGTCCAGAAACCGTATATCCCATCGGTTCAGTGGAATCGATCCAGAATGATGCTGAAATGGACACTCGTATGTCAAAAACTGGATCAGGTGCCTACTCCACGGCGTCTATCACCTGCACACATGGATCTGCTTTCAGTACGGGGCCGATGGATTGTACATCGCAAATATTAACCTCAGGCACTGAGCCTACATGTGTCACAGCAACTACTAAAATAATAGCAAAAAATACAAACTTCACTACAGAACAACTTACCTCATCCACGGAGCCTGCCTTAAACTGTGGGCCAAAAGGTGCTAGAGGGTCTACCGGTTCACATGCAGGATATAACACCTCAGCTACAGAGACATTTACGTTAACTGAGTTAGCAAAGTTTAACACTTCCACTGCCTCATCCGCTGTGAGTGCATCCCAACAGCCCCTCAACTTCACCATGGGGATTACAACTACTGGAACAGACTCCACCTCCATCACAGGACCTTCATTATCAAATCAGGAATACATTACCTCCACTCCAGTGGCCACTTGTTTCTCAGTTCCCGCTTGTGCCTCAGGATCTATTCCAGGCTGTGCTCTGTTGGAGTCCCTTGAGCAGTTGGCACAAAGAGGAGATGACAGCCACCTTCCACAGTCCCTTCACCAGGTACTGCAAACACTACTGCCACTTACCATCACTGGTTGTGTCTCATTAAATACTTTGTTGCTTTCTCTCATTCGAGTCTCTCTAAACTTTTGCTCTCACAGTTGTTAATAAATCACTCAACCTCATAATTGCAGTGGCACTTTGTACCCTAAAGCAGGGGTGTGTTCAGTGACACACAAACTAAAATTCAGGTATGCATTTAAGTACACTAAAAAGCTTCATGCACACTAGCTAAACACACAAATCCTGAGTGTTTCTATCTTCATAGATGCTCCCTCACAGACCTGCATGATTGAACATGCGGCTCCTGAGGGTGTGTGTGAATGTTTGAATATTTCTGTCAGTTTGATTATTAAATGTCTCTAAAAGGCACACCCAGCCTATTTTTACTTCCAGGCAAACAGGTGTCTACATCTGCGTTCACACATTCACTGGAGCCTCAAACTTTTTTAGACATCACTTCTTGGCAGTTGCAGTGAAGAAGCAGGTGGATCAAACATTAAGTGGCCTTTACCCTGCTAGTTACATAGTCCAAAGTTTGAGACTGATCACGCCCGTGTACGAATGGATCAGGTAAAGGTCAAAACCATTCACAGTGAGTAAGTGGGGACCATTTGTTTTGCTTCCTATGAACAAAACAAACAAAAGCAGGTTTATATAGCAAAACAAATATCAGCTACTTACATCACCCATATGTTTCTTACTTCTCCAGATATCGGGGCATCTGGTGAAGTGATAAACTCGGTTTTTGTCATTTTCATCACTACTGCTTTGATCTGTTGCTCGTGCTGAGGCTGCTGGCTTGTGGCTGTTTCTGAGCTTTGGATAGCTTTCCTTTGATAGCCTCTTTAGTCTGATTAGGTTTGTTGGTACGAACGTTATTGTGGTGGTCGCCCTACACCTTAGTTTGGTGAACTTTGTGTCTTCGCTTACAGTGAAGAGCTTCCACAACATGTTAGCAGATGACTGTGAGTGTGTACACGACAATCACACATAAATGAAAGGGACTAGCATGCCATTGGACACGTGAGGCTGACTGGCCGATCAGCAGTCAGGTCTGAGAATGCTCAGAATCTGCAAATTCAGGTCATTTGTTGGTCAATCAGGGCATCGCTACCCCTTTGGACTTGCTATGGAAAAGTTCTTAGGCTTTTCATGGGCGTGCTCACACTTAATGTCACTTCATTCATGAGCACACACCTTTTGTCTACATTACAAAAATAACACCCACTGGGAAAATGATTATAGAAGTTACTATTTTAAACATCTTAAATTTGTCTTTGTTCAATTTATAAACTATAAAGCCGCTCAAAGTTTTAGTTGCTGATTAAGATAAAACTGGATTGGCAAACTGAAAGGGTGCTTGAAGAGTGCAGTACTCCATTAAGTCCTTTACCCTATCCCATAATTCTAAAGAGCAATATCTAGTGTTGCCACAATGGTCATGCGCCACTTTATTGGTTTTTGTGTTGCCCTGCTGACAGATCAACAGAATTACTAAAGGGGAACATACTCTGGCTTTGTTGGGGAGGGACAAATGGAGGAATGGCATAGCAAACATGCCTCTGTAGTGGGAGATTTACATCATTGGTGGTGTAAAAATGAGGGAGGGAGAGAAAGGCTGGGGTCATGAATGACTGCCAGCTTTGAAACCAGTGTCATTAGCATAAATATGAATTGTAGGACAACAAACAGAAAAGGAAAGCAGCGAGCAATGAGGAGAAACAAATGAGGCTCAAAGTCTAAAGATGACTGTGTGTGTGTTAACCACAGAGAAACATCCTTGGAGTAATTTCTAGACCAGTATATGTATAATCTTTAAACACTCGTTGTTTGGTCACAAAGTAGAACAATGAAAACTTAAGGGGAAGTATATTTTAATTATTTATGTCAGTGAATATGTTATATATTAGTCATAATTGATGCGGGGACAAATAAATCCATTTTAAATTGATCCGTATTTTTGGTGCAACAGATGGTTATTTGCAGAAGAGACTGGAAACAGCTTTAAGCTCCTCTTGTATCCAAACCATCCCGGCACAGTTACCTAGAAAAGGTCACTGAGTCGCCACCACCCCGCACTTCATTAGAAATGCGAGAGCTTTTTGTGCCCTCCTTTCCTCCTCCTCCTCTCGCGCTCTCTCTTTCTCTTACACACTTCTCCTGTTCTGTTATCAGCTGAACAAGAGACACTGAAAAGAGGTAGAGTGTCGACCATGGTCTCTCGTTTTTTCTCCCTTGCTGTTTTTCTTTTCTCTCTCATTTTCACTCACTTGTGTGACTGACCTAACAGCTTACTTTGTTGTGTGTCACAAAGAGCAGATTATATGTTTTTCTTCAATGGCATGGTTAATGATTATAGAATTTATTGCTGCAGTAGAAGGACAGCTCTGTACTGTATTGTGTTTCTAAATTACATATTTGTATAATTTTTTTCTAGTTTTCTATATGGAAATTTTTGACACTTGTGTCATGTTGAGGAATCCCTCTACGTGAGGATTAGTTTCAGTCTGGTTTTAAACCTTAATTTAACCTATTTCCTCGACATGCACTTTATTAAAAGCTGTAATCTCTCTCTCTACAGATTGCTGAGGCCTTTGTCCTTCATGGAGATTGTATCCTTGTGGTCCTGTTGGTGTGTTGATGGGGTGGCCAGGTTTTATTTTGACTTGTGCAAAATGTTTCTCACACTTTTCTCCTGTGTGCTTCTTGCCTGCTTGTCCGGGCAGATGTGACTCAACAGTAAGAAGGAAGGAAGAGACAGATTAAATGAGGCAAAAATGAAAAGAGGAAGTGTGGAGGAATCAGAGTGAAATCGTGCTTAAATCTGAGCTGGCTTTCAAAGAAAGCCTCAAGGTTTACGAGGTAGATAAACACAAAGAAAGATTAGCTCTAAATTTTAAACTTCAGTCGCCTGACAAGAAAAATGTAATGCTGGAAGAAAATACTTTTCAGAGAAGGACAGATGAGTTTTTACTAGTTTCCATTTTTGCATTGTTTTTTTATTTATGAATAAATGGGAAGTCTTTCACCATCTTTCAGTCTTTCATTTAGTAATTATTTTTTATTGACCTCAGTCTGCTGCACATGCAGCTCACACATTTGAAGTGGGAAATCCCAAATTCTGAGTCATAATTTTCAATGGGAACACCCACTCGGGTCAAATTTCCCACTCATGAAGTTATAGCATCTCTACCAGCCTCCCAACTTCACAATTTAAGAACAGCATGGACAGTAGTAAAACTTGTCATCTGGGCTACCATTGCTGTGTATTTGTGCCTCTTCAAAGAAACCGTATACAGAGCACTGACCAGGCTCTACCTGTCAATGTGCTGCATCCAAGTTTCTAAGCACAAACATACTATAGAGTTAGAAAAACTATAGCATTGTAAGTTTTCTAATTGGCTGATCATTTTTACGCTAGTGCATGACGCCATAAGATTTTTGAGGGATAAGAAGAGCACTTTTAGTAAAAAAAAAAAAAAAAAAGACGAAGAAGAGGAAAGAAGCAAGTTTCGCCACGTGTCAGCCATTTTTATGCTTTTTTCTAGTTATTGAAGCATTTGTGAAATGACTTTAATTTCAATGGTCGCTGTGATATAAAACAGCATATTCAGAATTCAGAATCATTCAAACCTGATTAAAAACCACTTAAAA
>NW_005187452.1:898042-907834 GCF_000239375.1 Pundamilia nyererei
AGCATGACTGAGAAAGAACTGGAGGTTTAATCTGATGAAAGATACACAGTGGGAGGGAAAACCAGAAAGTGTCAAAGAGTAGGGAAGCCAGCTTAGCTATGTCATGCATGTATAGAGGGTTAGTTAGAAAGAGAGAGAGAGAAAGCATTGAGCCACGTCAAAGAAGGATTGTGTTTTCGCTGCTCATATCCATAAACATGAGACAGAATCGTGCACTGCGTTCCCCCTCTGTCTCTCGTGGCCTTCCTCTCCGTCCTCATCTCTCTGTCTCTCTGTCGTCCTTTTTTTTTTCCAGAAATACCCTTTTGTCAACTCTAATGGCTTTCAAACAGATAGCCACAAGAGTTTAAAAGTTACTGTAATTTTCAGCGTTCCCAGTGTGGTGTGATGATGTGCATGTGCGGAATTTTGATTTACTTATTTTTTACATTTCTTAACCTGTGGTGTTCAGACCAGCGGGCGTTATGGTGCATCCAGCTAGAGAGAGACTATCACCAGAGAGTATTGGATAACCTGAATGCACTTCAGCAGCAGTGGGGTAACACACAACGCACACACCTGTTGACCTGTAGGGTCATGCTAGTAATAAACACTTTCTTCAATCCTAAGCATCAGGGAAGAAGCTGTGATAAAGTAGTGCTCATAATATTTAAAAATGAACATGGAGACATGCAAGGTTGCTGTATTACTGAATATTGTGTTTGTCACTGCATGCATCAACACGCATGCTTAAAACAGCCTCACAGTATGATTTAAAGTCCTCATAAGAACAGGTCTTGCCACTCAGAAGCCATGTTGGTTAATGCCTCTGAGCAGTGCTTTAGGCAGACTCATCTAAAAAAAATGGGAAGAGAGCTGTAATTTAAATTGCCATCTTTTTAAATTTAAATCTGTCTCATTTCACTAAAGTATTTAACCTTTTCGAAAGACTTAGCTTCTCTAACGTATAAGTACACTTATCTGCATATTTAATACAATATGGTGGATTGTACAGAAGTGAAGAAGGTTCTTGAAAGGGAAGCAAAACATCTTCATGAACATTTAAAAAAAAGTCCAGTTGCCCTCAACCTAAGCACTGAAGAGTAGGCACACATGTGTCCTGGTTGAGCTGAGCAGGAGCATTGTCTGTACTGTCATGAAATCCAGGAAACTTCAGTCATATACAGTAATACATATTTAATATAGATTCAGTCACCATAATATCAAGTCACATGTAGAGTTATAAGCCGGTTTTTATTTGTTTTCTTACATAGCATATATTGCTAGTAACACGCTGGTACTAACTCTATCTCTGTGTGTTCTTCCATCTTAGAGAGTCAGTTTAAAACGACGCCCTCTGACCTGGCAGCTCAACATCTGGACAGTCTTAAACACATTTGCCAGACACACAATCGGTCAGTATGCCCTTCTTTTCATGATATTTGTATTTTTAGCTTCGTCTTTGATGTCATCTAAACTAGGTGTTCTGTTTAGAACTACATCAGCCCTGATTGATCTAGTCAGCTAAGTCTAGACGATGCAATGATGTCACAAAAACTCAATAACAACACAGCCAGTACACGCAGTACAATTCACAATACAATTATCAGTTGATTCCAAATCAAATTCCAAATCAGAGGCGCAGACATTATTATCGTCTGCGCCTCTGTGATAATGAGTGTGTGTTTTGTTTGAGTTGTTTTTTTATTAGCGGAGGACTGTGTAAAATATGTCCTGCAGCGCTATTGGCTCATGCAAGTGTCCCTCACCAGAGAAATGAAACCCCTTCTTGCTGTTTAGTTTTTTACTCAGAGTAGAATGCTTGCAGGACACACAGCCTTTTACATTATATGACTGTGTATGTACGTGTCTGCTTGAATCACTATGAGCATGAATATGTTAGTATGTGATGTGCACTGCAGTGATAGATAAAACATATGGCCCCTGTCCGCTGCTGCTGCTGCACTTTCAGACATTTGAGCCATCACACTGCTAGGGTTTCACTCTGCTTAACACACACACACACACACACACACACACACACACACACACACACACACACACACACACACAGAAGAACATGCAGTATTACTAACACACGTTGTAATAGCAAGGGAAATGTGTCCAGGCTAATATTAGACTGAGAGTAGAGAAGGGTCATCCGTATTTTGCGTTTTCATTTACTAAAAACAAGAACTAATCGTCAGTGCTCCTTTGTTTCTCTCCTTTTTTTTAATAGACCAAGGAGTAGAGATGCTGAGGTAAGACATTTGTAATTTTTGGTATGTGTGTCAGTGACAGGTAGTGAATGTGCAAGTTATGTGTATTTTGCACAGACTGAGCGATATGACTGAAATATCCATTTTATGTATTTAGGGCGCACATTGTCGTGTTCTGTGTTTAATTTGTAACATTGATAAAGAATACAATGTTAAATAAAGTTACAAATTACACGTGTATTATTTTTTTAATAAGAATTTGTGTATGCGGTTTCAAATAGTGTGCTTCTCTGAACTTCGTGAGAGCTGAATTTGAGGAAGTTGGTGCTCTGCATTCATGTACGTCAGGTCAGTGACTATTAGCTGCATGGTTATAATTTAACTTGAATGCTGTTTGGTATTAAGCTATGGTATGAATAACCACTGTTATGTTGCTAGTGGCTCTCCTTAAATTCTCTTTAAAGTATTATTCTCAAGTTACTGTTGTGTTACTAATAAGACATTAGGGTAAAGTTTGGCCTAGTTTTAATTTTTTACTGTGTGAATTTCAAAAAGTGTGTGTGTGTGTGTGTGTGTGTGTGTGTGTGTGTGTGTGTGTGTGTGTGTGTGTGTGTGAGACATACAAGTGTTTCTATCATACGAGTGTTCCCATTTTTAAGATTTCCTTTCTTCCTCAAACATTATGAAAGCAGATTAAATTGTAGAAGCAGAAATCTCTATTCTGCTTCTACTGTGTTTCAAAAGGTCCTAGGAATTAATTTAAATTTAAAAACCGTCATTTCCAAAGTATTGACATCATCCTATTGAAAAGAGAGAAACTGGACATAGTTGCGATTGTGACACACTCAAACAGGAGATACAATGCAAGGATAAAAATGTTGTTATCAGATCAAGAAAACCTGTTTAGTGTAGCTGTTGTTGAATTCTTATTGAAGAAACAATTACTCTAAGGTAAAAAGTCAGATACAAGGAGCTTCCACTTCAGTATACACTTAAAGTCTATTCTTATTTATGAGTATTTATATTAGTTTATTAGAGGCTTTGGGTTGGTCTTAAGTTGGTTTTAAGTGTGTTACTGATGCCTGGTTTTATTGATTTCTGTTAAAACTGTGTTCTCTGATGCAGACCATCAGGTTGAAGGAGGGATGGAGCAAAGAGCTGAAGACACCTCTTGTTCAGTCATGCCCTCCGTTAATTTGACTGATGGTCTCAGTTCCCCTGAGATCTCCGGCAAGGACAGGGAACACCCACCAATGGAGTCAGAGGGGAGAAATGGTTTCCATGGATCTCAGCTCACTGATGAGCAAGGCAACGACAGAGAGGGAAGAGAGGCAGAAGGAGGGGCAGGATGCACCATTTCAGGAAACGGGCTGCACCCCTCTACAGCTGAAGAGTTGGATCAGTCCAAACCTGCAGAGCAGCAGGGACAAGATTTAGGTCCAGCACAGGAAACAGAGGCAGAAGAGCAAGAAGAGGGGGGTGACGTGGAAGAGGCAACGGAGGCTTTGGAAATGGAAGATGAGGGAGAGGAGGAAGAAGGGGAAGAGAAGAAAAGGGAAGGGGTGTCCTCCGTGAGTCAGAAAACTCTCCCAGTAGAGACTGTGTGCAGCGGGGCAGAGGTGGAGATACAACAGCTGTATCAGGATGCCCGAGCTCAGGAGAGGCTACATGTGGAGACGCAGGTATATATGATTTTGGCTACTTAAGACTCACTTCATTTAGCCTTAACATATTTTTATTACATATATTTAAAGAAACAGTTAAAGGAACTACACAGTTCAGTCAGTATCTGTTATTAATATTATCTAGGAGTTCCTTGTTTGGTTGCTAAAATGTATCACTGTTAAAAGGCCCAGTCAGTACCTGTTTTCTTCCGTTGATGAAGTTTGCATTGCTTTTGGTACTTTGTGTTGGCCAATTCAGTTTCTGTATTTTCTAAAATAAGATCAAACATAAAAAAAAACATAAACAAACAAAAAAAACAACATAAAAACCTGTTTTAAAGCAAATGCAGCCTCCTTTGTCTTTGTTTATGGGGACAATAGTATTTAAAAACGAAAGCAAATGGAACAGTTTTCACTGCTTTCATAGGACTCGGTCAGTGTTACAGCCGAGTGTGTTACACCAGAGAGCAGAGCAACAAAATGGATTACAGCTTCATAACTGTATATTGACATTTAAGTTATATCTGTATCCTATTACTGCAGGAGAGCACTAAAGCCTCCCTGCACCACGAGGTAACCCTTCCTCACGAGGCTCACATGAAGCAGCCGGAACCACATGCAGAGATGAAGGAAGTGGAAGAGGAGGAGGACTATGATCTAGACCAAGCTGACATCATTAGAGAAGCTCCCTCTTTGGATGCAATGGCAAAACTCATCACTGTAGAGGAGGTGAGTACATGTTGTTAGTAGATTCACTATTTCCTTATGTCTTCGGTGACTGTGCATGGACTGTATATTAAAGATGGACATGGCGACCATCAAATCACCCCCTGCTTTTTGAAATCTTGATTTGATGAAACCAGCGCTGAGCAAATTTGGATAACAGTGTGGTGTATTATAAGCATCAGTTAATACTAGCAAGTTTAGTTTGATAGAATGTACAGATGCATTGCACACATACAGATGCCTTTGTACATTAGGTTATGTAGTATACAAATGTAATGTTGGCATTTAACTTAAATTGGATAATTCTTGGACACTCTGTTAGTCCAATAGGATGAAAAGAAAGGCATGTTATTGTCATGTAATTCCTATCATTCAAATCAGCAACTTAACTTCTCCCTAAAGGCTGAATTTAAAAAATACATCTGTGTTCAGTCTTATTAAAGGTTAAATTAGGTGGAAACACCAGGCTGTAAACAGATTTTGTCTGCTGGACATTTTACATTCTCGTCTGTGTGGATTGACTCAGTTTGTGTTTGCCCTTCTAGGCCCTCCATTATCAGAGGCATGTTGCTATGTTGAAACAAAGCTAATGCCATTGCCTAACCATTACTGATACCCATGATGGATTTATTTTGTTGATGTGAAACCCAGTTTGACATTTAACTACTCTCCACCAAGAAAAAAACAGAGGCAGTAGTGAGGGCAACACCTTGTTATGTTTTTTTAGTTTGATTTAATACAATGTCTTTTTGTTCCAGCGCCAAAAATAATGCATATAAAAATAAAAACTGCTTATCTGTGGGGGTGATATGAAATGAGACATTTATCATTCATGGCAGAATTGTAACATTTGACCTACATGAACCACACCCTTTTGGATGATATAATTATTACCTCGTCGATAAGCACAACCGCTGGATGAAAATTAATTTGCCACTGTAATCTGTATTTGAACAGCTTTTGCACTGTACTTGGCAACATCTAAGCTCTAATGTGCTTAACTTCTGTCACAAGGAAGCACTGACAAACAGGTTCAAAACTCAGCACTGCTGATTGTGTGGTGTGCTGCCACCTGGTGGACATGGCTGGTGTGGTGCACGCTCTGTAAGACTCAGTCTGAGAGTATGAAAAGATTTAATGATGTAAATATAAGTTGTGCTTATACTGATTGATGTGTCTACCCAGGCTAACATTTCTGGTTGTTCTTATGTTTCTCAGGTATCACCCGCCTCTGGCCTTGTCTCCATATTAAAGAAGCGAAAGGTCTGCGTAGACGACATGAGTGCTTCTTCTAGCTCAGACCCTCGACCTGAGAAGCCCACTGCCAAACGACGTGTCCGCTTTAAAGTTCCTGATGACCACTATGAGCCTGGTATGTTTTTTGTCTTTTATTGTTGACGGTTAAAGTTTTGTATTGCTCTATAAACACAGAAATAGTGTAAGAGAGCAATGGCTGCATTTCTAATACTGGACAGGTTAAATTACACCAGCTGTGGCAGTCCATTGTGAGAGTGTTTAAAATAGTTGACGAATTCCAGCAAATTTCCAGCACACATTAATCCTGTGTATTTATCTCTATAACTCTCTGTATCTCTTTCTCTGTAGATGTCGGCAGTGGCGACTCCTGCCTGCTCCTCTTCCTGCTTTGCCTGGTTACTGTTTTTATCAGTGTGGGGGGCACCGCCCTTTACTGTGCTTTGGGCGATGCCCAGTCTTCGGTCTGTCAGGACTTCTCCAGAAATGCAGACTTCTACATTAACCAGATACAGCGTGGGATAGCTCAGATCCAACACTGGTTTGCTCCTGGGTCATAGCAGAAAATGTGGAGCCACTGACCTTAGTGTTTGTCACTGTAGGTTCAATGTAGTCTCTGCTACTTCCTGAAACAATGTTTTTGTGGTCATGGTGCCAGGCAGTCACTATTTATCTGTTATTTATCTGCGGAAAGTGACTGTTATTGTCTGAACATCTATATCAGATACAGCTGGCGTTTCTAAGCCTGCTCCACTGCATTTTTAATGCTCTGTGACTACAGATCCAGAGTTCACTCAGTCATAGGTCGAATGTCTCTTTAAAACACTAGATTGAAAAGGTGATCAGACAGAGTGAGACTGCAAAATAAAGTTGTCAGTTTTATTTCTGAACAGAAAAATAACTGAACTGCAGCCCTTCACAATCTTTTCCAAATTAAATATGTACTAATTTATCAAGCTAAAAATAAAATTGCAGAGAGCTAGAATACTTCCATTTAAAAATTACTGACAGATAATCAACCATGACTGGATACAAACTTGCTCACACTGCTCTCCCAAAATCAGTTCCCTGAGACACGTAACACATGTAAATGTAAATATTGCATAGACACACATGCAGTTTGTTAACTAGGGAGCACATAGATGCCCTCGACACACTGCACAAATGGGAAGAGGCCCAGTGGGTATTTTTAATAACATTGCAACCACTGCTGTTGCTTTTATTCTTTTATTCTTTCTTTCTTTCTTTCTTTCTTTCTTTTTTAAAATTTTATCAAGAACAAATTTTTCTGTGGTCTCCTACTTGGAATGAAATCTTTACGTCTTAATTATGTCTTAAAGTTTTGAATGAATGTATAGATATTTGAATATTGTCAGAAAATATGCTGAGAGGAAGGGGTATTTTGGTATATGTCATAACTGAGCTGCTAATGGGAAACAGTCACATCAACTATGTTCTATTAGGAAAATGGCATAAATCAGTCAAAAAAATGACCCTCCTGACCCCCTCCGACCCCCCTCACATGTCCTTTTTATTGCATTGACTTTAGTGTATTTAAATGAAGGGTAAGCAAAATGTTTGCCTTCATGCTATGAATGAAAAATGTAGATATATATTGTGAGGGCTGAAAATGGTGGGGAAAGAGGTTAAAAATTATTTGTTTTATCTCTGTTTTTCAAGCACCTGTAACTTGGAAAATATTCAAAGTTTAGAGGTAAAATTTTGAATGCCTTTATCAAATATGCTAAAGTTATTGTAATTGAAAACCTAAAGGTGTTGTTTTGGGGTTTTTTTCATGGGTTGAGTCCTGCATCTTTGTTAGCTGTGCAGCTTTCTATTTCTCCCTGTACATATTTGATGTGGTTGTCCTGTTGCCACCCTCTTCTGTGTAAAATACCAACAGCGGGTTATTAGTGAGCAGACATCAGTTTGCGGACTTAATTGAGGCAGATCTGTCACTGTGTAGCACATGTACAGAAACACAGTGCGCCTCTGTACATATTGTTGAATGGATGTCTAACTTGTTGCACATAAGATCGGTACAATTTTTTTTTAAAGATATTGCAATATTTCTACAGGCATTATTCTCTCAGTTCTAAATGCAGACTTGATTTAATAAAAACAAAATATCCACTAAATATTTGCACAGACCACTTGAACAGAAAACACTCGACTGCTAAGTGGGTGTGGAAATATTTAAGTAAACAAGGAGACCTTTTTATAATTATGTGGAAAACAATAATTGCTCAGTGTATGTAATTTGTTCAGGCCTTGGTTTTGATGGGATCATATGAAGCACTGTCTGCCTGTGTGTTTTTAGGGATTCTGGGCATCACGCTCTGTTATTTTTTCAAGGTTTTTTTCCCCTTATCTTCCAAAATAACTTAACTACTCTCAGTCTTCCGTAATAGTCCACTAGATAACATTTTTGCCATTTCATTTGATGACTTTGAGTCCTGGTTTGACATGGAGAGAAATTTGTGAATGAAACCAACCCTTTATTCTCACACCAGTGCTTTAACTCCTATGTTCTGCTCATTGTAAAGCACATTTTAGTCTTACTAAAATCAGTTTTACAGCTTAATTTCAATTTTGCCTTGTTATTTCAATGTGTACATGCAATGTTTGGTGTTTTGTTTATTGGCTGTTTTTCTTTTTGGTTATTGTAGTAGTGGATGCCATAAAAGTCCTGGAAAAACCACATATCCTAAAATCTTTTCAGGAAGTGAAGAAAGCAAATCTCTGTTTAAGGCGGACAATTCGATTCCTACCTTACCTATGCATCCCTAATAGACAAAACAATATTCTCTGTCCTTTATGTCACTCACAAAACCCTGATGATTGATTTTTAAGGATATGGGGATATTTTTCCAGGACACAGGGGGTAGCAGACTCACTCTTGTTTTTATTTGCACATGTCATCTGGCTGGTTCAGATGATGATCACTCAGAAATCATCTTATTTAATCTTTCAGATGAGTTTAATTATTTATAATTAAAATAAAATTAGGGATTTCATGTGTAAGTGGCTAAGAGAAACAAATGCATCTTTTTCCCCTCCATGTTGTCAGCTTGCATCAGATTACCTGATTCCACAGAAAAATGTATTCCCAAATGCTTCTGAACACCATCATCTAGGCCGAAGATTGTTTCTGTTTTTATTATTTTGCCCCGCAGTTTGTCCTACTGCTGTCAGTATCACCTTTTTGATGCAACGATTGGTACAGATGTTTCATCTGTAAGCATGATATGAATAATCATGTCTTTTTTCCCCCTGTTGGTTTTGCAGAAAAATCTTATAAAACAGATGAATGAAATTCCACAGTTCTGTGCATGAATTTTGTCCCACTAAAAACATTTTTATGGATCATTTGAGTCTCTTATTTTATTCTCACAGATTTTTGTTTTTGTTTAAAAACAAAGAACATCTCTTCCTTGTTAGCCCACATGTTATATTCATTTAAAAGAGTTTTTATGAGAGCTTCCATTTTTGGCTTCTTTTTTAAGGAGAACAACAAAATGCTAGTGTGCCAGATGTGGTGAAAGTTTCTCCATTTCAATAAAATAACTAAACAAATAATAACAATAAGTGTTTATCTCTGTGTTGTAACAATAGTTAATTTTTTATTTTATTTTAAAGCATTATTATAAATTCATTAAAGTTTTTATGGTCCCAAATTGCACATAGAAGCAATATGTATAGAGACACCAGTCAAACCAAAAGGCGTTTTTCTTTTTAAAAATATGCACACACACACACCGGTTGCTTATTTTCATGCAACTTACTGCTTATTTAAAACTACATTAACATAAAGCTAAAGGCATCACGCTCTTCGGCCGTTAAAGGACAAATCAGATCAACCGTTTTCATAGTTTGCTAATCCTTCTTTTAGGTTCAAGGTTCTTTATTTGTCACATGCAGGTATAACACAGTGAAATGTAGCCTGACAC
>NW_005187452.1:908679-915295 GCF_000239375.1 Pundamilia nyererei
GACGTTCAGCTGGAGGTGGTTGTCTTGGAGGGGGTTGTTTTAGCTAGTTGAGCTCAACAAAAATGGAGGAAACTCGGGAAGAGGTTAACGTCAGAAACTTTTGCAGAAACTGGAGGAACTGCTGCAACTATGTTTTCCAGAACAAATTTATGTTTGCGAGTTTGGCGGCTGTTGTCCTCGGTGAGTTACACTTGATTTGAGACTGTTAACATGCTCTAGCTAACTTTCTTTAAAACAATATGGTAGTTAATTAGGACTTGTGAAACACAGTTAACAAAACAACCACAAAGTCATTTTTAATATTTGTGCTTTAACAACATTAATTTATTAAACCGATTTTCTAATACAAAATGAAGATTGTTTATACAGGTAACCTCAACAACTAAACAGGCCTTTTTGCTGCCTACACCTTTGGTTGCTGGGCTAATCAAGCCTCCCTGTGTTAGCTGGGCCTCCTAGCACTGCTATTTCTGATATATTATTATTATTATTATTATTATTATTATTATTATTATTATTATTATTATTATTATTATTTGCACCCCCAGAGTTTAAAGGGTGCCTTGAGATTTTTTCCAGTTTTGTAACATGCTTATAACAAACTACGGTAACTGCTAGCAGTGCTGAGAGTTAGCCATAAAATAACTGTGGGTGTAACAGCACCATCCACTGGACCTGATCTATGTGACCTCAGATCTTATCAACAGGCATGGACACTGAACAGATCCTCCACACACATGGGATGTTTTTTTTGGGGGTTTTTTGTCATCAACAATTTTTATTTATTTCATTTTAAACTTCAATAACAGAACTTAAGAATAACTACATAAATAAATAGTTTAAAAAAAACATGGGATGTTTTTTATCTCTTTATTTATGAAGTATACACGGAAGTACAACAACAATATAACAATCCAAAACAGATCTACACTACAGACATATCTAAAGTTTACTAGGCATAATCATCTTTACCTTAAATAAAATATTGGAGGTTGAAGAAATGGGTTAAAAAAATACAAATGAGAAAATAAGAGTAAAATTTGGTAAATAAAGCTTGAACACTAACAAGATGTACAAAACAAAGGCTGGTTCATTCTTTTAAAAAAGTTTTATAGTTGTGGAATGGACAGTGTCATATAATCTGCTCCTCCTGTTGAGCACAGTGTATCAGCAGCAGGTTAATTCAGTGGAGAATATTCATCTTCAACTAGTATGTAGGAAACAGATAAATGACAACACACATCCCCTACAAGGTGTCTTTTTAACCAACAATTATGAATTGTATTATGTAAGTCATGTATAAGTATGTATAAGTCATTAGTACATTTTTCAGTAAAGAAGTAAATGTTTGTAATCAAAAAAAACCCAACAAATGTTGGCAATGTGTTTGATTTATATTCCATATTCTATGGTATTGTTATGTTTTTGGCTCTTGTTTTGGCTTCACTATTCAACTTTCTCCAGTTTTTCTCAGATTTTTCCTCTTTCTCTGATTTCTGCCTCCTCTCTCATGGTCCTCCTGCCCCCATCTGTCCACTTATCCATCTGTTTTCTGTTGCTCATTGAGGTCTGGGTTCCTCTCCAAAGCCAGCTCCTCCAGCTCTTTTGGATGGACACCAATCCATTTCCTATCCAGCTGGGAGACTTAATCCCTCCAGTGGGGGGGCATCTGACTTCAACCACTGCTCAATCCACAAAGCAACAAAACCCTATGGCTCCTCCTGTAGGTGGTGGGCCCCCACGAGAACGTATGTGGCTAATTCAGGCTGAACCTGACTGGGTCCCATTGGTTCCCCCGCACCATGTCCTCCAATGGAGAGCCTGATTACCGCCACAGAAGAGGCAACAATCTGGCAGAAAAGACTGGAAAACCTGCCAATGGGTGGGCAAACCAAAAGGCTGCCCCACTTCTCTACCTGAGAGACAACAGAGAGCGAGAAAGAGAAGAAAAGGGGAAAAAAGCCCAAGCACGAATTATATTTAGAAGAAATGGTACAATAGCTTATTAAACACTAATCCAAAAGCAAAATAATATTTGTTAATGATCAATCTTTAACTTGGCATCTGTACATGTTTGAGAAATTAGGTTGTTTATTTTGTTATTGAGAATAAATAAAATTGTGATATTTTGTTTTAACTGGTCAGTGTTTTGTTGTGTTTAAATTCACATTTTCTTTTTAAATCAAAGTAAAAAAGAAGAATTTCAAATAAGAAATTTTTAAAAAGATGTCACTATACGATTTTTTTATAAGATGAATTATACTCTTTTTTTCTCTTTCATAAAAAAATATTAAAGTTGTGTTTTTGCATGGCTTTTGTATTATTGCTGCACTCATTCATTTTCAAAACATTCATGAGCTGTTTATGTATTACTTTTATGCAGGACTTGCTGTTGGCTTGGTCATCAGGAGTGTCAACACTCTTGCAGAGGTAGAAAAAACTACCTCGGCTTTCCAGGAGAAATACTCATGCAGATGCTTCAGTTCATTACTGTTCCTCTTATTGTGACCTCTGTGATAATAAGTAAGATAGTGGATCATTTCTCACCAAATTAACTGATATATTCTGGATATCTAAAGTGCTGTGCAGACGTCTTGAGCCACATCTCATTTTTCAGATATAGTTTCCAAGGAGCCAGACTTGCTTGTAATTTTAAAGTGGTCTTGAGCAGTAGTTCTCTCTGCTTTCGGAGGATTTCTTTAGACATTGGTGGCTTTTTCACTCATTTTCAGTCCAGTGATCAGTACTATTTTCAGAGGAATGGTTTTTTGTTTGCTCAGCCACGTAAACACTGTATAACACACACACACACACACGCACACATATACTGTACATATATATGAGAAACAGTCCTGGCCCTTCAGCTGAGCTATCTAGTTTCTAAAGTCTCAGTGGAAAGGTGGATGTCAAGAAGCTGCCTTTCTTAAGCAAGAGAAATGAATGAATTCAAATTTGATATTTTGTGTCTCAAATCGTGTCAATGTGTATGGAGGAGGTCAGAAGAGAGGTACAACAGTCAGTATCTGCAGCATGGTGGAGGCTCTGTCACAGTTTTCAGCTGCTTTTTAGCCAGTGATGTCAAAATTGATGGAAATTTTAATGATGTGATCTCAAGCACACTGCCAGTACAGTAAAACCATACCTGGATAGGAAAACGCATAATGGAAAACTGTCTGTCATGGCTTGGCCTCCCCAGAGTCTAGAGCTCAACATTATTGAGGCAGTGTGAGATCATCTGAACAGAGAACAGAATAAACGGGCGCCGACATCCACAGAAGGCCTGTGTGATGTCCAGCAAGAAGCCTGGAGAACTACTCCTGAAAACTACTTTGAGTTAAAGAAATTACAAGAAAGCTCCCTATGAGAGTTCAGGTTGTGCTGAAGAATATTTAAAAGAACTGACACTTTCAGTGGATGTAATATATACAAAAGTAGTGATTACAAAATAGTTGTGAAGCCTTTATAACTCACATTTATTTGTCTAAAGCTATATTTACAAAAGACGTCACTTCATCAATATCACTTTCAATAAACAGCATTATCATTTTTAGTCACATTACAAGCTTAATTTAGTCACATTTGAATTACATACAAATAAAAAACAATTAAAAAGGCATTTGGACAGCATTATAAATATTACTCATTTACGCTGTAAAACCTGTTTTATGCCATTTTAACATTCAAACTAAATTACCATCAGGTATTGAATATCTGGATTTTAATTATGGCTGCTTAAATGTAGTATCTCTAAATCTGGGTATGGTTTGTTTGAAAGTCTGCTGTGTCTATCTGCTGATTACTGTATTGTCTTGTGTTTTATACTTTTACAGGAGTTGCTGGTTTGACTACTTCTGCCTCCAGAAAAATAAGTATACGTGCAGCAGTATACTATAGCTTGACATCAATTGTGGCTGTGATTACGGGTAAAAGACAAAACTATAAAACAAGAAGCCAGTTACTTTCAGATTTTTTGTGGACATAATTGAAAATAGGAATGTCTGTATATCTGTGACTGTTGTAGTAAGTAGATATAATCTAATCTGAAGCTTGAAGCATCTTTCCAGCACCTTACTGAATTTATGCCACCAAGAATTAATGCAAATATGACCAAAATGCTTCAAAATGACCTACTAAGGACGTGCCCAGAAGTTGGGTGTGTTTAGCAAGACTTACTTTCGCGTCTTATTTGTGGTTCTGTATCTCTGTGTATGTCTTGCAGGATTAGCTCTGGTGCTGATAATCAAGCCAGGAGCTACTTACAACACTCAAGATATCAAAGAAGGAGATGAAGAAAATTTCTCCACTATTGATGCTTTGTTGGATTTAATAAGGTGACTGTATATACAAGCAACAACAAATTGCAGTAAAGACTGCCATGATTTTTGTAGATGGTCAGCATGAGGAAATGAAAATATTTATGAAGGTTAATTCGTTTCTTAACAGAAACATGGTGCCACAGAATTTGTTTCGGGCCTATGTCCAGCAGGTATTTTACCTTTCCTCATGCTATGCACACACCACTCTCTTGTTTGTTTTCAATAAAGGGTGAAACGTAATATTTATGCGATCTACTTTTGTGTCTTAGTACAAAACTGAGAGGGTGGCGTTTGTCATTCCGTTGGACAAAGAAAATCTTAACATGGAAATGGTAAATCTTTCTATCTTGTCACTATAAAGATTTTGTGAGCTTACTTTTTCAAATAATAATACATCAAATAACTGTCAGGCCACTTCTCTTACTGTGCTCCCCCTCTTGCTTCAGAATACCGCTGAAATTCATTTGGTGGCTCACTACGTTGATGATGTCAACACGCTCGGCCTGATTTTCTGCTCCTTTTTTCTTGGACTGACACTCAAGCTGATGGGGGAAAGAGGGGAGATCGCAGTTGAAGTTGTTACCATACTCCATGGGACCATAAAATATGTTATTAACTTAATGTTAAGGTACAGTGGAACTGTATAATCTGTGGTGAAATAGAAGTAAAAATATATGCTGCCTGGAGGTTTTCTCTCACTGTCACTGTCTAATGATCCATTTTTTTTTCCAAGTTTGAGAAAATTCAGGAGTCAAATGAGCTTATTTCACCAGAGTTGAATGAAGTTTTGTGTTCTGTAACTAAGACTGGAGTTTCTGGATGTAACTCTGAAAAAACTGGAGTTTCTGTTTTCACTTCTCAGCCAAGTTATGTTGATCCCGAGCCACCTGTTTTTGGATCAGTTAATAGTACAGGGAAGGCTTCGGTAGTACTAATTAATAGTGAGCTTTCAGATGTAGATTACATGTGTGAATCTGTTATGGAATTTTCTGACTTGGATAATCATAATCTCACTCAAGACATTAAAAATGCTGTTCAAAAGACTATTTGCTGCTCTGCTCAAAACACAATTTCTCCTACTGCTGAACTAAACAGGGACAGTTCAATTTCCCAGCCAGATTCCATCTATGCTGTTCAGGCTACACCTCATGAGACTGTTGTTGGTGTTGCTTCACCCATGTGTTACGCGGCTCACCAGCCAGTTCATTCTGAGGCTGCCTGTGATAAACCTCATGTTTCCATTACCTCCTGAGTTAAATTTCACAAGCCCAGAGTATGCTCATTCAAAGACTGTTTGCGTTGCTCATTGTGAACTCTTCAAGACTGTGCGTTCTGTGATTGTCCAGGTTAAGAGCAACAAGGTGTCATCTGCTGTTAACAAGCTGGCAAAAATACTTGGTTTGAACACTGCAGAGTTGGTCGCTCAAGTTAAAGTTTTAGTTCCACGATCATGTCTGTATAAATCTGTGCTCCATGCTTTTCAGCCAGTAGTCCTGGGAACTGTGTGTGCAACTTCCCAGGCTGCGTTTTGTAAGACTGTGTTTAATGTTGCTTCACACCCAGTTTATTCAGACACCGCTTGTATGAATTCTCCAGCACCTGTGACTGCACCTGAACTCACCTTTCCTAAGACTGCTAATGTCAGCCTGGACAACTTAAGAGTAGCGGTTTTACCAAGGTCAGCCTGCCATAAGTCTCGGTTTTCTAGAACCATGTCTGGTACCATAAACCTGGTTTTCCCCGTGACTGTTACAGCTCCTCTGCTCTGCTCTCCGCCTCCAGTTCCCAGGGAAGCTCGGGTCCAGCTTTCCCTTGCACCCGTACCAGCTCCTTGGGTGGGGGTGGCTGAGGTCCAGCTGGTCCCTCCTTCAGTTCCCATGCAAACTATGGCTCCGTTCATCCCTGCACCCGTACCTGCTCCTCGGGTGAGGATGGCGGGCGCCCGATCGTTGCCTGTGCCTGTTCTGGTTCCCCGGGTGAGGGCAACTGAGACTCTGCTGACTCCTGCACCCATTTCAGTTCCTCAGGTGGGAGCAGCGGCGGTCCAGCTAGCTCCTGCACCCACACCGGCCCCCAGGGTAAAGGCAGCCAGAACACAGCTCGTCCCTGCGCCTGTATCTGTTCTTCAGGTGGGGATGGCTGGTGTTCGGCCAGGCCCAGTACCCGTCCCTGTTCCCCAGAGAAGAGTTGCTGAGAATCGGTTACCAGCTCTGCAAGTTCAACAACCATCACTACCACCAGCACAACCATCATCATGACCACCACTACAACTTCTGTTTCAGTCAACTGCCCAGCCGGTA
>NW_005187452.1:916507-931903 GCF_000239375.1 Pundamilia nyererei
GACATTTGCATTGTAAACAATACAAGGTCATGAATAACACACTGCTGGTAAATTCACAAAGACACAGAAAGTGGCATTTAAGAGGCAGTTGCAGCAGTTTTCATTGCCCAGCTCAACAACATCAAACTGAACCTGAGCCAGCTGATCACCATTGGGTACGTTGATTCTTTTATGACACTGTTTGTTAGGAAGTCATGGATGTAGTCTTCAAGAATCCATTGTAACTGGTCTGGTTGCTCTGTAGAGTGACAGCAACGGTCTCCAGCATAGGAGCAGCAGGAATCCCGGCGACAGGAGCAGTGACGACTCTCTTTGTTCTGACTGCAGCCGGTTTACCTGTGGGGGACGCTTCCATCCTTGTGGTTATAGAATGGCTGCTGTGAGTTTTAGAAATGGACACGACACAAATAGTGAATAGTTTTATCACAGATGGCCAAAGGAATCTCTTCTGCCTTCACTGATTCAGAAACTGAAAATATAGACGTAATGTATGAAAAAAAAATTGAAAACAAAGCATTGTTATGTAGTTTTAATTTATTGTTTAGTTTAGCATGATTTTTTTCTTTTGTATTAACTTTCAGAGACCACTGCAACACTGTGGTGAATGTTTTTCGGAGACTGCATCGGTGTGGCACTTGTCTGTCATCTGTCCAGACATGAACGGGAAGAAATGGACCTGACAAGGTGATGTTCTAGATTAGCGGTCCCCAACTCTCGGGCCGGTCTGTGAGTCGTTTGGTACAGGGGTTCAGTGTGTCGTACAGTGAAATGGATCAGCTGTCAACAGAAATAAATATTATGGTGGTAGTTTAAAGTTAATATTTAAATTTAACCCCTTAGCAGTCCAATTAGTCCCCTAAACCATCCAATGTACCGTGGGCGGTACGTCCGACTGCTAACAGGTTAAAGTTCAAAATCTGCAGAGTGAAGCTTATACATTTACATTTTGTTTCTCGTGGTTGTTTTGTGCTACAGGGAGGTTCGTGCTGAGGAATCTGCCCAAGGAGATGAAATGTTATCCAGCACCCCGTTGCCGTTGGACAATACTGAATCTTTTCAAACACCCATAGAACTTATTGTTTGATTTAGTGGCTTTTGCTTTGTATTTTACTGTTGTAATTTCACTGGATGGTTTAGAAGACTGACATCAAACAGAAGACTGTTAATGTGAAGAATCTAGTAAATGATGTACAGCGATACTACAGAGATATCACAATCTTTGTGAAGTAGTATGACATATTTCTTTATTCAATTATTTAAGTTTTAATTGAATTGATATGACATGTACATGAACTGAATTCAAGTAATATATTTAGTATTTCTTTTTAATTAAAATTCTGTAATTAGTATGCTGTGTATTTGAAAATTTGATTTGAATAAGTATCAGGAAAATGTTAACATATCCTCAATAGGCAGTGGGCAGTATCTTTATAGGGATAATGTAAAAAAAAAAAAAAGATAAATCTAAAATTTGTGTGATGATACATAAACAGTGATTTGTGTTTTGAAGAAACACAAATTCATAAATATTAGTTTACCAAGATTCATTTTGAGGCAACTTACAATAGTAGACTAACATTAAAAAATGAGCAAAACCACATCCGGTTCCAGAGACATTATATTATTATTCCAAAAGGACTTTGATGCTGAACAATAGTTCATCTGTTTTAAACTTCTGAGAACTGCAGCTGGTAGGCCTTTTACCATATAGATGGCCAATCATCCAATCCACGCAAAAATCACCCAAGCTGAAAATATATCTTTATTAACAAAACAAACAGATCAAATGCTTTTCTTAAGTGTACCTGTGTCTCTGTCCAGAATCTTTCCAAAGTTTTGCTAAAGGTGCACAAATATTACACAATAGAGAATTCAGAAATCACATTTGATAGTGCATACTTCATTAGTTCATATTAATAAATCTAATAACAACCATACACAGCATTACCTAAAACCAAACTAAAATTAAAAGGGAAGGCATTGGTTTATTATATTAGTGATATTAACATATTATTATTAATAATGTTTATTGACATTTCTATGCCATTTACAAATACCGTCTATGTTATATCTAAAGAAAAGCAAAAACACTAAATAAAAACCAAGTGTTCAAAATAATAAACTGTGAGGTGCACATACAGTTTGGAAAGAAATGATAATAAAAAAGAAATACAAAAAATACGAAACAATCGTTTTGCATTTATATGTAGTAAAAGCGTTTGTACGTTCATGTGACGTCATGACGCAGCGTTTATCACGGATGTAAACACGGAAGTTTGTTTCACGTGGAGGGAAAATCAATGATGGCACCGATTCTCGAGCGTTTCGTCAGCCCCGGGAAAGGTAACGGTCTCCGGGCAACGGGCAGGATACGCAAAGGAGAGCTGGTGATCTCTGCCGAGCCGCTGGCCTGCTGCGTGTCCAACAGACTGGCCAAAGAGGTCTGCCACCACTGCTTCACTCGGTAAGAAGACCGGGGGTGCTCGCTCTGTCAGTGTGCGAACAGCCTTGTGTGGAAAGGAAACGCTGCTGGGTGGTTAGTAGTGTGTGTAGTTAAAGTGGAGGCTGTGTGATGGTTGAGGACTCGCTCTGTGCTTGTGGGAAGATTAAATAGGTAAATGATTCCCATCTATATTAAGTTGAGTTTACCGAAGGTGGTCTATACGGTCCACTGTATATCATAGACTGTATAGTCTTTATATATAAGTGGGTGCATGGGTACTATGGATATTTCTTGTTCATAATAGCTGCTAAATGATAACATTAGTAGATGTAGTTCTTCAACCGGCCACGAGATGGTAGCAAGGCTCCTTCATGGAGGAGGCAGACTTCAGTTATGATAATCTGACAGTGAAATTTATAACAGGAAAAAATCTTTATAAGTGCTGTAAAAACAATAATATCAACAATATCAACAATCATGAACCCCTTCTTTGTTAATGGGCGAACGAATATCAAACCAAGCACTTCATGGTTTAGACGGACTTTCTGATCCAAAGTTCAGCTTCACTTTCAATATATGTAAATTTTTCTAGTGAAATGTTTAACATCATTTGTCCCATCCACGACACAACATTTGGTCTATAAGATCTTTATGAAGATCAATATTGATTTGTTTTGACTGTGACTTTCTTCTTACGAATACAGTCCAAGTAAATGGAGTTCTGGAATTACTTTTGAGATAATTTTCTCATGTCACTCTGACCTCAGCCCATAGTGTTATTAATCTTTTAGTGTCTGCATATTTGGAGCATATTTCTGATTTAACTTGGCATAATGTATAAAGGGTTGCACTAAAAAAAAATTACAGTGAGTTTGTCTAAGGCGTGCAATAACTGACTTAGTATAGAGTTACAAGTTTTCACAGGACTATATGCAATCCTGGGGAAAACTAAGTGCACCCCTACTGCTACGATAGAAATTAAATATAGTTGCACAGGTGTGCTTATCAAAAAAATGTATATGATTGAGGTCAGCTTCTGTTTTAAGCACTTTTATAAAAGCAGACATTTTGACAGTTTCCTAGTCTGGAGCATTCAAGTCTGTGTTGACACAATGCCGCAGTTTCCCCAGAGTGGACTTCCCAGCAAATTCACAGTAAGTGCACAGAGTAAGTGCAAAAAAACCAAAGAGCCATGCCTCAGACTCTACAGGCCTCACTTAGCATGTTAAATGTTGAAGTTCAGTTAGAGAAAGGCTGAATATGTGTGACTTTTTTGGAAGGGGTTATGGTAGAAAGTCTCCTCTCTCTATATAAAAGTACACGGCAGTATGGCTTAGGATTGCAACGCTGCATCTGAATAAATGACAAGACTTCTGGAATAATGACCTTTGGAGAGAGGATGAACCATATTGTGTTAGAAAACTTGGAAATGTTATTATCTTTGCGTTCATGACCAAGGACTCAAAGCCAGTAATACCTGTTGTGGCTTTTGTTGGTTGTATGATCTAAACATGTACTCTTGTTTAGATATAGAATATGCATTAAGAGTTAGTATGCACTATCAGTTGATATGGGGCCTCATGTTGGGTCCTTTATTACTGCCTGATTCTGAAGCTCTGTCCTTTATGCTGCTAAATTAATTTGTCATTGGGCTACCAAGCAGCAAACTTACTGCGGTGTGATGTTTGTCCACATGTATACAGCACTAAATTAGCCTCAGATTGTTTTTTGTACTGACCAAGTTATTCTCTTGAAATTATAAACAGTTTCTCATTCTCATATCAAATTCATAATTTTTTTTCCATTTTTCCTGATTATATGTGGGAAGGTACACATTATCTTTTATTTGCATCAATCTGATGACTTGTCCTAGGTTTCATCTCATTTGCTGCTGTTATTTTTTTTTTTCAGTTTGATGCTTAATGATAGCACTGTGGTTTTCTCTACTGTAGCCAAACCTACTTAATCAGGCTAAATGGACGTATGTGAATTTAATGAGGCTGCTAAGGAGAGAAACAAGTGTGCTAATTTCTGGTGCAAAGTGATAGGTTAATTACTGTGGGCTATAAACAGTACATATATGAGCCTAGGAAACAAATGAATAGAGACAGTCTAGCAACGGGATCACATCAGCCGTGATGCCAGTGACTCTCATCAGTGGACAGCACTCGCGTTCAGCCTGGGCCTCTGTTTTTGTGTTGTATTGTGTTGACAGACTTGTCCAAAACTAGCCTTCCTGTCATGGCTGGTTGCAATGATCAACACAAGAAGTTATTGCAGACATCTTCTGAGAGAATATTAAAATACACATGTTTAAACAAGAAAGTAATGCTTTTTAGAGAGTGTACTCACTCTTTAATACTGCAGTCAAAATTACTATTTCTTCTCACACTGTAATATGTATCTGATGAAATAATAAATAGTATTCAGTTTCATTGTCAATGAAAATGAAATCTCCTGATCTGTACCCCACCATCAACACATACACGTAGATGTGTGGGTAAAAGTCTCTGCAGTGCTGTGAAAAACGGTCTGGGCTCACCCTTTCTGATTTTGTATTAATTTTGCATATTTGTCACATAGTTTCATATTTGTTATTACAGCTCAAATAAATGTAAATATGAGACAAAGATAACCCAAGTAAACACCAAATGCAGGTTTTAAATTTTGATTTCATTTGTTAAGGAAAAAATCGTTTGTGATAACTGGCAGTGAGTCTTTCGCTATGGAGAATTTTGGCCTGGTCTTGTGTGCAGAATTGTTTTATTTCAGCTGCATTTAATGATTTTTGAGGATGAACCACATGTTTCATGCCAAAGCATTTCAATCTGATTTAAGTCTGCACTTCGATTCATTTTGTTTTCAGCAGCAAGGCAGCCCTAGACCATAATACTACCACCACCATGTTTGACTGTTGCTGTGATGTTCTGTTTATGAGATGCTGTGTTCATTTTACAGCAGATGTAACAGGAGTTAATCTTTCTAAAAAGTTCAACTTTTGTCTCGTCAGTCCACAGAATATATAGAATATGTGTATATATAAATATAAATATACATATATATATGTATGGAATACCTGTTTTTTGGGGGGAAATGGCCAAAAACACGCTGAGGACCAAGTTGTATGTGCCAAATGTGGAGCAATCCATTTGAACTTAAGTAGGACAGTTGTCTTTCTTGGATTTCTGTCTCATCGCTGCCTTGTTAAGGAAAGAGTGGGTCATCACTGTGCAGGCTCCAGTTGTGACACAGCAGTGACAGTCAATGATCAGTACATTTGGCACCGCAGCACATCCACTTTATCCACGGTTAATGACGTTAATGTGGGGGATGGAACAATTCTATTCACTTAACTGTCCAAGTGCCCCAGAGATACATGCTGCACCTCACACTGCTTTGTTAGAGCAGCAGAAGACTGTCGCCGTGTGCCAATAGCTGCAGTGTATGCCTCCTCCGTCAGTTACTCAAATAAAAGCTTAGATAATAGAATAATAGTAAAGAGATAATAAACACTCTGCTGGAATGTAAATATGCTACATGAACTAACTTCAGGACAGGGCTGTTTATTTTCTCTATTGTTTCTTTGTCCAAGCTGCTTCCTTTGCATAGTGACAAGATGAAGATGGATCAGCCAGCAGATAAGAGGGAATGCAAATGTTATATAAAATAAAAACTAGTGTTTATATGTAAACATAACATATAACAAGTAAAAGTACAATAAAGGGAAAATAGAGAACCATAGAAATGAGGCAAGAGGAAAGTAAGAGAAAGATAAACAGCCAGAGAGCAAGAAGTGGGAGGGGTGACTCATAATACAGTACAGATTTAAGTTCCTCCACAGCCCAACGTATCATTGTGTCTTCCTTAGATCCCTGCATTCAAATTGTGGACAGATAAAACAAGTGACATCATAGAAAGTAGGCACCCATCGCTGCTGAGTAAGCAACTGATGCTGTTTCTACCTTCTGGCGGCCAACTTTGCAGCACTCGTCAAACCAGCTAAGAACACGTTTCTGCACCTTATGCAGTTGCAATTGGTGCAAATCGTTTAAAACCATAACCGATGGGACAGAAATATTTAATTTTGTTGACAGATTGTCAGCAAATTGACTTTAATTTAATTGATTTAACCATCCTCCAAAAAAATGGACTACGGTAGTGTGCCCTCTATATAAGTTATAAAGCTGTTATGGAGTCATATACATCCTAATTCCATCCTACTATGTTGATGGTCAGGAATCCCAGAGGACTGTTTAATCATGTCCCAACACCATGTAATCAAAAGCATGGCTGAGGTCGAAAATATCTGTCATCCACAGTGGAACGACTGGCAGTGGGAGGTACGTTTCTTTCAAAATCTAACTTGGAGACTGCTCCTTTGAGTCTCACACAAAACCTTGAGTAATGGGTGTTTGTTAAGAGGAATCTACCATGGGACATCATAAGTCTTCATGGCAGTATCCAGCAGCAAACTTTATAATATAAAATTGGACATTTTAGCACAGAAATCTATGGCTATTGTCTTGGTTATGGAACAAGCTCCAAGTGGTCACTGGAGGAACTGCAGTTTTTTTCACTTGACTTAATTCTTCCATTTTTGTTCAATTTAACAACTCGTACATTTAAATTGTATTGAGACAAAAGATGATGTATCGTTAGGAGGGCATGACCTCTTTGAGTGAAGGGTTCACTATATACACTACCAGTCAAAAGTCTGGACACACTTTCTCATTTCATGTTTTGTCTTTATTTTCTTGACTATTTTCATTGTAGATTCTCACTGGAGGCATCAAAACTAAGAATGAACACACATACATGTTTATGTAGTAAACAAAAAAATGTGAAATAACTAAAAACAGGAATTTATATTGTAGATTCTTCAAAATAGCATATCGTTCTCTCAACGCACTTCACAAAAAATGTCAATATTTGCCAATTTTCTATAATAATTCTTGAACTTTGCAAGTCTCTTATGACAGTTTTTCAAATGCTGCAGCTCTAGCCATCTCACAAGCCCAGTCTTGCTATTATAATGCTGGATTGAACCCAGCTTCTAATTTGTTTATCACCACCGATCCAGACTGACCCGTCCCCTAAAACAAACAATCTTGAGCTAAGCTTTACTGGAATCTCTGAAATCTCGCGTATAATTCCACGAACCCTTTTCCTAAAATTCCTCCAGCTTATCACATGACCATAGAACGAGTTAAAACACCTTCTTTGGACTTCAGTATGTGAAAGTTTGTACTTTGTAGCCCTCGGTCCAAGTCTAAAGAGTCTGAAGAACAGGCATAGTTTTTAACTCAAGGCTACAAAACAAGTGGTGCTGTTTCAGTAGGAACATGTGTTTTTGATGTGCAATCTGTGTCTTTTTCACACAGCCGGTAGCAGTTGCTTATTAATCAAAAGTGTCTATTGGTTGTGATAAAAAGTTGGACAAAAAAAACATGGGATTGTTTATTTTCTGGCATGACGGTCTCTTTGTTTTACACGCTGTTTCAGGACTTCTGGCTACAAGCTTTAACATTGTAACTTGACATGTATTCAGTTCAGTTGTGTCAAAAGACACAAGAACACAGAGTTATAACAAGATAAAATCAATAAAGAATTAGAGTTCATGTCTCTGCAGAGTTCAGCTATTTTTCTCTGCGCTGTGGGCAAACACAGGTTTGTGTGGGCGCGTGTGGGATGATTTAGAATAGGACACAGGCCATAGGTCATGTTGATCATGTTTTTGAGGTATCGAATAAGTGCTTTTTGCTACATCAGCTTGTCGTGAGGTGGACATTCATCAACCCGAGTGTGTAAATCATATTATTGATTTTTAGCATTAGTGAGAGATCTGCAAATTGTGTTATCACCAAAAAACATTAGGGACGCCTCGTGCGCACGCACAGGCAGAGTTTGGCCTCAGAGATGTGAGGTGTGTTTTCTCTGTTTTCACTAAAAACACAATTAGTCTCACAGCATGACTGAGTGTTGAAGAATGTGTGCAAGTGTGCAATTATTTGTGCAACTGTATGCAAGAACAGAGAGACGTACTTTATGTTTGTGCGTGCGTGCGTGCGTGCAGGAAATGAGCAGGCGGTGGGGTAGGGGGCTTCAAAGCTGAAGTTAATTACAGGCCTTGAAGGCTGTATGTAAGTAATGACTGATAAATGCCGAGGGAGTACATACGCACACACAAACACACACAAAGAAGCACACACATCTCAGTAGGATCAAATCGCCAGAGGTCAACAAACAAACAACTATTAGAGGTTCTCAGACTGACAGAGAGTGAGGAGGGGGTGAGGAGGGATGGTGGGGAGAACAAAGGCAGGAAATAAAGAGAAGTGTTTTTTTTTATAGTTAGAAGAATTTCTTACCATTCACACGGCACAAATGCAAATTCAAACCACATTTGAAATGCAGCCACATTGCTCGCTAATTAACTAGAAAACAAGGTGTAACAATCTCTTTGTCTCCAGGTTTTTCCTTTTTGGAAAGCTGAAGAGACTTTGAAATTCATCAGAGGTGGAAAGTTTTTATTGGAAAGCTCAATAGTTTAACTCTTTACAATAATGATATACATTTTATTTGGACCCCTTTTTGTCTTCTGAAGTGTCAGGGTTTTTTGTGGCAGAGATTGAACAGTGTGCTGGAAACACTCCTCAGAGATTGTTTTCACGATAGCGTCACACAGTTGCTGCGGATTTGTTGACCACTGATGTGAATTTCATTTTAAACCACATCCCAAAGGCGCCCTATTGGATCGAGATCTGGTGACTGTAGAGGGCATTTGATAACGGTGAACTGTCATGTTCAAGAAACTAGCTTTAGATGATTTGAGCTTTGTCACTCGGTGCGTTATCCAGCTGGAAGCAGCCATCTGTGATCATGAAGGGATGGACATGATCAGCAAGAATACTCAGGAAGGTTGTGGAGTGTAAGCTTTACTCAACTGGTGCTAAGGGACCCAACTTAGAAAAAATCCACCAGACTGTTATACCACTACTAGATTGAACCGTTGATAGGAGGCAGGGTGGATCCCTGCTTTCATTGTGTTTACATTATATTCTGACCCTGTCATCCGAATTTTATAGCAGAAAATGAGACTCAGCAGCCCATGTATACAGATACAGATGCAACAGGGATTCCTATATATTAATATCTAATAATTCTGTCGTTGCTCATCTGGCTAATGATTTTACACGTCACTTGTGTTTTATGTCATGAAGGTTTATATAAATAATATAAAAAAAACAAAACAAAAAAAACCACAGGACACATAAAATATTCTTAATGCAGCCATTCACACTGACTGTGGAATTTCACTGGACGTTTGTGAGGCATTTATTTTTTGAGATCAAGCTTGATTTGTCTTCACATATCTGACCAATCAGACCTGCATTTGGCAGCCATGGGTTAGTTGAAAATGTGCACCAGTACTGAATATACAGTTATATGGTATTTTACTTCAGACACACATCTAGATTTTGCTCTGGGTCAGCTCTCGGAAAATATTTCTCTACCTCCTTGGATGTGGTTCCAACTGTGCTAAAAAGAGTTTAAACATTCCCACTGAAATCCTGAAATCATGTCATGATACAGCTTCAACTCCTGGATCAAGCCTTGAAATTCTCCCTGCTGCTGCCTTGTGAGAATTTGATGAACCCAGAATCTCAGTTTCTTTGTTTTTTTTTGTTTAAAAACATCAGGACCAGATCATCATCGCTTGCTGGTGACTTTTTGCGGTGCGTTCAGTGTGTGCAGATACATTACACGACAAATTTGCATCAGAAAATTCACAATTTTTCTTGGTTTCTTCGCAATGTGCTCTGTGCTTAATGGCTTTAAGTCTGTAGTTTAAAAGATAAATCAGAAATGTCTTTGGTCATTTTGGCCATTTTGCTCTGTCCTATCACACTGGGAGTGTTTCAGAGCGTGAAGTGTTTATTCTGCAAAGAGTCTTTTTATCGTGAAAATCAACCACATTCTCTGTGTCAATCCTGTGTCGCCTTTCTGTCCTCGTTATCTGTTTAAAGCAGGAAAAAATAGACCTGGTGTGAATTTTAGTGCTGCAGAAAGGAGAGCTGTTTATTAAACATGCTGGGGCATGCCTGGTGGGATCACAATAATTGTCTTGAGTGGGTTCGATCTACTCCGGTAACCCAATGCTGAGCTAAATGTGTGGGATAGAGTGATATAGTTTAGGCGTACCTCTGTAATTTATAGTTCCCAAGCATGGTGTTTTTTACAGTTCCAGTTGAGTTGCCATTTACAGGAATGGTCACTGATCTGATCTGAACGGTAAATGATCACACTCGTGCAGGTTGTTTGTCTTGATGGGTGAAAAAATAAAAGAGGAAGTTCCAGAAAAAGATGGAAATATGAAAGACACGACTCGATCTCTCATGGACAGATAACACATCAAACATACACCCACTTTAAAGGATTTTTCTCTTTGCTTGACAGACCAAAGAAGAGCTCAAATATGTTCTTTCTGCAGTGAGGCTGGCACGTGTGTGTGTGTGTGTTAGGTGAGGGGGGCAGGGCAGCATTATCTCTGTCAGATGAAGTCTTTATATGTGACACCAATCTCTCACTCATTGTCTCTTTGGACCACACTGGCACACTGTAGAAGAGTGAAAACAACAATAACAAAACTGCTAAAGCTTTTGTCTTATTTATAGAGGGAAACTTTTGATTGAAAGATAGATGAACCAGTTTTTCGTGGGGTCTTACGCATTTCAAGGCACATAAGGAATATTGACAGTTGACGTTAGAGTTTTGTTCTGCTTTCAGCGTTACAGGGAAGCCAGTACAAAGAAAACAAAAACCTTTTTCACACATGCACCGCAGAACATTTCTAGATGTTACCCAACAGAGGTGCATGTGTGTGCAAATGGATGTAGCTTGATTAGACGTTTAGTGTTCTTCATTTTGCCAGCTTTCTATTATGAAATCCGTATTTTGTACTAAATAGTCTTGTTATGGTCTTTTTTTTTTTTTTTTTTTTTTTTGTGTCCCGTTTGGATCTTTAGCCATCAGAATTGTTGTCTTAAGGCCAAGAAAGATGCCAAGCGGATTTATTTTACCAAGTAGATCATCATGGCCTTGCCATATTGGTCCATTTGATTGACCTTTATTATAATTATGTATTTATTTTATTTTCGTTTGCTACAAACGGGACAGACATGACTGGGGGATAGGACAGGGAGAAAGAATGAAAGAAAGAGAGGGAGAGAAAGAAAACCAGAGGGGAGAAGAGACGGCGAGAAAGGGGGGAAGAAAGAAAGAAAAACAAACAAAACACCTGGATCACCTGTATGGAGAAAAAAAAACAGAAGAGAAAGCTTGTTATGGTCTTAAAAACATTTCTTAAATGCTCTTGAGATGAATCCTCATTAAATACATCAGATAATGAGGTAAGCTTATGTGCAGGTAATCTCTGTTTGGGGAAAAAGGTCAGGCTTCAGACTGATCTAAATGCTGTTTCAGTTTTCTGCTTTTGGTCCCACCTTGTGTTTGCGAGGGACAGCCAATAAGAAGAAAGGTGGCTTAACCTTCCATCTAATAGCCACATGGTTCCAAACCGCAGCCTTAACTTGCTTCACTAATCTGGACTGCCCCACTGTGTTTGTGCTGTTCAGGACCGTGGAAGCTTTTTACATTGTAAAAGAAGAAGAAGAAGCTACATTTGGCTGCTCACTTATTCACAAGGGGTCTGCACAGCAGGTAGCTCTGTGTGATTTGGTGGATTATTATGCTTTATGCTTCTCCTAAGGGATCTGACAAATGGTGTGGCCTGGTATGTGGTACAGACCATCCAAGAGGTTTGTGCTTCAGTTTTGTTAAATGAAACTTTATTATGCTTTGCCTGTGTCCCACTCCTTTATTTTGTAGGTGCAGCTTGCTAACCAAGCTTGCTAGTGACAGCCTGTTGAAGACGTGTATAGTTGTGTTGGTCTTTACTGGCACTTCAGTGTTATATAAGCACAGAGATTCTTACATCATAGAGAGGAAGATGCTGCAACAGAAAAGATGAAATGATTGCTTCTATTTCTATACCACCACCAAATGACGACGCCTGTTGTTTAGCAGAGGACTTCAGCGATTCCAACGCATCCCAACCGCCAGTATAAATTGTTAGGCTTAGTTTATGGTCGCCACATTGGTTGTTGCACACGCCAGCTGTGAAATTACCACGGCCCTGTAATGGTTTACAGCTGATTTCGACTTCTGTGCTGAATCTTTGTAGAACCTCTGATGTAAGTGACTGACTCAGTTACCAGCATTCATGCTGTTGGTGGGTTAATTACCTTGTTGTTGTGTCCTGGTGTTTCACAAGCAGTACCAGCCACAATAGAAACAAATAAAATGCTGGGACATTTTTCTCCTCTTTGTCCCTGCTCTGTGTTTTTTTAAAAATATATTCAAATATGATATTGTTGTACTTTTGGTAATCTCACTCCAGGAATTTGGGGCCGTTTTTTCATTTAGGGTTTGGAGTTGCTTGTACTATTATAAACATCTGCATTATAAGTACAAAAACAGTGGTTGGCCTTCATCTTCTGCCTGTTTCAGACAGAGGATGAGGTAAAGAGCTGTACTCAGGTCCAGTGCAAAATGAATAAGGTTTATTTTGAACAGCATATTAAGCTGCTCCAAGGAAAAATATGGAGTTGGAAATGAGCATAAGTTCTCTTTAAATACATTTTAAGAGCAGTTTACACACACACACACGGATAAGAGTATGTGAATGCAGTGGTATATGAAGCATACAGATTACCTCTTTAGATGCATTTTGACAGGGCTACAGAGAGAGGAGCACATGAGAGGAGGGAAATGGTTCAAAAGGCAAGTCACCGCTCTTCTTCCTCCTCCTCCTCTCTTAACCTGCTCCCTCATTTTTATTCATTCTTCCATATGCTCATTCCGACATATGTCTCCCTACCTCTCTTCCCTCCTTCCACATTTTTTTTCTTCCCATCTGCTCCCCCCTTTCTTCTCTCTCAGTTTTTCCTCACCCGTATCCTCCATCTTCTCATTCCTTATCGTTCAGAAGCATTTATTTTGTCCCACCTGCCTCTGCTCCCTGCTTCACTCCCGGGGTAGATTATTTTGCTTGCATCTGCTTCTCACTCCTCTCCTCCTCCTCCCCTCTGTTCTTCATCTCCTGCAGTTGGATACCCAGGTGTCTCAAAACATGCACACGCACACACACAGCTGTATCATTTGCAAACCAAGTGATTTGCTGTAAACTGGGAACACACCTTCCCATGTGTGTAATGCTTGGTATTATTCATCTAGCAAGCACATCTGTTTATCATTTTTTGCTGTACTTGTGGGGACCACATGCACACACAGAAATTTTATTCGATCCTCTGGGGGATGATTACTTAGTTTTTTCTGGCATAGTTTGTATTTTGCAAGACAATTAATGAAACCCTGTGTTTTTCCAGCATGTGCGTAGTTCACAGTGTTTGTGTGAGTGTGTTTGTATTCTGAAGAAATCTGGATAAATCCACAAAGCTCCCTGTTGATTCACATTATTGTGATCATAGATGGTGCATCTGTTACTTGTGGATTCTGATGTCTCTCTTTGGCATAAAGGGACAAAAACTAGAAAAAGACCAATGTGGGTAAAATTAGTTTTCTGAGAACCATCTGAGATAAAATTGCAAGCATTCATGTACTTAACTCATTCATTTACTCAACCAGAAAATATTTGAGTTGCTGTCTCTGACCAGTTTGGATGAGTTTTTTCTTTCCGATAATTACTGGTTGTGAAATCCAGTCCTGCAGTTTTTCTGACGTTGAATTGGGTTTTTATGGAGCCATGTGAGCATCTGTAGTGCAGACGTACTACACGGCTACGTTTCACAGTCGAAAATTAATTTTAGTCGATATCAGCACACTTCTTTTGTCAAATGTAAATTCAGGTTGTTCAAGATTTGGCCGTCAGACATTACTGTGAGATCAAACCACAACTATGCATGTTTCTAATGGCTTTATTCCCTTTACAACAAGTGCTTTTATGATTTATATTTGCTTTTAAAATTCTTATCACCTTCAAATTTACTACACCTATTTAGCTCCAATGCTTATGTATGTTTTCTTTTCTTGTTTGTTTTTTTTAATTAATAGATCTCTACATTTTCAACTTTTGCTTTTGTCTTGACATTATTTAATATTGTGATTATTTAATCCATTCTTAATTTAAACATGATTCTGAATAACGCTGAAGAAAGTAATAATGACCAAACCTGGACTAGAAGCACAAAGGCCGTATTTTAGGTTTGTATCTGTGTTTTTCCTTTGTACAGAATATCTGTTAACTATGGTAATGAGGCAACAAGAAGGTGATGCCTCATCATCCTGTGTGAGACCCCTCAGGTGTCAGTGAATCATCCTCTAAACAACCATTAAGAATTCAGCAAGGGTACTCAGACATCTCAAGATGCAGCTGTTCCCTCCAACTCTCTCTGTGAAACACACACACACACACTTAAATCCGTGTAGCTGCAGATGCCTGCAGGGTAATGATTGGATGAACTGTGCAGACTGTGCTGTTATTGCATAGGTGAACACAGTAGATGGCAGTCAGATACCTTCAGAAAGTGTTTAACACTCATAGATGCTTTATCTAACATTACATTAGTGTACAAAAGTCTTGAGCCACCTCTCATTTCTTTAAAGTGGTCTTGATCAGTAGTTCTCCAGACGTTCTGGAGGTTTCTCAAAGTTTTTCTTTTTAATCCAGTCCTTGTACCTGACCAGTTACAGAGGAATGTTTTTATTTAAGCCAATTAACACTGACCTATGACTCATTCAAGCATGAAATGTCCTTCAAGGGATGAAGCATTGTTGTGGAAACACATGACAGACTTAGCAAAGAGCCAATTTAAATTGTGTCTTTAGTAGGGATGGGTATCGAAAACCGGTTCTTGTTGAGAACCGGTTCCCAC
>NW_005187452.1:932899-946370 GCF_000239375.1 Pundamilia nyererei
GAATCGAATCGTTAAACAGAATCGAAAATGGAATCGGAATCGTTAAAATCTTATCAATACCCATCCCTAGTCTTTAGGCACTTTATTATTATCAGCCTGACACAAAAACACATCATTTGTTCCTATTTCTTTAGTTGAATCAATGAAAAATGATTACAAAAAAATAAAGGTATTTTTGCACTATTAGATCTTTGACAAATCATGGCATGGTATGGAAACTCGACAGGTAGAGGACATAAAAAGAGGCAGGCCTAAAACACTATCTATAGCAGATAACCAGAATCCGAAAGTCATATCCTTGAGAAATTGGGAAAAATTAAGCAAAGACCTGACACATTACGTGGGAGTTGTGTCTGGACCTTCAATTGATTCATGTACTATTTGCCAACCTAGAGGAGAAAAGGCTGAGGTTTGCGTAATTATACAAGAACTCAACTGAAAGCGACTGGCAGCAGGTCTGTTGAGTGATGAGTCCAAATATGAAGTTTTTGCTTCCAGTCATTGTCAATATGGTCAGGAGAGAGGTGCAACAATGTCCACAGCCATCTTTAAAATACAGTGGAGACTCTGCCATTGTTCGGGGTGCCTTCCAGCCTTGGTGTTGGAGATTTCTTCAAAATTGGTGGAACTCACAACACAGGAAACTACTGAGAGGTTTTAGTCCATCATGCATTACCATTGGCAACAGTTTCGTTTTTCAGTATGACAATGATCCCAAACACACTGGCAATGCTGTAAAAGCATACCTGGATAGAAGGCACACAATGGATCACTATTAGTCGAAAATTGTCCTCCCCAGAGCCCAGACCTCAAGATTATTGAAGCAGTGTGAGATCATCTTGACAGAGAACGGAAAGAAAGGCAGCCAACATCCAAAGAAAAGCTCTAAATGTCTTTCAAAAAGCCTGGAGAATTATTCTAGACTACTTAAAGAAATTACAAAAAAGCTTGCCCAAGAGAGTTCAGGCTGTGCTCACCTTCAACCTTAATAGAATCCTACACTTTGGAAACACTTTTTAAAATTTTTTATTTTTATTTTTTTTACCTTTTATACTGTATTCCCATGCATGTTTGCACCTTTTTATAGGTTGCACCTGCTTCCCTCTTTTCTAGTAAAATATAAAGAAATGAGAAAAAGCTCAAGACTTGCACAGTCTTTGCATTCTAATACACAGCAGTAACAGTGCTGGCAGTGAGTTTCTGCTGGAATTGGCTCTGTTGCCTTTGCTGGAAGAGCTCATTTGTCAAGCACTTTTGAGAGGGATGTGTTTCACGTTGTCTTCACACTTCCAAGCACTGCAGACAAGAAAAAAGTTTCTTAAGAAGATCATGAAAATGTTTGCTTTATTACTCCAACGTGTGGTGCAGTAGAGACCTTTCACGGGAGCTGTCTTTCCTGGATAGTAATGGTGAACAGGGTATAATAATTCCAGATGACAACATATTGACATATATTTAAATTTTTTTAAGTAAATTAAGAAAAAAGAAATATTTAAGCCAAAAAAGCAGCAGCCAAAAACTTACAAATAATTATTCAATGAATCAAAATCTAAACATTAAACAATAAGGAGCTTAAAATGAATAGTTTCCTTTTCTGTCCATTTGGGAGCAGAGCCAGAACAAATGTTACACAAACTGTTCAGCTGCGTGTTTTGTAAATGGTGCAGAGGATGGTCAGCATGCAAAAATGATACACTCACTGATCACTTTATTAGGTACAGCTGGTTAGTACCAGGTTGGACCCCCTTTATGCCTTCAGAACTGCCTTAATTCTTTGCAGGATAGATTCAGCAACATGCTGGAAACATTCTTCAGATTTGAGTTCATTTGACATTAACCTGATGTGATATCTCCCTTTCCTTCAAATCCCTAAGATGCTTTTGGGATAGGGATCTGGGAATGGTGGAGGCCGTTTGAGTAGAATGAACTCAAGAAACCAGTTTGAGGTAATGTGAGCTTGGTGTTGAGACATGGGGGGTTTTATCCTGCTGGAAGCAGCCAGCAGAAGATGGGTACACCGTGGCCATAAAGGGATGGACATGGTCAGCAACTACACTCAGGTTGGTTGTTGTGTTTAAATGATGCTCAGTTGATACTAAAGGGAGAAAATATTCCCCATATCATTACATCACCACTAGCCTGAACCGTTGACACAAGGCATCAGGGATCCGTGCTTTCATGTTGTTTATGCTCTTCTGACTCTGTTCTGACTCTGTCATCCAAATGTTGCAGCAGAAATTAAGACTCATTAGAGCGGGCAACGTTTTTCCAATCTTCTATAGTCCAATTTCATCACCCTGTCTAAATTTTGGCCACAGTTTCCAGTTTTAGCTGGCAAGAGCAGCATGTGGTATGGTCTTCTATTGCTATAGCCAGTCTGCTTCAAGATTCAACATTGTGAACCTTCAGGGAGGCTCTTCTGCATACCTTAGCCGTAACAAGTGGTCAACAAGGAATTCAATTCTCCCTCAGAAAACTGCCACTTACTGGATGTCTCATTTTTGGACTATTCACTTAGAATGCAGGAAAATCCCAAAAGAGCAGCAGTTCACTAAAACCAGCCTGTTTTGCTGCAACAATCCAGTTTAAAGTCAGTGCGCCCCAGGGTGGCTGTGGCTACAATGTAGCTTGCCATCACCAGTGTGTGAAAGTGTGTGTGTTAATGGGTGGATGACTGAATGTGTAAAGCGCTTTGGGGTCCTTAGGGACTAGTAAAGCGCTATACAAATACAGGCCATTTACCATTTACCCATTCTGATGCCTGCCTTGAACTTGCAGGTTATCTTGATCATGCCTACATCCCTAAATTCATCGAGTAGCTACCATTTGATTGGCTGATTATATGTTTGTGTTAACAAGTAATTCGACAGGTGTACCTAATGAAGTGGATAGTGATTATACAGAACCATTTCGGATTAACTCTGTGTATCCCGATGGAGGAATCCAAACAGTGTGTTAAATCAGCAACAATGACAAATTACCTCAGCAAATAATCTGTTTGCATTGATATCATTTCAATTTTAAGGCTACAGAAACATCTCGTAGCAACAACATGTACGTTTCAGTTGATTCTGACAAAGTTGTACTTTTGTATTTTCTTACTCAGTTGTATATAGTATTTTATTTTATTTCATTCCAGTGTTTTCTAATTTCTGCTACATAACTTTGCACTTTTGCTGTAACGAACGAAATTTCCCACCTGTGGGACTAATAAAGGTGATCTTATCTTATCTTATACTTGTGGAGTCGCTCCACATTTCTTTTTGCTGTTTAGATTAATGTCTCGGTCTGTCCAACAAGTCCCGAAGCCAGATAGAGTCACAGTGTGGTCCTGGAAGTGAGTGTGACATATGTCGCTGCAACACTGCAGTGCTCAATGAAACACATCAAACTTCCCCCACTGTCTTCCCTCTAAACCTAAATCAGCTCACGAAGCTCATCCATATTATCATACAAACAGCTCATATTCACCATGGTGATCGCATGAACAGCTCCAGCTCTGAAACTCCATCGTCTCCTTCACAGCTCCTTCAGGAATCGCAGGCTTTGCTCCAGGCAATAGAAATGGCAGTAAATATACTGCCCAGAGCATAATGTGAAGACAAAAACACAAGCAGACTTATAAAACCAGACTTTAACATATTTCCAAAAGAAAATATGGCCATATTATTAGGGGTGCAACGATACACAAAATTCACGGTTCGGTTCGATACTTTGGTGTCACGGTTCGATATTTTTTCGATACAAAAAAATGTTCATGCTTTTTTAATTTGTCATTTATTAAAATTATAAATATATATTTTAACTCAAACATACAGTTTTTAAATTTAATGTTGCTTTGTTGTTGCTTTTGTCTGCTTCCACTTGTCTTTGCACTAGGATGATGTCGGAGTAAATGTGCCGTCATATTCATTGTGTTCCCACTAGTGCTGTCAGCGTTAATCTCGTTAAAATGACGTTAACGCCACAACACGGCAAATCTCCGTTAACGAGCTACCGCAGATCGCCCCGTGCGTGGGGTTGGACGGCGTCAACACGTTAACGAGCTAACTGCGCTAACGCACTAGTTCCCACCCATGTAATTGAGCATTGCATGGCACATCCAAAATACTGTTTTACTTTAGTCCATGACGCGCTTACCTTCAGGGTCATATTTCACATGAAGACCAAAATAGTTCCAAACGCCAGATCTGAATGAGGGTGGGGGAGGTTCAATTTGCCATGTTGCAATGAGAGCTTAACTTCTGTCTCGCTAGCTTGCCCTGCGCTCAGTGAATCTGCGTTCGACTACTCCGCCTAGGCTGCACTGTCGAGCGCAGATCCACTGAGCGCTTAACACAGACAGCATCTTCAGAAGGAAAGTTGATAAAATAAAATAAAAAAAATTGTATTGTTCGATACATATGCGTACCGAACCGAAAGCACTGTATCGAACGGTTCAATATCGATACGAGTATCGTTGCACCCCTACCATTTAATGTTTGTAGCCATTACAGACTACCCTAGGAAAATAAAATAAAAGTGGCTCAGACTAAAAAAAATTACAGTCATGCTCATAAATTGGACGATAAGTTAATAACGGAGGTATCATGACAGTCCATGGCAGTGGATTTATGTTAATATTTTTATTTTACATATATACTCACACACCATTACTTGTCATGTTGGAGTGAGACGTACCACGCTGTGTTGACCGCTCAGCCTGAAAATGAGAAAACTCACTCAGGCACGACTGGACAGCCCAGAGACGAGAATACCACTAATTATTAACATACACAAACGCACACGCACACACAAACGAAATCTCATGGATGCCATGTAGCAGCCAATACTCGCGGGAAATTAATTATCATGCTACACACACCAACAGAGGAATGCTGAGGTAGGCCTAATTAGGTGTCTGATAGCGTAGACTTAACAAAATTGACCACATATACGCCCATGTGAGCGCAGCGATCTATCCTCCTGCATATCAATGGAGAAATCCAGCATTTTTCAGTCACTTCACCTAATTTTGAGTGACATCGTTTTATTATTTCTTTTTTTCTAATGTTGATGTTTCTCCCTGTTGTATTTCTTTCACTTCTGGATTTCTTAATTCTTCGCTAATTTCTATTTTATCCACATCTGTGTCATAGACGAGGCGTTTGTGTTAAAAACAAAACATGCTTGTGTTTGTGCTTTCCTGATCTACAAAATCATAAAAGCATATTGCTGTTGTTTGGAGGAAAAAAATTAAAGTAGGCACAACATTATATACGTTATACTTCACTGACTCTGCTCATTTCTTTTTAAATGGCGTTCATTGTAAACTATGTAGAAAAAAATGATTTTTTTTCTTGTAAAAATACTTATTGTTACACATTCAGTTTAATTTGATCTAGAATTTGATGACTATTAAAATTACTGAACATATTCTACTGTGAATGGGGAAAATTCTCTGCAAGATGAAAGGGAACCTTATGACTTAGGATGAAGCATTGTCTTGATTAACCGTCTCTTTTGATGTCTTTCGAGTCTGTGTGTGCCCCCTTTGAGTAAAAAAAGTTATATTGACTGTTTTGTGATTGATTGTTGATTCATGTCAGGAAAATCCCAATTGCATTTTTCCAAAAACCGGTAAGACCAAAGATTTGTCTCATTTTGTTTCTTAAAACTCTGGCCATTTCCCAGTTGTCACAATCCTATTATTATTATTATTTCTGCACAAGTGAGCTTTTCAATCATAATAAACAAATAAACCTTAAAATAAAATCACAAAACAATGCTGACTAAAGTTACAGATTTCCCAGAGGATTATAGGGTCCACCCTTAAAAGGCTGCTTGTTGTTGTGTTCGGTACGATGGGATGCGTTCGTTGTTTCCACAGCGAAGATGTGAGGTGCAGCTTTGAAACAAAGTCCTTTTGAACTTGTTCTTCCAAACTTTGTGGCACAAATGAAGTGAAAAACCTTCAAACGGCAGACACAGCTCCACTGTTGGTAAAGGTGTTTTCTGTGGTTGCTTCTATTTATTCGTCATCTGTCTTTGCTGTCGCTGTAACCCTCCCAGTTCTTAAGAGTGTTCTTGCTAATTACCATTAGCCATTGAGCCATTCAGCAGTGCAATTTTACAAATGTGCAGGCAGTAATGTTAGAGTGTTAGTAGTGTTAAGTGATTGTGTACCTTTGCCCTGTTAAACAGATTTAGTGATGGATTATTATTATTGTTGTTGTTGTATATTAATGAACTGTGTGAGTTAAATTTATACAGACCCCTCGTTCGTCAGTAGGAACTATTACAATCTATTCAGTCCACTTGAAAAGCCACAGTTGACATTTTATCTGTTCAGAATTATAGTGATGCCCAGCACTAATATACTGTATATAAAAGATGGACAAAGTAAAATATCAAGTCCTTTAAAGCTGCATTCTTTTTACTGTTTGTTTCTAAAAGAAGTCGGTTGAGTATAAATCTATAAATCATTTTAAAAAAAAAGAGTATAAATCTATGGGAAACGAGTGTTAGGTGGAATCTACACAGGAAGCGGTTTACAGTGACATGGCAGCAAGAATACACTGAAAGTCAACAACATTCAGGGAAGAACATCAGTGATTGCCATATGTGGTAAATGCATTATAGGGTTACCCTGGTAACCATGCCTGAAAGTGCGACAGCAGCAGGAGATGAGCGTTTCACTTCCCAGGGGACGCCCCTTTATTGAATACATCAGGAATGATCCCTATTATGTTCATAAAGAACGATAAACAGGATGTAAGTTAGGGCACTCATCACATCTCAGCAGCTTAGTCATGTAGACATGGTCAAGACAACCTTCTGAAGTTAAAAACTGAATATCAGAATGAATAAGAAAGGTGATTTTAAGTGACTTTGAACATGGCATCAGATGGGCTGGTCTGAGTATTTCAGAAACTGCTGATGTTCTGGGATTTTTCTGCACATAAATTTCTGGGGTTTACAGCAGGTCACTGGGCAAAAATGCTTTGATGTCAGAGGTCAGAGGAGAACAGCCAGACGTCTTCCAGCTGATCGGAAAGCAGCTATAACTCAACTAACTATTCATACAACGGAGGTATGCAGAAGATCATCTCTGGAAGCACAATATATCAAAGCATACAGGGTTATAGCAGCAGAAAGCCAAGAACAGGAAGCTAAGGCTACAAGACTGGAAAATCATCGTGTGGTCTGATGAATCCTAATTTCTGTTGTGACATTCAGATGGTAGGGTCAGAATTTTGCATAAACAACATGAAAGCATGGATCCATCCTGGCTTGGTTTCAATGGCTCAGGCTGGTGTAATGGTGTGGAGGATATTTTCTGGGCACACGTTGGCCCCCATTAATACCACATAAGCACTGTTTGAATGCCACAGTCTACCTGAGCATTGCTGCTCACCATGTCCACATCCGGTACTAGCAGCGTGTACCTAATAAAGTGGCCCCTGAATGTATACATTATTAGATATGACACTGACAGGTGGCTTTAAAAAGAGAAAATATGCGAACGAAGGAGTCAAATGATGATGTTAGGGGAGAAAAAATGACATTGAGAGCAGGAAGTGTGTCGTGCAGAGAGAGAGAGAGTCTGCTTTTTTTCCTACGTGCTACTAATGAAAACCATCTAATATTATTCATGAGTTTTCCTACTGTGCCTGCAGTCCAGCCATGGAGCTGCCATCCAGAAGACTATCACTTCACACAACATCTGACAGAGACACAGAGGGAGACGAAGAGCAGAAAAAAGGCAGCTGGAAGAAAGAGGGAGGAAAGGGATAAAGGGAAGGAGCAGTTAACAGAGGAAAAGAGGAAGCATAATAATAACAGAGCATGGCTGGAGATGAGATGGATGTGCTTCCTAGGGGGAATCATAATCTCTGTATGAAAATGAGTCACTTCTATTAAACAATGGAATAGGGTTATTTTGCTGACTAACTAGCTGATGAAGACTAAGGAATGTCGTATCCTTGTCATTTATTATCAGTTTCTATGCTTTTTGTTTTTTTGACCTTCTCGGTCTGTTCTTGTTGTGCACATCTATATTTAGACCATGTTAAATCAGTTGATGTCACACATTGTACTGCGTCAAGGAGCATATGTTCTTGAACTTGTATTGCTTGTTGCCTGGAGGCTAGAGCAGCGCCATCTTTGTATTTGAATCATGAAATACTGTGTAGAAAATGTAAAGTATGCGTGTGGGTGGGTGTATGAACCGAATGATCCCGAATACAACACTTGCTGAAACTGATAAACTTCAAAGTTTTTGATGGCGTGGTGGTAGAAATTTCAGAAGGTTCACGTCTTTTACACGATCTTTGTTCTATGATTGGATTTTCGTTGCCCAGTTCTCTGATGTGAAACGAGTAAAGGGCGAAAGTATTTGTCTTCATGAGTGTCATACAACTCCTTAAAGAGAGGAAATATTCAGTTACCTTTAGCCAAGATAAAGCGTCTTCAGTCCTGCCGGAATACCTGGATCATGTGACCGTATCTGTTCTTGGTGCTCATGTCTGAGTCAGTGCTAAGTGTTTATCAGCCTTTAGGCGATCACCATAACAGCAGTTTCTGTGCTGCAGCTGTACATTTATACTGCTACTGATAAGCTGTCTGGATTTCTATCTGTTGTCCCATCTCTGCATGCGGTTCTCTTTTCTCAGTGACCTTTTGTCTCGTTTTGTTTGACAGATTTTTATGTTGATATTGGTCATTTGAAATGGTATTCCTTTTCATCTTACAGTACAGTATCAAACTACCAACCTTTGTGCCCAAATGTACTCTCTAAATGTTAGGATTGTGTATTGATGTATTCAGAGAGGCCCATATGGATCTTTTTGTAATTCTGCCTTTCTACATCACTACACATTAAAATCAATCAAAACGTGATCGCAATACAGACAGCTTTAATTGAAGAGGTCTAATCAAATATTTAATTAGATGTTTCGGGATTACAGCCATTTTTATAAATAGTCCCCCAATTTCTGAGGTACAAAAGTAATTGAACAAACTAGCAGCATTTTAATTATAAGAAATATTTTTAATAGTCATGGACATCACCAATTGCTGTGTTTTCCTCCCTTAAGATTTCTGCGAGGCCTTTACTGCAGACGCCTGCAGCTGCTGCTTGTTTACGATTCTCTGCCTTCAGCTTTGTCTTAAGTATCTGAAAAGCATGTTTTATTGGGCTGAGATCAGATGACTGACCTGGCTGTTGAAGAATAGCCCATTTTTTTGCTGTAAGAAATTCTGGTGTCATTTTGCTTTTTGGAGTATGCTTTCGAACAGTTTCAGTCAGTAGTCAAATTACTTTTGAGATGCTAAAAATTGGTGGTTATGCATAAAAATGTCTGTAATTCCTAAACCGTTAATTCAGTGCTTTTGTTGCTTCAAACACATCTTAATCATTTGACTTTGTGTGTTGGTGTAAAAATGTAAAATAGCAAAAATCACATCATTGTTTTAGATTTAAGCATGTCAGTGACCAGTGTTTTATCTGTTGTCACTATAAATTTTGTTCTGACTTAAGATTCAAACATAGTACGATGAAGTGTTAAAAGACTTAAAGGAAGTCTGGCTTTAAAGAAGGATGAAGGGGGCAGAAAAAAAAATGTAAAAATGAGAGGATGAACTGAGGGGCTGCCCCAAGGCCAAGTATAAGATGTATAAGACTTATTTTGAGCTGTGAGTAATGCAAACCTGCTCTGATCCAAGTCTAAGAATAAAAATATAGAGCTGAAAATCACAACAGGTCCTCCTTAAAACAGTTTTCTCTTCTTTTTTTTAATCAAGATGTTATTGTTTCCCAGCACAAAGCAGGTGAAATGAAATTTTAAAAGACAAAAAAAAATCATCTAATATAATAATTTAGAAACCAATCCTTCCCAGAGATTGTTTAGCATATTCAATGGTTTTCTAGCCTGCAAAAATATGAACAAATCACATAATAAATAATTTGGTTACATGATTATGATGGAATTCAATTTGAAACAGATATTGAACACATGATGTCATTGTTTACCTTCTAATGGAAAATTGCCTAATATATGCTGTACATGAACATGCAGTGTAGCTTCTACAATGTGCAGCGTCCGAGGGGTCACAGTGAAAGGAAACAAGTACAGAAGTTTAAAAAAATGGGATTGTCACCAGGATTGCTCTCTGGCCTGTGGAAGATGGATGGATTTCCTGTGCCTTGCAGCTTTTAGTTATGATCTGTCTGTGTTTAGGTTTGCCCTTATCCTATCTGTTGTTACTCTGTGTCTCAGACTCCAGGCATGTGTTTCATGAACTGTGGGTGGCTTCCGTGTTTCTGGTTGGTCTCAACATGACAAGAATAACTCTGCTTTCACGAAACTCTGTCCCAGGGTGAAACTATAAATTTAGGGTTGAAAGCTGGAAAGGCAAATAGGACACAGCAGCATAACAAAAAAGGGGTGGGGGGGGGGGAAGACAGATGGGAAGGACAGCTGTAAAATGCAGAATCTAGAGAGCAGGGAGGGAAGAACAGGAAAGAAAAGAGTGTTTTGGAAACTTGTACAAGACTGAAGGCGCCTTGAGCCAAATACAACAATCGAGTCTGGTCACACGCTGATAGATGAAACGCTCACAGGAAACACTTAACTTCTGTCACTAATGTTGACGCTCTACAGCCTTTGGTCAGACCTGCGCCGCATTTGTTTATATTACATTTCAGATTTTGCCTTTAAGCTCTTTCTAATGTCATCTACTGCATTCATAGGTCCAGCATGTCCAATCTAATCAAATGTGCCGTTTTCAGTAAGATAAGCCCCGGCTTAATGTATTTAAATCCGTCATAACATTTTTTTTTCCATTATCTCATATTTCGTGTGTGAGCTCATAACACCATCCGCTGTCAGATTTAATTAGTAGGATTTTTATTATTTTCTCTATTTTCTTTTCTTATTATATGATAAATCCATAAAGACTTGCAACTTATTATTGTATATTAGCTCACGCTAAACCAGCCTTGGGGTGTTCGGCTGTCAGTGCTTATGCTCCATTGTTGGTAATGTGAAGAAATTCTTTAGCGAATGAAATGAATGCTAGGTTCTAAGCACTCTGCTTTGTCATTTGTTTCATGATTTCATGAAGCATGTGTCTGTCATACAGTGGTCTACCATGGAGTTAGAGGGGTTTTTTGTGGGGTTTTGTTTTTTTTACTGTCTCTGTCTTTTTTTAAAATTTTCTTTTCTTTTGTAGAAAATAAGCGATGAGCTCCTTGGCTGTAAAATTAATCCTGCATAGAAGTCTGAAAACTACAGTGTGAATAAACCTGCGCCTTTAAGTATAAGATGTGAAACTGTCATGGTCCTGGGTCGGTGACCCAGCGCTTTTAGTTTGTTATCATTTTCTAGATGATGATTGTTTAAGTTCTGAGTTATTTTCGATCTGCCTCTGAGTCTGCGTCTGTATCTGTCTGTCTATGGTGTCACCCCATCTGTTTGTGAATCTGTCTGTTTAGTTCAATGTCTTGTCTGGTTCCATGTATCTGAGTTTCCTGTTTTATTGTGAAGGTCCGTGTCATATGTGAGTGTGATCAGTATACGTTTCCCCTGTCCCGTCAGCCCAGATTCCTCCCAGCTGTGTTGCCCTCCTGTCTCTCATCCCGATTACTGGTGTGTGTATTTAAGCCCTGTGTGTTTTCCTGCCTGTTGCCGGTTCGTCTGTGTTCCTCCGTGTCAGTCTGTGTTACTCGGTGTCCTGCTCGTCTCTCTGCCTCTCATCCCTTTTTGTATCTTCTCAGGTTTGTCATTTAGCTTTCCCAGTTCAGGTCTTTAGTTTTGTCTTCCCTCTTGCCTATTTTGCCTTCTCACCACTGTGTAAATAAATCATCACCAGCGTTATCATCTACTGCCTGCGTTTTGGGTCCTTTTTCCCTTCAATACCACACGGCTCGTCTCAGCAGCCGTGACAGAAACAAAGACTTTCTTTCAGTGGGATTAAAAATCTGTAGCACCGTGTAGAAACCTTCTCTGGTGCTGATAGCTGTTTTCTGAGACTCACTTCAATCTGTTTCCCTCCCATGTGACAGGTCAGGCAGGTATTTTACTTTTTGATCCATTTTCCCCGACATGAAATACTTAGCACTTATTAACAGGTATCTGTGTCTGTGCATTGCAGCCATACAGTTTATCAATACATCTTGCTAACCAAGCTTGCTGACCTTGGAAACTGGTCAAGTGGAGGACAAAAGAGGCAGGTCTAAAAAGCTACGTACAGCAGATGAACACTATATGAAGGTCATGTCCTTAAGAAATACTAAAGAAATCCATTAAAAACCTGACAGAGGACCTGAGAGATGCATCTGGCCCTTCAGTTTGCTGTTTACTGAAGCGTCATCAAAAATGTCTCAGTGGAACGGTGACTGTCAAGAAACCACCTTTTGTTAAGGAAGGGAAATGGTTAGAAAAGGGGGCAGTATGCCAAATTACACAAGAACTCATGAAATACATGAAATACATTTAGAAATGTTTGGTTCAAATCATCCATATCTACAGAGGAGGTCAGGAGAGAGCTACAACTGTGAGTGTCTGCAAAACTGAGGGTCTGTGATGGTTTGGGCTGAATTTCAGCCACTGGTGCTGGAATTTTGAATGCAGAATAGTTCTGTCAGGTTTTGATCCACCATGCAAAACCATCTGGGAAGGATCTGATTGGCAACAGCTTAAATTTTCCATCCATCCTTATTTATAAAGCACCTTAAAACACAAAGTGGTGTGCACTGGAATTAAATAATAAAAATAGACAAGATATTTATAAAAAAGATTTTTCAGTATGACAATGATCCCAAACACACTGTGCTAATTCAATAAAACCATACTTGGATAGAAAAAACATAAGGGGACACTGTAAGTCATGGATTGGCCTCTCCAGAGCCCAGACCGCAATATTGCTCAAGCATTGCAATCATCTTGACAGAGAACAGAACAAAAGGCAACAACATTCAAAGAAGAGCTTTGAATGTCCTCCAAGAAACCTGGAGAACTTTTCCTGAAAACTACTTAACCCTTTAAAGCCGGTCGGAGCGAGCACGCTCCGTTTTGCGCAACTATTTTTAAATCCCAGTAGCACTGCAACCACATAAGCTAGCGCAATAATTTTTTTTGCATATGAAACTGGAGGAGTTGTACTTACATCTTATGCCATCAGCTTGTCCTAGGTCACGGTTTCCTTCCACATAAAGCTTTGCAAAAACTGCATAAAAAGCACTTGCAGCAACAAAAACATAATATTCCAGAAACACGCTTTGCCAATCCGATCAGCTGTTCGTAACACTTCCTACATTGAAATAGACGTCAGTGCGAACAATCGCATGTACGACATGACCTGCCCGAAACCGGAAGTGACGTTATTTTGCGGAAATGTAGTTTTTTTTTACCATCAGGGCCTTATGAGCCTATACTTGTGTTTTTAAAAGTTATGTTTGACTTTATGACTTTCTGTGTCGTTTCTGGGA
>NW_005187452.1:946838-955783 GCF_000239375.1 Pundamilia nyererei
GCTCAAGACATTTGCAAGTATAATAAATAATTGATTTGAATAGCCTACATTGACTTATGTGTATGCACTCATACACACACACACTGAAAAGATTCCTGTCAGTCACAACTTGTGTGTTTTAGTGATGCCCCCACTACTGGCTGTAATTGGCCTCATGAAGCAGGCTGACACTGCGGTGCTCCGGCTTGTTATCAGGCTGACAGACAAAGTGGAAAGGACAGCAGTATCACTCAGAGAAACGGACCTCGGAGGCATACGCATACTCACAAAAATACACACAAACACCACCACAAGTGGACGCACAGCTGTCACATGTCGCCGTTCCGACACAGGCAAGTTATGTGATGTGGTGAGACTAACCGATGGTGACGGTGAGGAGAGTGCACCTAAAGTATTGCCCTTAAAGGACAATCGAATTGGAGCTGGGTAGACAGATAAAATGAGATAATGGACGCACACAGTCAGTTTAATGCGATGAATAGAAAAGGATAAGACGACATCCTTTCACGGTGAAAGGTCAGTACAATGACAGAAGTATGCTTGAGCTGATTTAGGGATTTGTTTGGTGATGCTGAATTTTAACCGTCTCAAAAAGTGTTTAACATATATGGAACAGCTGAATGTTTTTGTTCAAACACTACAACTATCTGTCAGTACAGGAAGACTGGCATCGCAAGTTTCGAAATCTAAAATCCTGGTCCCATTCCAGGCCACCAAGACCTTTTAAGTCATCTCTAGCACTTTCTTCTCTCAGCTGGAGCATTTTTGTTTTTGTTTTTTAAAGACAGTGATTCAGCCTTTGAATATTTGATGTCTTTAATGCAACACTTTCTTCTTTTTAGTTAAGAATGTGCGCAGAATTAACACAACTTTTCAAAAATTCCTTCTGTCCAGACGTGAGAGCTTGTTGAGGTGTTCCCAGTGCAAGACGGCTCGCTACTGCAATACCGCGTGCCAGGTACAGTGTGTGTGTTTGTGTGTTTTAATCGTTTGGGGACAAAAATCAAGTTCTCATAATGTAAATCATTACATTTTAAAGTGTACACTTTGTTTATGGCTTGTAGCTGGGGTAATAATGGCTATGATGGATGTGTCTGTATACATCAGTGTATTTATATCCTCCTTCTGCAGAAACAAGCATGGTCAGGCCATAAGAGAGAGTGTAAATGTCTGCAGAGCCTCCTACCCAGACTTCCCACTGACTCAGTCCGTCTAGCTGCGAGACTCATCTTTGCCTTGGTATGTTGCTGGACTTTCCCACTGTTCAACTCAGTTAAACTAAATGTGCTCAAAGAAAGCTGCTTAATACCTTTCCTTTTATGCGCCATAACAGGCGGGCATTCCTGCTCTCAGAAAAACCAGACTTTAAAGAAATCCATGTCATGTTTTCTCAGTGTATGAAAGTTTGAAGGACTTTATCTGGGAGCAACAATAAATACAGCACATAATGCGCATCGATAGGAGAACGATATTTCAGTAACACCAGAGTGAACTGCTCAGCTTCTCTTTTTCTATGCAGTTAAGTCCGTCTAAGAGCAGCAGTGAAGAGCTCTACACTCTAGAGGAACATGAATCGCGTAAGTTTGTCTTGCAAGTGTCTGTGTGCGTTTTACCTCACTGTAATAAAGGTTATTAGAAAATGTTTGCTCTTTCACCTGTGTGTTTATTTATATATATATAGAGAGCGCGTGTGTGTATATATAATCCAGTTTTAGATGCTATAAGGTTTTCTTTAAAAAACCAAAATCACTGATTTGAACCTTTACAGAACAGGCAAAATGATGTTGACATGTCTTGTTACACTTATTGTAAGTGTATCATAAGAGCTCTAAATTTGCAAATTAGATTATTTTAAATGCTGAAAAGCAGAGAAGTCCAGAGCTCCCTCTCTCCACCCACCTTTTTCAGCTTATCAGGTGTTTCTAGGTGAGCTAAGACATGTAGTCTTGGGTCTACCCCAGGTAAGACATGCCCAGGACACTTCACTTGCCACCTGGTGGCATCCTTGCTAGATCCCTGAACCACCTCAACTGACTCTTTTCAGTGTGGAAGAGTAGAAGCTCTACTCTTAGTCCCTCCTAAAAGGCTGAACTCCTTACTCTCTCTCTAAGGGAGAGGGGCCCGGCCGCCTTTTTGAGGAAACTCGTTTCCGCTGCTTCTATCCGTGACATCATTCTTTCAGTCACTACCCGGAGCTTGCATCCGTAATTGAGTGTAGGGACATTGCTTGACCAGTAAATTGCCACTCATGCTCAGCTCTCTCACCACAACGAACCACTACTGCACTAATCCGACATTCTCAAATTCCTCCAGCAGGAGCACCTTGCAACATGCCACCCAGTGACTCCAAGAAGGCTGCGTACTCTGAACTTTTGTTCGGCAACTACAGATAGTCGAGACAAAACGGTGCAGGGCAACAACCCTCTCGGCTACCGGAGAAATCTCCAACATTCAGGCAGTGACCTGCTTAGTGCACTTATGTTTTCTGGAATTTGACAGTGATTATAATTAAATGGCTTTTAATGGCTTTTTAACAATAAGTTAGTCCACTGAATACCTGCACAGTGTTTTGCTGGAGGTTTCTTCTTGTTAAAAGGGAGTTTTTCTTTCCCACTGTTGCCAAAGTGCTTGCTCTTAGTGGGTCGCATGATTGTTGAGGTTTCTCTGTTGTGTTACTACAATATAAATGTCCTTGAGGGAACTGTGGTTGTGATTTGTTGCTGTATAAATAAAATTGAATTGAATTGGATGCAAAGCAATTCTCATTATGCACCCAAAAGACCTTCAGTATCAACATAATAGAAAAAGTAATAATTCATCTCAGAGAATGGATTTTTATAAAAAGACAATGTGGTTCCTGGAGCCAGTAGGTTTTTCTCACTGAGCCTAGCCCCAAGCAACTGGGCCGCTTCCTGTGGCAAAGACAAGTTTTAACTGTGGCTGAGTGAAGAACTGGGGGACAGATGAGCTACTAGAAGATGGATCACTAAAAAGTTGTGCATCTAGAAACAAAACATCAAACTTTTCTCTCTCATCAACTAAGCCAGTAAAACAACAGGCAGTATTTCATCTGAATGCGGTGCAGGTCTCGTTGCTGATGGCAGATTTGGGTAACTGGCAGGTGATTTAGTGTTGGAACTGTATCCAGAAATACTGACTAAACAGACGGAGCAGCCATCAAAGTGATCCTGTGGTTCCCTCTGTACCACTAGAAATCCAAAACCCAAGCTCTTTTTCTTTCCATTATTCTGAGATTTTCAACACACACCTGACAAACTGAACGAGATGCCCATGGCTTGTTTTGATTACCCAGTTTCATACCAAAATAAGCAGAGGACGCCTTTTCCCACAAACTCTGTTAGGTTTTGTTGCTGTTTGGATATAGTGAAGGATCCACATGTTTAGCATCTGGATCATGTTTACAGTTGCCACTCGTCAAAAAACATGATGCAATAGAGCAAAATGGATTTTTTTAAAACAAATGTTAGATTTTATACAGCGAATATGATGCAGGACAGTGTGACGGGTTTAACGATATTCTGCATTTATCTGGCAAAAGTCTCATTGAGATTGAAAGTCCCTTTACAAATGTGATTTAGCAGATGGCGTCAAACATTCTACCTACTTTACACATTAACAAATACGACTGTTAGATACTAGAAATAAGTGAAAACCTGCATCATATGTTATAAAATATCAATTTAGGTCCATTTACAGGCAAATTTTAGGAGTCCTCACATCATCACCTTAAAGAACATTACACTTTTACACCAGAATACCTGGATTTTATGAAGTGTTTCAACTACATTTGTATGAGTTTTTAAAAAAAAATGTTTTTACAGATCTAACTTCTATGCCTGAGAAGAAGAAACAAGGTCTTTCTCAGCTGGCGTCCATGTTAGAGCTGTACCTGCAACAGGAAGTACCTGACCTGTTACAGGAAATGGGATCAGCACTGCCACCTTCCTGCCAAGAACCCCTCAGCCTCATTGCCAAGGTCAGCTAAATGCACGTTTGCTTTTCTGCATAGTAAGAACACCTTGACACCCTCATCATGCACATGAATACGCAATCAAATCCCGTGTACCTCCATAAAAAGACACATCCCCTCCTCCTTGACTTATCCCACCGCACGTCTGAGATCTTCCGAGCATTCGTAATCAGATCCCCTGTGTTTATGTATTCCCAGAACAACTTCAGGTCTCACTCTCTTAAAACGTACCAGCTGTCTTCGGTGGAACTGAAACCACAAACTCCTGTGTGTTTATCTGCAATTTGCTCTTCCTCTGTTTTCTGTTAGCTTGTGTGACTCCTCGTCATTTCATTGTGTTTGAATTCCATCTTGTGCGCGTGTTCATTGTGTTTTTCCCACCACAGTGATTGCATGCGCGTTTCTCGAATGATTATGAGCCTTTTGATAACACAAAGGTGCAAATAAGCACTTCTTACAAAAAACTGTCATGATCGAAACAAAATACACCAACTTTCTTCATCCAACTTTTCTACATATAAAGCGTCATTTACATTCGATTCAAAGGAAGTCAGATTTAATCAGTGGTTGTTTTCTTTCAACAGATAGCTGTGGATGTATTTCAAATACTGTACTCGTAAGGCGAGAAAGGGCAAAAGTGTTTTGTGTTTTTTTTTGTTGCTCTTTTACGTTTCGCTGAAGATCGTATAAACAAACCAGACTGCTGTTAGTAGACTGTTCTGTGGACACGTGTGGCTAAGATGGAGGTTTTGGGTGTAAATCAGAAGCTACATGTTTGGAGAAGGGAAAGCTTCACATACCAGTATAAGAGTCTTCCCCTTTTATGAAAAGCGGTGGGAAAATCACTGCTTGTTCCTGTTTTGTTGTCAGTGGGCGAAAAAGTCTCGGCATCATTGAAAGAGCAATACATTTAGAATCATGCACGAAGAACAAGATGTCAGCACCTCCAGCAACAGAAACTCAAGCTGGGTGGTACAACGCACACAAGAGTGGTGAGAGATGTATGGAAAAATCTCACTTATGACGTTAATTCAAGAGAAATTAGCTGTTTACTTGAGAAAACCCACAAAAACCCAGAGTTGCACATGTTCTAAACTTCAGAATGATTTCATTTCCTCTAAGCTGATATAAAAGAGTGATCAGCTGTGACTGGAGATATTTAGTTGCAGAAATTGCTGCTGTGAATGTTGTTTAAGGTGATCTCATCACCGGTATATGTGACACGTATTATTACTGGTAATCCTTCTTAATGGAAAGTTTTCCTTTGGTTAGGGTCGCTCACAGGTCACTCACCAGGTTCACCCACCGGGGGGTATTTACAATTAGAGCATTTGTGCCACAGTGCAGTGACTCAGCGTCTGACTGGAGACACCAGCAACCTACAGACAGACAACAGGCTTTTTTCTCCTTTGTAAGCCCAGCCACAAAGGCCTGTATTCAAAAGATTGGCTAATGGAGAGGAATGTAAAGTACAGGAGTGCCTTGTTTTTGTAGAAGCACTTTGTGTTAAAATGGCTGTCAGATCGGACGTCGCCTTTATGTCCATCAATTTGTTTTGCTCTCTTTTCCTTGGTTGAGCCTCTGCATGCGACATGTTTGTCTAGAAAACACAAGATTTCGACAGCCAGTGCTCACTGACCTTTAAAAGCTTAAATTATAAAGTAAAATAAAGAAGTCTGAAGTGTCTAATTCAATTCAATTTTATTTATATAACACTAATTCACAACATCAGTCGCCTCAAGGCCAAGTACCATCTTCAAAACAATCACTTGAAGCCTGCAAATCTGGATATTTGGCATGCAGACCTGTGCCTCGTATAACAGCTGAGTTTTGTTGGATATGACGTATTCGTAAAGAGTTTATAATGTCAATGAAATTCACTATATAGTCATTAAATTTTAAGAGTAAAGCCACTCATGCTCACACCTTTTACCTTGGTAATATACACGCGATCAGATCTTACGAGGCTGTGAAATGACGGTTGAGTAATCGCTAACGCCGCTTATTTACACTCTCTGCATCTCTTATGTACTAAATCATACACTGCCATCATATACTGATGTGGTCATATGTGATCCATTGGACTAAATCTTTGGGTCTGGTACAGTTGGGTTATCAATCATTCATAATCATGAATCAAGCATTATGCATCTGTGACTGCGCTGTTCCTGACATATTATTCAGTTGGATTTTAAAACACTGTGCCAAGCTTAAAATGAAACCATGATAGAAACACATAAGTGTGGCGTCCTTCCTAATGCCACATGAGCTGTCTATGAAACCAGACGAGGTGGCACAGAAAGCAGTGGTTTAGTGTGTCTGAGAAATATCAGGGAGAAATGGCTGTCCTGCAGCGTGCATTATCTGTAATGTGCTGCATACTGATGGTAAACCTTTTTAACTACCTTTGATTGATTGATTGATTAATTTAAAATATCACCTTCAATAAGATAGGCTAATAAATAAATGTGCCACTATCCAAAATGGTGACTTATCGTCTGCCAATAGGGGGCACTGTGATTGCATGGCCAACAGCTGTATTTGTAGTGCAAAGGAGTCCTTCATTTCACTTTTGCTCTCTTATGTTTCATATTTGCTTTACCTCCCCTGCCTCTGTTGTTTCTACCTACTGTATGTTTACAACAATGTAAGGACAGTCAGACCTACTCTGTGTACTTCTGCCTGTCCTTATATTTTTGTCTCTCTCTTTCCTCATTATTCTTTTTAATGCAGCCCTTTCTTCTTCCCGTCTCCTCCTCTTGTGGTCGCTCTCTTTAATGGTCCTAGTACATAACAAATGAGGAGTTTATTATTGTGTACTTGGAGCATTCACTGTGCTTAACAAAACAGGTCATTACTGTGAGTGTGCTGTGTGTGTGTGTGTGTGTGTGTGTGTGTGTGTGTGTGTGTGTGTGTGTGTGTGTGTGTGTGTGTGTGTGTATGGGCATTTGTGTATGTATACGTGTGTGTTGGAGTTCCTCTCGTGTGGGGGTTTGTTTTGTTTTGTGCCATAAAACCATTCTTTAGGCTAATAGCTGCTCTATCCTGTGTGCTAATAGTGTCGTACAGAAACATACATGCACGCACGCTGACGCACACAAGGAAGCAGTCCCACATCATCATTACTGCTCTTAATACCCCCAAGAGGAGCAAGGAGGGAAGTAGGGAGAGTTGTATTTGTGTGTGCTACTACTGTGTACTGTGTACTGTCTGCGTATTCACAATGCTGGGGAAAGGTTTTAGACACCTAACGTGTTCTCGTAACACTATCACGGAGCAGCTTATCAGATTCTTTCTGCAGCACGATGGTGACGACAAACATGGAAACAGAAGAGCAACATCTTCAGGAACGCCTCCTCAGTAGAAGGTCTGCTTGCAGGAAGACTGCAGTGGGCATGCATCGTGTCTGTCCATGTGCTGTTTTTTTATCAGACTGCAGCAGTATAATAAGCGCAAATATGGAAGCTCTAACTGTGCTGCTTTCATTGTTTCTTTAAAGCAACTTCCCCACTCTGCAGTGTGTGTGTGTGTGTGTGTCTTTAGATCTCACTGTGTGTGTCTCATCTTAGATACTTGCACATATTTGGATTTATGTGTGAATTTCTTTTTGTGCTTATGTGGTTAGTTCGTCTTTGCCTATACTTGTGTGTATTGCTTAGGTAAATGTGTGTGTGTTCTCTAACCAGCCTGCGAGCCTGCGTGTGAACTTATTGTTATGCTGCATCAGCCCTCGCTGCATTGAGACCCATTTCTCACACAAACTCCTTACATGACCGACATGTTACCCCATAAAAAACACACTCCCTCACCCCTCTCTGTCTTCCTGAACCTGGCTCTGTGCGTCTTGTTTTTTCCCTCTCTCGGCCTCACCCGTTTGCTCCGCGCCGCCTATCATTTCTCTTCTTCATTGACATTCGCCCTTCTCGTTCCCTCTCTGCCCAAGTTTAGCTTTTGATATGAGGGTTATAAATAGCTCTTTAAAGACACCTCACAGGGCTGTTCTAACAGTCCAGTGCCACCTTTTGAATTTTAAAATCTTGACTTAAAGTAACTCAGAAACATCATAGAAAAGTCTCGCGCTTTAAAGCATAAAAATACAGTTTGTACTTTAAGATGATGTTAATGATTTTGAGCAGTGTGCATACAGTAATGCTTACTGTAGCATTATGCACAGAGATGAGTGGGTGGTTTAATGTGTAATCTGAAGATAATTATTAGTGAATATGCAGTTCCTGCTTGATGAAAATATAATATTTTAGTATTAATAATGGGGGAAGTGCTGAAACATGAGCTAGAAATGCCTCATCTATAGTAGCTACCTGGAGACATTGTTACACAGTGGAGGGGGGAGAAGTTGCCCTTAAATACATAGATGCAGTTTACTTCAAATGTGTTCGAACCACTGGAAGCACTCTGTTTGGTTTAGGGAAATGGTGGAAGCTTCAGAGGCTGTTTTGCTGCTGCCGAACAGAAAAGAATGTCTTTTGCAGTGAAGTGAAATGGAGTGTTGAAAACAATCGTCTGTGGATCCTTTTTTGATTGCTGGAAATCTCCACTCCCATTTCCTTACTTGTTCAAGCTACCCGCTTCAAGTATTCTGTAATCAAACTGTGCATAGCATCCCTGTGTTGAGGTGACACACTGTACGCTTTGCACACAAGCGCGTTACTGTAGTCCCTGCATTGGGTGAATTCCCATAATCTTTTCTGCATAGCCAAAAAGCTACAAGAAACATCACTGTGGGACCATGAATCCAGCTTCACACATGTCTCCGGGACACAGCAGGTGTTTGTGTTTGTCTGCAGTACTTTGGGCTGTGTCCCTAATATGGTGCATACAACTGTTTATCAGAGGAACCTTTAAGACCTCCTTACTGTTGGAGCTCCATTCTGGCTGTTCTGTCTTTTATTTAACGTGAGCTTAAAGAAAAAACTGGCTCATCTATTGAGAGAGT
>NW_005187452.1:956083-959230 GCF_000239375.1 Pundamilia nyererei
CACACACACACACACACATCACCGCCACCTGATGTCATGTGTGGACTGTGGCGCCAATAAATTTACACCCCTGCTGAAACTGCTTCACCTTCAATTATAGCAGCAGGAATGAGGAACGTGTGTGTGTGTGTGTGTGCCGGTGTAATCCTCAGTGTGTGTGTGTGTGTGTTTGTGTTGATTCTTATTTTTTGGTCGTTATAATTTTTGGTCTGTTTGCTTGCTGTAATGTAACTTGTGTATATCTGTGTGTAGGAGTAAATCTGCGTGTAGACAGATGTGCGCTGTAGGTGTGTGAGTGTAACTTGTTGTTTCTGTGTAGGAGTAATTTACTTGCATGGCTTTTCCTTATATTTATTGGCCATCTGTTGAGCAGCTAAGTGGGATGCAGACGCCATCAAACTACGGTACCGTAACAAATGGAAAGGTTGTCACTTACCAAACTTTTTGCATGGGAGAATGAAGTAAAACTTCACATTTTTTCTAAATGGATCGACTAAGGAATGCAGATGCATGTATGCAGGAAGGAGAGGGGATGTATATAAATGAGAATATTGCATTTTAATGTTTTTGCCTGTACCATAATGTTTCCTTTTGCTCTTATGGATGCATGTTTGCCTGTATCCGGCGTGTGAAATCATTAAAATAATCCTCTTGTGTATGTCTTAGTATGCTCGGCCTTATCTCTTCAGCATTTCCCTGATCTGCTGTTGTAGCTGCCAGTGCCATGGGTTCTACCTAATTAGCTTAGGCTTTGCAAAATCTCACACACACGTACAGCTTTGTGTAATGACTTGGAGTCCATCATCATGGGTGAAGTCACAAACAGTATAATGTGAAAAGAGAGCAAAAAACCATTTGTTTAATTGACTTAGATTGGCTGCATGTGTGTGGGCTCTCGTGGGGAAGAGGTGAGGAGAAGAAGATGAAGAAGGGGGGAAGGAAAGAAAACAAGGCGCTGAAATGACTGGCGGGCCATGGGAAAGGGAAGGAAACAGGAGAAGATGCAGAAAAAAGAGAGCTTGTGAGGAAAAAGATTTCAACAATCAAGATCAGAAACAGGGTTGAGGAGATTTGGAGAAGAAGAGTGGAGGACACAGAAAAAAGGGACAATCTGAAAGGACCGACTATAAATTGTTTTGAGTTTTTGATAAATCTGCATGCCAGATTTAAAATTCTGCAAATTGATTTGACCTGCAGTGTGCTGTAGAAGACGGGGATGTATGCTACATGTTTGAGCTGGGGGTAGGGTTAGCTTAATGAGAAGCTTTTGGCTGCAGCAGCCGCTATCTCTCTCTCTCTCGTCTCCTTTATCATCCCTCATACTGGCACTGCTCTCTCCTCTGTCGCTCCGGCATCTACAGTAATTACTGTTCTTTGGTGGTTAAGAGGAATGTAGACGGGGATAGAGCGCGATAACGTGCCAAAGTGTGAGTATTTGTGTATTTTGTTTAATTTCCTCCAGACTTTCCTCTAGAGGGATGTTCCAGGAAGTGTGTTTCCTAAGCTGTCTCTCGCAGATTAGCCTTTCACACCAGCACAGTGACCTGGCAAAGACCTGTTGAAGTAAAACGTTCTGTGCATGTGTTCCAACATGAGGTCATGGATCGCATCCTGACCTTCCACCAAGCATTTCAGCCTGCTCAGTCTGCTCAGCTCTGTAATAAAAGGGTTTTTTAATGGGATATTTCAATAGTGAATTGTAGTTTAGCATGTTGTTGTCATGTTACACAATCCTCTCTCAAATGAAAATATATTTCACATGTTTAATCAGACTAAAGATTTTCTATTTACACAAAAATGTCTGTGAAAGAAGGGAGGGAAATCCTTAAATCTTTGGCTGTTACACCTTTTTAATCCCTTGTGAAAAATTAAATGATTTGTGATGTATTTGTTTTGCATTAAGGTTGAAAACAGAGGGCAGCATAATTATATGCGTACATGTTGACATATTTCTTGCACTGATTGGTCACTTGCCTTCCATTAACCTGTGGGTTTATCATCGCTAATCATCATCACTCCTGTACTCATGATGCTTTTATTAGTTATCTCACACAGGACATATAAAGACTATGTGTTAAATGAAGGATCAGCCTACTATTAAACGGTGAACCATGTTGCCTGTTCAATTTTAAAATACTCTGTGTCATAAAAAATGTGCTTTCATAGGGTAATTGCATTATTTTATTCACACCGTTATCTGATCTCATTTCAAATACCTGGGCCAAAGCCACACTATCTGCAACACATTAATATCACTGATATTATAATACGAATACTATAATACTAACGTTTTCTGCCTACATGGATATAGTTTTCTTAAAATGTTTCAAATTAACTCTAAATATTTTAAAGACATACAGTCTGATTCCTTATTTACCGCTTTTTAAAAATAATAATAAAGACTGCTAACACACACATGCACACACACACAGGCACACATTTGTTTGTAACTGATTGGACAGACAAATATGAGACCAAACAGCTTTGGGAAATTGTTTAATCTGGTTATAACAGTTCTCCTGCCCCCTTGGGAAGCAGACTGTAGGTATGCCAGATGGCCAGTCTGCCACTGAAAGTAGCTTTTTTTTTTTTTTTTTTGTTATAATTTGGAGCTTATGTTTGGGTGTTGGCTAAATAATTGTGAGTATTTTAAGCCATTTTCCCAAACCGTGTATTTGGGTAAATTTCTCTGGTCATCTGCCTTGTAGGTTACATGATGTTTCCTGGGTGAGGCTGTGCCCTGTTTAGAAGCCTTAACACTTAGAGCACATTGTGCAGGTTACTTTTGCATACATTCAGTCATATACACAGTAATTTGGAATTAGCTTTTTTGTGCTGTTCCCCACTGTGTGGATTATTTGTCACATAATTAAAAACACTGAGAAATGTATAATTTGGATTTTCCTCTATTTAAGATCCCGCCGCTGTCGCCTTAATAAGTGCAAAAAAATAGTATAAGGGCATCATATTAAAAGAAAAATACATGGAGAAAATAGTTGTTTACACTGTTGTTAGCATGTATCGACTAACAGTTTGACCATTTTCTTGCAAAAAGTCCCATATGGAAAAGATATATATAAATCTTATAAAGTTTGTATCTGTCTTGTGTGAAACTTGTATGAAAAGCATACAAGAGTGAAAACAGAT
>NW_005187452.1:959664-962852 GCF_000239375.1 Pundamilia nyererei
CAGGTTTGCAATCGGTGCTTTGGTTCATGAAATACGGCTGTAAATATAGAATTTCTAATGGTACAGCTACAATACAGGGTTCAAGTACGCACTCGTCCACCCACCCATCCTCTCTTCCTGTTCACCTGTCTGCAGGTCATTAGCGGGTTAGGTAAAACTTCCTTGTCTTGTGGAGGCTGGGGGAGGGCAACTGCAGCCTGTAAAGTATCCAGCGGAAGAATGCTTAACCATCAGTCCTTTTATTTCCATCCTGAATATAAATGAGTTTCTGCAGGCTTCGTTCCCTCAGTCTCCCTCTCATCTGTCTCTCATCTCTTTCTTTCTCAGTCTCCTCTTAAACCACAGCCAAGCATGAAACAGCGAGTGCTGTTCAGGGACAGTGAGTCACACCTTCCCTGACTATCAACTTCTCACTCTTCTGTGTGTGTGTTTGTATGGGTAACATTTGTGTTCCTGCAATCTTTTTAAGTGGAAATGAGCATGAATTTTCTCAGAAACCCAAAAAGCCTATTTGCTGTAACTTATTATGAAGAGGATTATTTTTAGAGTCAGGGACAGGAAATAATCGCGTTTGTGTTTTTTATGTGCACTTATTTGTTGTCCCATAGTGGATGAGAGCTCGGTATCATTTTGTTTCTGGTTTCTGTTATTTTCCCTTTAATGGGCATTCATGCTGTGCTTCCTCTTGTTAAACATCAGCAACTCGTCAGGAACACAAATAAGACTTTGTGTGTGTGGATGCAGATAAACAGGCACACGTTTTATTCTCTCCATTGTGTCATCTCTGCTTCCCGTGCATAGACAAAGGAGCACAAATTAGACATGCTGTTATAAAAAAACAAAACAAAAACAACTTATATTGTAGGCTATAATTTCTTCCTAAACACTAAGTTGCAGTAGTTTTTTTTTTAATGATAACATTAAAACTTTGTGAACTTTCTTGCACAAGACAAAGATGATCATTTGTGTAGCCCACTTCCACACTATAGGCCAGGCACTGTGGTAAATGTAAATTCAGTTTTGAACTGAAACCTGGTTTTTAATTGTAAATAATTAAAAGTCCCAGCATTTTAGAAATGGAGTTATATATTTGCACTTAGAGTTATTCAACTTGGTGCTGATAAGAAAGTTTGTGGTGGTATCATGTCTGCAGACTAAATATGCATTTACATCCAACTGCCTTACTTAGTCAGACTTGAGTAATGATTGTAATTATTGGAACTCATATTTATATTAACATTTTCTTTCCCCCCCCAAAATCGGGTGTTATATAAATAAATAAATCTCAGCAATCAAGAATTCAATGGGAAGAGCACAGATTATTGACCGAAAAGTTGTAGGCTAATGCTTAAGCTTGTTACATGCACACTTTTCATTCTAAATGGTAACACTTTTCTATGTAGATTTTACAAAAGCCAATAGTAAATCGATCCAGTTTTAAGAATAAACAGACTAAAATAGGATGACAACCTCACTACCGCTAGGAAAAATTGATGGTAGCACATTGCAACCAACCAGTCTACAGCAACTTACCAGGCCTTTGCTAAGCTTGATGGCATCCTGAAGAGGTATTTCAACCATTTGATTCAGCTGTGTTGGAGTAGGAATGCATCTAAAAGCTGCAGAACAGCTCTCAAGGACTGGAGTTGGAGACCCCTGGTCTACAGTGTGTCTTTTTGCAGTAGGGGACCCCGCTCAACTGGTTTTATTCTGGTTATATTCCTGTTTAAAAACAAGGTTGCCAAGTGCCTATGTGATTTTGTGGTTAAACCACTGTCCTGCGGCAGCTATGTCAGTAGTTATTGAGGAGGAATTTTTGAATTTCCGTTACCAAACTATGAGGTATTGGCTAGATTTCAGATGAAAGTAGCAATGTGAATTTCAGTGTATGTAGAGAGCAACAGATTTGTGATTTTCTCCAGTTTATCACGGTTAAATGTCGTATTATCACAAACAGATTGCACGTAATGGCCAAGTTGACGCCATTTAATGGGAAAGTGATAGAAAATGGATCGCATACTGACTCCGTGTGTTTGGGTCCCTGTCTTTGAAACAACCTCAAAGGCAACAGGACTCCAAGCTTGTGGTTGCAGAAATTTTGGTCATGTTTTCTCAAAGTTGCAAACACCTCATTCCCAAAGATTTTGCACATTTTCAGAGCCAGCAAGCCTGACTGTTTGAGTAGAGGTATGTGCTCTCTTATGTCTCTGTCATGAAAATATCGTTTATGACTCTATAACTTCACCTAAAACAGTGACCATTGTAACAGACCAAATATTTTTATTCTAAATAAGAAAAGCAGTCCAAGTTTTCCAACAGGTGTTCAGTTGGGTTAAGATCTAGTGCCTGCAGAGGCCATAGCACATGATTTTCATATTCATCAAACCATCCAGTTTTCACTCATCCCATACAGATGTGACACAGATGATGTTTTGAAGAGGAGAATGAGTTATTCGTTAATCATAAGATTAATGCAAAAAGTGCTTGAAAGGCTCAGTAAGAATACAAAAGGATACAAATGTTTCATCTCAGCATAATGGGGATCAGTCGCTACAACTTTGTATTGATTTATTGAGGGGACAAGAATAACGGGTCACCAGCAAAATGCCTCCCACACTGAACAGAGCTTTGTGGTCACCTCACTGTAGGAGTCAGACATCCAGAACTGTATGACATCTAAGCATTCGCTCACTTCGGTTAAGAAATACTTGTAAGATCATATCACTTTTCTCTGCTTCTCTGTAGACTGCTGCTGTTGGTTTTGCACCTTTAAGCACACATATGTAATGTGTACTTTATGAATACATACTTGACGTTCCTCTATAATAACTGTCAGACTGCTGTTACTGAGGCATTCTCACCAGCTCTTACATTAACAGTCTTGTAGAGGTTTTTGCACATTATCCTAATGCACAAGCACCAGGGCATTAAACGTGCACCACTGACCACCAGTTGTGACTCTGTGTGCTGTTGTCTTTCCAATACATCTCAATTCGTAATTTACTTTGAAGCAATACTTCTGGCCGGACTTCTCCAAGCCGTGCCCCAAACATGAACTTAGTTTCAGTATCACTTTGAGTGTTCTTGGTGCCACCATGAGAAATATAGAAATAAATTAGTCATTTTTATGGACAGAGCCCGATAGGTTGCTAATTACTTTATTGTATCAGACGCCTCAGCTGTGTGAA
>NW_005187452.1:962932-970587 GCF_000239375.1 Pundamilia nyererei
TGTTATAGAGAGAGAGAGAGTGAGAGAGAGCGAGATGGTGTCTTTCTATTGATTGAATCTGGCAGAGCAGGTTTCCTATGTGTCAGCAGTTTTGTTCACCCGAAGCCAGCCAGATACAAAAAGAGACAAAACCACAGAGGAATGATGGCAAGTAGACAAATCGGAGACAGTATTTTTAATTTTTTTTGTATTATCTTCTTTTCATTTCAGTTTTTCATTTCTTTTTTTTTTTTGCAGATTATGATAAAATGATTTTCTAAAATGGACTTACTTGCTAAGTTGGCATACAAAATATCTATCAAGCAATTGTCTTTCTTTAATTTACATTCAACCTCACATATCATCGCAGTTAAGTGATTTGTGTATTTCACCTCTTAGAGAGACCAAAGGGGGATTTCGAATTTAATGAACCCCTCCCTGAAAACACCCCCAGGTGGAGATGAAAAGAGTGTAAAGGAGTGGGAGGGGAAGATGACAAGGGGAGGAAGGACAAACACACAAACACTTGTGTCCCTGTGGCCTAGTATATCTAACATTGTGTAATTACAATGGGGAGTGTCTTTAATTGACTCCTACTGCAAACCCCTGGAGTCTGCAATGAGAGTATATATGAGAGAGTCCATCAATACGAACAAATATTGTAATGCAGCTCTCCTTCGCTCATAGTATTGTGTTTTTATGGATATATTTTATTTAAATAAGAATATATTTATGTGTATGTACAGTACAATATACAGCGGCAGTGAGACAACTGCTATGCTGTAACAATACCAGATGAGTCAAAATAATAGCAGCTGGGTGTTTGCTATTATGCAAAATTAAAAATAAGCATTTTAATTTAGTATAAAAAAAGAAACAGTTTAAGTCACCAAACACATTTTCAATCTTTGCTTTAAATCTGCGTGTCATTATTCTCACGTCATATTGCCATTCAACTTTCGCAAACTCACCACATCACAGATTTAGCTCTAAATTTATATTGGAGGAATTTCATTATATGGCAGGTTTCTGCAGCCCAAAGATATTACATTTTTTTTCTAACTAATACGTGTTTTTCAATTATTTTTGTGGTAAAATGAGCATTTTCTAGCCTAAAAAATTTAAAACGATATAAATTAATTATATTAAACAAATATTAAATCAAACTACAATTGATGTGTCGTTTGAAGGTGTCCAAATTGAATTGTTACCACCAAACACCGAATCGTTGATCCAGCCTATGGCTCAAGGCTCTATTCACGCACTTTATATGCAAAACGCCCTGCACCACCTGGTCGAGATATATATAAAAATAATCAAACACTATGCGGATTTTCACCTATCATGGGGGGTCCAGAAACGTAGCCCCTGCGATAATCAAGGGTATACTGCACATCTTTTTGAAGTCTCTTATAAAACCCAAATATATTCTGTCAGTAGTTTTTGGTTCCACTTGATTCACTTGATTGGTTTTAGTCAGACGTGGGTTTGGGAATTTGTTTACTAAACAAATTCAGAAATGAACTAAGTTGTAAACCTCAGAATTGCTTTAAGTTACTGCTTCTAACCAGCAGTCTCAGAAACAAATCCTGTGCTCGTGCTATTCTTGTGGTAGGACCCTACCCTGCAGCTCTTTCAGTAGAACAATGCCTGCAAAGACACTGCCACAGTAGTGCTACCACACAAACATGCACTAAATTAAAGTCTAAGTGTGCATGTGCATGGAGCTAATATAGCCATTATAGCCATTAAGAGTTTTTAGTGCAGAACCATCTGACCTTGAGGGTTAGATGTGGCTCAGAACGCAGAGCAGGGCGTCGACTAAACGGAAGGTTGGTGGCTTGATCTCTGGCAACTCCAGCCTTGTATCAGTGGGCGTGTAAATGGGTGGATGAAATGTGCTATATAAATAAATTTGGCCTTGATCTTGACCTTGACCTTAACGTGTACCAAATACTGTATACGTGTCCTACAACAGCCTAGTTTAGCTTCTTTGTCTGTGACCCTTGTCGCACTGGGTTTGTTTGAGCTGAGCCTGACTTTTTTTTGTCTCTCTTACCATAAAGGTCAATTTTGGTATCTTACATCACATGATGCTTCCCTGTGGTTCATATCTACCTTTACTCTAATCAAAGGAAATTAAATTGTTCCTAATTTCGGGCGAACTGAGCACAGTGTATTCACAGCGGCGTGAAGTGAACTGAATGCTATAGCTGATGAATGGTCAGCCCTACAGGCAAAGTGTGTGTGCTCATCAGTTGTATTGAATCGGTTGTTGCTAGTTTTCAGTTGCATTCATCAGTCTTGCGAATGTCATTAGCTTCAGGCTACATGTAATCCAATTTTACCGCATGGCAATGATGTCTCATAATGACAGTCGCTCTGATATCGACTGTTCTTCTAGTGTAAGTGTCACGACAGATGGAGAGAGGTGTGTTATGTACTTTTTTCAGCTCCCTTGTACAGAATACACACACACATATGCACACACAGAGTGCACTACTGTCCTTGTAAGTCAAGGACATCTCCTAGTTTCACAGGTGAGGAAACACAGACTGATTCTGACACTGAGCGAAGAACAAAATAGAGAGGAAGAGGACAAGGAGAGAGAAGAAAACGAGGATTAGTGTAGTAGGTGAACAGATGAAGTTGGAGGTATAAAAAAATTACCTACAAATAATGAATAAGAGATCTTTCCAGGAATATGCCACCTCATTGACCTGAAATTCTCGTGTCCTACTTTCAGCTGGAAAAGAGAGGTTCGCGAGCTGTTCGCAAGCTCCTGCTTAGACTTAGTCGTGAGTCACACCAAATCAGATTATTGTCTAAAATTTGCAGACAAACAGAGTCACCGTTGCGTGCTTAATTTCTGATTAACCAGTGGAACGTCTGCAACCCTGGAAAGCATTAAACCCTTAAGCTAAACTTGAAGTGGGAATGTAAGACTAGCGCTCGCTCCCTCTGTCTCTCTCTGTGTGTCTGCGGGTGGGTGTTTCCTCCCCAGTTAGCTGACATTTCAGAGATTAGAGGGTTTTGATCTTTCATTTCACATCACAATCTCTGCTCACCACACCCTTTTTGCTGCCTCCCCCCTCTCTCTACCCTACCATCCTTTTACTCCCTCATGCTTTCATCATCCTATGGTTGTACTGCTGGAAAGGCCGACACCTCTCTGAAGGAATGGGCAATGAGCTGGTGAAGAGCAGAGTCGGGGGGGGGAACAAGACGAAGAAGATGAAGAAGGGGATGCATGGGGAAAGATGAGAGAAACGTAAGATGAGTTGATTATGGAAGGGGTAATGGAGGGGAAAGGTTGGGGGAAGGTGGAATCAGATGGAGGTTCGGATGTTGAGCTGGAGATATTTAGAAGTCTTCTTTTTTTCTTTTTTTTAACCATAATGGTGAAATTTAGCTTTCTTTCACTTTAAAAACTAATTAATCCTTTTTTTTCTTAAAAACACACCTAATATTTAATATTTTACATGCTACAGGAGCTGAAAATGCCATTAAACCTGTTATTCTGAGATGGTTTGGGTTGCGATGGGCTTCATATTTGCTTGATGGCCCTGTACTGTATAAGCTCTTGTTAAAATGAAGCCCCCCCCCCCAGTTTGTCCTGTCTTTTTGCCTGTTAGATGAAAACTTGATGAAACGTGGACAACTGTCGCGTGCGCTGCCGCGGTTAGGGATAACAAGAACCCCGATCTGTAATTGTGTGCAGCATTGCTCTGCCACATCCACATAGCCTGTAATCCAACAGGGGTCCGAGAAATGAAAGCCTTCTTTGTTTGAATGCATGTGTTTTGATATCTGACAGCAGAAATGATGATTTATGTCACTTGTGAATAGGGTTTTAAAAGTATTACCTATGTGTGTGTGTTAACCTTTCATCTGCCGTCATGCACTGCCTGTTTGTTGTCGTTTCTCCACACATATCCCTGCTGTCCTCACGCTTTCTGACTTTTCTCTGTTGAGGTCACCATTAATATCCTCTTCCTTTAGGGAGATCTGTGAGTCAATAACTCACACAAACAGACACACACTAAAAAGCAGGGGCTGACAGTCTCGCTCCATGATACTTTTCCTTTCCTTTCCTTCTCGCTCACCTGTGTCCCGTTATGCTTTGTGTATACTGTCGTCGTCACTGCCCACAGTTTTTAAATGCCGTCACAGTGGATCGCTAAGCCATCAGGCACACACAGGCGCACACACTTTCCCACCATTCATGGTGATGACATGGTTAGCCACGGCAGCCACCTCAGTGCCAGGTACAGCTGGTGTGTGTCAGCTCCACTGAGCAGAAAAAATGCTCTTCCAGTACACTGCACAACAGACGCACTGGTTGCTCTGATGCTGGCAGGCAGTGTCTTCTATTTCTAGTGTCACTACACTATAGCGCGAAAAGTAACCAGCAAAACTGGATGTTTAGCTTAAAACACTTCCTGCCACCTACTGTAAAATCTCATGAGGGTTTTTTTTTTACTGAGGAAAAAGCTTCCAACAACTGACAGGCGGTTTCATTATGTTGAGAAAGGAAGCAAATAGAGATAGAGATGTATAGCCTTATTTTCTGGAAGATCCTCTTCCAGAAAATAAGGCTATACATCTCTGTATAGCTGCGATTCTGTGGTGCTGGGACTGAAGGGTTATTTATCTGACCACTGCGAGCAAAAGCTATAGGCAGAGCCTCCCTGCAGGAATGACTGTGTCATATTTCCATCCGTGCTGTTTGAAGCTGCTGGTAAAAACTAGCCTCCAGACATCACCTGTTGTTGTTGACTTCAACCCCACAACACCCTCAGTGTATGTGAGTGATTGTGTATGTGTGTTCATTCTTTGTTTTTTCCCCCTTTCGCCTTTCATTGCTCGCCTCATTGTTTCTCCCCTTAGCTCTCCCTCCTTCTTCTTTTATTGTATTTCCATCATCTTTCACTCTAACGATGCCCAGATTTCCTTAAGCTGCCTCAGATGACTCATAAAGATTCATAAAATTAAAAAAGACAAACAAACAAAAAAACATGGACTTTTTTTTTTTTAAACTTGCTGGCTTGATAGCTTTTTCCCCCCAGGTCTTTATAGCAGATGCTGGTTAGCATATCAAAGCAACATAATCTTATGGACAAATCTGCTTGATTTGTTCCAGTCAAGATTAAATGACTGACTTTAGCAGCAAAACCATGTCATGCTGCTTCGTTGTTGTGGTAGGAGCACGGATGGCAGCACAACTTGGAGTTCTCTGACTCGTTTCTGTTAGAGAGGTACTGCTTCTAAAAGTAGGAAGTAGAAGAACACAATACAGTATGTAGATTATTAACTCTGGAGACAAATAAGGTGATACGTGTGACGACATTTACTGCCACTGGCCTGGATATCCAGCTCTTCAGCTAGGCTGGTCCAATTATTCCTCCCCATTTGTCAAAACTTTTCTGTCCTCATCATATTTGCCTTTAAAGGACAGAATTCAATTACTGAGACTTATGACTGTGACTGATATCTACTAAATTATAGGAGTGTATAAATAATTTAATGAGTAATGTATTGGATGCACAAAGGTTTTGATAGATACAAATAAAAATGGCCTTTTTTCTCTCATATCATCCTTTATTTTGATTTTTCTGGCACATCTTTATACTTTGTTTTAAAATATTGCTTTTATTTAGTATCGTCTCGGTAAATCACTTCTAGCTCTAAAAGCAAAGGTCTCACTCTGCTGCCCGCTCATTTATCATTCAAAAAGTAACAGAGGTGCTGGCGATGATAGTTTCCAGTATTGATATGTATCAGCTGGATGACCACGAGAGCAGATAATCATTTTCGGACCATCGAATCCATCTTTTCTAATCGAACTCTCTCGTGCCTTTGAGCAACCAAACAAATCAGATTAGAGTGAAGAGGATCAGCAGATCCCAGATGACCCATTCGATCTTGAATCTTATTTTCAGAGGGTAGATGGTGACTTAAATGATGTAGTTAATCATTTTTGATTGTAATTGACAACCGATTAAGAAACATCCAACCACCTTTTATTTGCCTGACCCATGTGACACTACAGTTTCCTTTTTCTTCAGCTCTTTAGATCAAAATTACAGGCTTACAGAGGTGGTTTGCAAAAATGGTTTTGATAAGGTACGTGTTACTACAGCACTGCACTAATGTAAATCAGCAGGTGGTTTGCAGCATATCCCGTTGTGCTTGGGACTGTGTTTGTGTGGTGGATCCTCCGTGGATGGAACTGTGCACCAGTGTTTCCTGGTCTCTCATGTTTGAATCTTGGAGTTTGAACACAATGTAAACGACTGGGGCTCCTCATGTCTTTCCTTAGCATTCAAATCCAGTAGGATTTATTGTATGGCTGGTTGTAATGTCCTCCAGGGGTGGGGCACTACGGTCGGGAAGCGCGATTTCCATAAGAGGGTCTTTTGATCTGCAGCAGGATTTAGTTGTGTAGTATATTTCAACGTAAGAGCCACACACCAGTATAAGGGCTTTGTCATATCATATCTTACGTAATAATACCAGTATACATTTTTCCGTGATATAAAAATGTCACAGTGTGATATAATTGCTATAGCAACGCCATGCAATTACGTTCCGTCCTATGCGCAACAAGAAATGCCCGGATATGTCTGCGAGCTGTGAGACTACTGTGTCCGATTTAAACAGGAGCTACATAAACAACATCCAGCAAAGAGCAATACTTTGCAAAATGTTCAAGAAAACTGTGCTGAAACTGGAAATGGCAGCAGTGTCATCAGTGACAGTAGCTCATTGGGAAAGATGGCTGGAAAATGCCCATCGTTTACTTACTTAAATGCTGTTGTCTGGATTTTCTCTATTGTTAGAAATATTATTGCAAGTTTTCTTGAAATATTCTGTTAGTAGCCTAATAATTTTGAGTCTATGTCGCCCGCCCCGAACCAGGATGCGTTTTAACAAGACGATCAGTGTATTTATCACTGCATTTACGATTAATGTTATTTACGTTTTTTTTTGTTGTCATGCGTGACTTGTGGAAATTGAGATGGTGATGGTTTTTGAAAGAGCTGAGAGTGTGGTTCATTTGTAGGGAATTTTATCTTTCAAAAGCAAATATAAATCATACCTAATTTATGTTGCTTGGGTCAAGTGGGTGAGAAGGATGGGTGAGTATCCTGCAGTGCGAGTTTAAATTCAGTATTTTCTGCAGTCACTGAACCATTCGAATAAATGGATCCTGAGCTCAAAAACTATGATAAGACATTTGTCTATAATTTCTGTCATTTTATATGGAAATTTTATCTTCAGTGTATGGCTTATTTACTAATTTTAAACAGACTGCTTTTACAGGCAAGGCATTGGTGAAAAGTACAAATTTTCCTAGCGAAGTGTTACAGCCCAATAAATTACTGGCTGAAGATGTTCAGGACATCGCTCCAGTTCCATTTCCAGCAAACTGAGTAACACTGCTGCTCTTTCATGGCCTATATCTGTAATCTTCCTCCTTTTCTCTGCTTGATTATCATGTTTTTCTCATTTCCCACTCCTTCCTCAACCCTTGTTTTTGTTCCCTTTCTGTTTGTCTTGGTCTATGTCTATTTTCTCTCTGCTCTCTCTCATCATCAGTTCTCACTTTCCCCTTCTCTTTCCTCATCTTTCTTTTTGTAATATTCTCTGTCTCCCCCAACTCTTTTTTTTTT
>NW_005187452.1:971469-990305 GCF_000239375.1 Pundamilia nyererei
GTAGTTAACATACATTTTCAGTAAATTACCCGACTGTAATTTACTTTGCAGATTTGCTTTAATTAGCATTAATGTGTCAGCAGTTCATTTCAGTAATTCAGTCATTTACACAGGCATGTACTTTTATCTGCTTCCTTATTTTCCATGATATGGCTCAGATGTTTTTAGACTGGATGCCATTCCTGAACTGACTTGGGACCAAGGCTAGGAGAACACTATCTTGTGACCACTGAGGCTGGGTTCCTAGTCTCAGATCAGGGATCTTTTTCATGTCAGGCAGTTGTGTTAACCACTACACCACCGAGCCACCAAATTCACAGTTAATCACATGTTCGGACGCTTCTGTACTTCCCAAGAACATGCAGACTTTATTTTGTTATTTGTAGACTAACATGTCAATTCCTATTACTTCAGTAAATTGTTTAAAGAGAAAGAAATGTAATAGATGTCACCCACCGGTTTTGAATACCACATCTTCCATTTACTCTTTTGAGATAATTTTTCTAAGCCAAAAGTTTCTGAAGTGCCAGATTGTTAGTTAGCTACAGATGCAATGCACAGGCACACATGCTAATTAAAGGGCATTTGCATCTCTGGTTAGACTCAAACTAGCAACCTAGCACCCAGGTGAATGTGTTAACCGCTAACACTTTACCCACAGACTAATTATGTTCTCGCGTTTCACTCATTAAACAGATTTCCTCGATGGTCGGTTGCTAAAATGCTCCAAAAGAACCAACATGACAAACATGTTTAGTGACTCCAGTTAGTGGAGGGGAGCTCTAGCATGCACAGTTGGCTGCAGCCACCTGGACACCTGGCAAAGTGGCCACACTCTTAACTCCCCTGTGTTAACAAGGGTGGAACCATTCATAGAGCCAAATGTTTGTGGATTTTAAAAATGAGAACCTTTCACTTTTTTTTAATGCTCCCTCCAGTGGCCGTTCTACAAGCTGCAGTTTTCAGCACTTCTCTGATTCAGAACTGCAAATCCTACAGTATTAGTCAGAATTTAAGTAAACAAAAGCAATGGGTCTTCATCCAAATTGCGCTCACGGTCAGGCTCGCATTTGTTGTTTTATGGGCAATAACATCCCCGTAACATGAGCTACTAAATCGGTTTAGCCCTGGAACTAGGTATTAGAAGTAGTGACGTTAAACATGAGAAAGAAACTATTCACCAACATGAGTATGCTTAAACCTTGAACTTGCATAATTAGTTGTTTATGTGCTGTTTTCCATCTTAATTAGCACTCGCATTGACATTTACAGGAGTTTTCTCCCTTAGTTTAAGATCTGAGCATGACGTTTTAAATGTTTTTTTCATCGAGTTTTATTAGTTTTTCTGGTAATATTTTCAACTTCACAGTGTTGTGGAGGCATTTACTCCACTGGGCCTCAGTGGCTGTCGTTATTTTAGCAGCGCCTCATCTTCTTGTTCTGTCTTTTCCAACATGTGTGTGTGTGTGTGTGTGGTGTGTGCACGTGCCTGTGCACTGTAGGAGATGGATGAGCGTAATTTCCATTGGCCTAGGCACTGCTTTATCACTATAGTGTGTGCACACATATTGTTTATACATACACACATGGCCCAAGGCACTACTTTATCACTATAGGAAACAAACAGGGTTTTAAATCAAAAGCAGATTACATTACACCCCTATACATGTCACAGCCAGGCAGGCACACATACACATGGACACACAAATGTTGAAATGGGACTTCACACTCTTTCGTGTTCAGGGCGCATGGACACTTAAGGTGCATGGATTGGAGCCACAGTCACAAACATGCGCTCCAGTGGTGGATGCACCTACGTGTGGACGTTTGGGTTTGTTTTTTCATTCTTATTGAAATTTTCAGTCAACTCTATACAGGATGTGATTTTACTGTGTTTATAAGCACTGACGCATTTAATGGAAACAGTGAAACATGCACAAAAATAATGAATACGTCCTGCATCCATCTTCCTCGACAGCTGTCCTGTCTCTTTGGTACGTGCTTGGTTATTTCTCTGAACATGTATCCTTTCATCTATTCAGTGAAGTAGTCCCTGTTATTTTTTTTCTTAAAACCTCTAACCTTGAAGCATTTCAAATAAAAATAAACTCAGCAGATGATCGGTTGAGAAGCAGAAACTTGTATCTCCACACACATACGGGCAAAACTGAGGGCATGTTCATGAAGAGCACAGCCAGATAGCAATCAGAATAACTGGTACAGTTTTTCCTTTGATTATGAAGTTTAATCAGTCTGGAAAGAATTCTTTTTTTTTTACATTTGTTCTTTTATTGCTAAATCTTCTCTGAAGTTGCCATTATCTGCTTCACCTCTGAAACATTACATATAAATTTGGTCTTTGCATTACCGGTCTTAAAGAGTTATTTAAAATGTGCTTTTAGAATCCAAGGCAACCTCACCACAGCAGATCATCTGCCTCCATCTAACCCTCTCCCTAGCATCCTCTTCTGTCACAGCAACCCTCTGGATCCTCTTTTCCTCCTGCCTGGCAGCTCCATATTCAAAATTCTTTGTCCAATATATCCAGTAACCAAATAACACATTTTCAGACAAATCTGGGGGGTTTGGGCAGGTGACAAAAGCCTGGATAAATGAAGAGTTGCCTCAGGAGGGTCGTCAGACAAGTCTTTGCCAAGTTTAGCATGCTATTTTTGGCAAAATAGTCAAATAAATAAATAACTAAAATCCATGAACTCCATGAACATGAATCCATGAACATAAAATCCTTATTTATTCTGAGAAAATTCTGAGATGGAGCATTTGCTTGTTGTTAAACTGGGTACCTAACCAACTGAGTGAGAATAACAAAAAGAGTTTCATTTAATTCTTTTCATCAAGCATCTATTCTTACTTTCCTCACTGCCTGATTTGCCTGTTCCCATTAGCAAAAACGTGCTATTATTTGATTTGATTTATTTAAAGGTCATAGAATTTGCGCTCTTGGCTCACTGAAATCAAAATAAAGGTTAAGTTAATCACTTAAGTTACAATAATGAAAAATATTACCATTTAAATACTGAACAGATCTTAACCCACATCACTTGAGTAGAAACAAAAATCTGAAAATACATCTGAAAATCTGTGTTTGGAAAGTCAGTGTTTCAGTCGATTATCTGTGTTACCAAGCAGCTTGTGGTAGTAGTGAACTTTCTGCCTCACTGACTGTTAAAACTATCCTCTAAATCAGCGGTTTTTGCGCCACGAACCGGTTTATCCCCGACAACATTTTCACAGACCGGCCTTTAAGGTGTTGCAGATAAATACAACAAAATAAAACTAGTACCGGTACAAAAAAAAAGAAGATTTATTCATAACACACGTGAAACGACCCAGAAAAACAGAGTAAACGACAAAAACGATAACAAACTAACGCTAAAAACCCTGAAAACCATACATTTCACACCCGAACCTCAACTCTCGCGGCCCGGTACCAAACGACTCACAGACCGGTACTGGTCCGTGGCCCGGGGGTTGGGGACCGCTGCTCTAAATCACATTTACACGAGGAGGAGGCACACTTAACTGTGCGGGATAAATCTCCAATCCCTTATGTGTCTACAGTAAAGCTCTCTGTGCTGCACTATATTCTGTTTCTAATATGAAGTCACTTCTTTGCTTTGCACCGCATGCTTTGCAAAAAATAAATAAAAACATGGCAGGTTTTCATGTAAGATGAAAAGTGGCAGACAGACTTTAGGTTGGATAGAGTCCCATAAACAAGTCTGCATTGAATTCTGCTGGAAAGAAAAAGATTATGAAGGCTGGTTGTAAATACTAAGGCACCTGTTTAACACGGGTAACATGAAAGACATGAAAAAGTAATCGGTTAAAGGGAAGAAAAGAGCTTGTGCAATTATTCCATTCAACATGTTATTATTTGTCATTATGATGCTACAAGTAAAAAAAAACCCCACAGATACTGTTTATTTATCCTCTGAACCATTGTGTGGCATCCAAAAAAACTACACACGTGCTCGTGTGATAATGCACACGCACAGCTGAAACCGCGTTGCGTCGGTAGGTAACTATTGATTAAATACTATCTGTGCCATAAAATCACCATTATCATTACATTCGATTGTCCTCAAATGTGAAGAAACGCACATGCGGTGTATAAATGGACGAGCTGCTTTTGTTGCAGTGATTGTTATGTGTAAGCATTTAATCACGCCTGAACGCTCAAGCACACACAAAACAACTCAGAGAGGTATGCGCACGGATAATTGGAGGAAGCATTTGGCCTATAACCTGATGGCCGTCCTGGAGTGGGAGATAATTGAACTTTTACAACCTCAGGGAACACGTGTGTGGGTGTTTGTGTGTGAGAGAGAGAGCATGTGAAATCCAGAAGTAGAAAAGCTGTTATTTATGTGGATCATTAGACTGAGGGCCTCTCCTGAATTTGAATATTCGTACTAACCTTTATTATTTACCACAGAATTATTATTTGCTTCTTACATGACAACGCGCCATAAATTACACTTTAAAAATTGCTTTTGTAACCGTCTATTTGTGCAGCCATGGTAACGGTCACGCTAGGAAAAGTTTAACAGCTGTCGCATTAATGTAAAGCAGAGGGCTTTTCTGTTTTACTGTGTCATGTCGTCTTTTTACGAACAGCTTTCATCAAAACAAATTAAAGCAAAGTGCATACAGTTACATATTATAGCTGAAAAATGGGAAGTTGTTCGAAAAGGCTTAGAAAGTCATGTTGCTTTACAGGTTAAAAATAAACTGGCATTTCAGCTGTTGTGACTCTGGATATGATTATTGGAATGGCTGAGTGTCCAGTTACCTGCCTCTCAGCTTCCACTACATTGCTAAAAACCTGTTACTTATTTGTCCCCCAAAATGTCCAAACTCAAAACTTTCATGCCTCGGGCCTTCCCCAAGGGCACATATTCAGTGGTTACAAACGTGACACTGACACTAACCTATAAGTGCAGTTTGGTGGAGTTGCCTGTTCTGCTGTGCAGAACCCAGTGCCAGAGTGGCCCACGGGAGGACGGGGACATTTCCCTGTGGCATGAGGGAAATTTATGGCTTTCTATTAATCTGAGCAGCAATATGAGTTAACAAATAACATTTGCATGTCCTATGATGGTTGCGTTCCTAGTGACTTAATGTACATCCTTCTTCCAATGGGATAAAATACCATGTCACAAAGGTCAAATCATTTCAGACTGGTTTCTTGAACAGAACCATGAGTTCAGTGTACTCAAATGGCATTCACAGTGACCATACTGTATCTCAGTACAATAGAGCACCTTTGGGATGTGGTGAAATGGGATTTTCTCGTCATGTATGTGTGGCTGACAACTGTGCAGTGCTGTCATTTAAATATGGTCCAAAATCCCTGAGGAATATTTCCCAAACCTTGTTGCATCCATGCCATGAAGTTCCGAAAGCAAAAGGTCTAGAATTGGTGAAATCCCTTTGCTCATTTTCATTACTGTAACCCATTGGCCACAAACAAAGCCCAAAATAAAAAATGTCCAAAAGAGGAGCAAATCAAAAGTCCAAAATGACATTAGAAGCAAGGGAATAACAAAGAGAGAAAAGCTGGAGCAAAAACAGATGTCTTGACAAAGGGCAAGAAAATTTGACCAATCATGATTGAGATACAAATGAGATGTATGATGAAGGTGAAAGCAGTCAACACAGGTGATAACTACCAGACGGGAACTGAGACTCAAAAGGCTTGAGTCACACAGGCTTAAAAACATGCCTGCAGCCATCTGGCAGCTGATTGTGAGAGGAAACATTTGTATTGGTTTAGTATTGGTAAATTAGTATGGTTGCAAGTGGTTGGAAGTTGCTGGGAGTTGCTTTGTAATCAATTGATTAAGCCCCATTCATGCAGACCTGTACACCAGTCAAAGACCCCTGGTGCACATCTGTCATCTAGCAAATCCAAGTTAGTTGTTACATGAATTTGGTTGCATAAAGGGTGCTGCACCAAAACCTCCTTGCGATTGCTTTAGTTGCTAGCAGGTTGCTTGAAAGATGCTGAATGATTTGCACTCACTCGACTGAGCTGTAATAAAACCTGAAAGAAAGTAAAATGCAAACTGAAAACTGTTTGCATCTCTTTCAAATAAAACTTGCACCTTGTGGAATTAGGTTGTTGCAGCAATTTCTCAACTTTTACTTTGAAGTAGAAAGTTGTCTGTGTCCGGTTTGCACAACTCTGAGAGTAAACGGCAAATGGAAATGCGGCAGTCTGCTGGTGAACAAAGCAATCACAAAGAGGTTTTTGGTTCAGCACCCTCTTTTTAACCGATTTCACCTGGCAACCTCCAGTATCCACTTGGCAACTGATCAGCAAATACACATTTTTCCCTTGAAACTGGAGGTCTTCAGGAGGTTGCTGACGTGTCTCTAGGCATTAGTGCTGACGTTTAGCAAAGAGAAAAGACAGAAGGAGGCAAAAACACAGAAAAGTCAGGAACTATCACAAAACTATCAAATTCCCAACCTGAAGTAATTTTAATTTCCTTCAGTACTTTGATAGTATAAGAAAAGTGATCTTTGCTTTCAAAATGAAATGCTTGCTTTCACACACCAGTACCCTTAGGATACACATTTCAAATACTTGCACGTACTTTTATTGTGTTTATTGCTGTAAACAAACAGTAAACACCAAGTCACTGCTTCTCAACATGTGAGATGCGTAGCTAAGGTAACAGGCAGCATTATACGGCCAGACCTATTCAGGAATATTCAGACGCTTTTTGCAAAATCATTTTAATTGATTTAAATGTAATAAGCTTCACACTAAAGATTCAAATCTTAGCTTGTGAATACCTTTGCGTTCCCCGAGGGCTGAGAATAAAAAAGGTGTTTTAGATAAAAGTTATGGGTGCGGTAAATGTACGGAGGAAAAGCCATTCAGAGCTGACTAACTGCTGCCTTCAGAGTGGAGGAGGAATTGCTATTCCCTCGTGAACCACCCTTTGATTCAGTCCACGGCAGAGCAGTCAAGCAGTAAAAACTGATTTTTCTACAAAGAACACTGCTCTGAAAACAATAACCTGCTCTTTTTATCATTACCCACCTCTAGAACCAGCCAGCAGACTGTCTGCCAGGCTAAACTTTTTTTTCTTTTTTAGTTTTCTTAGTTCCTTGTTTACATGATTAATATCTTGCTTCCTTTTTTCTTACTTTTCTTTCATCACTGCTCTGCCAAAAAAAACCCCCCAGTACTTTTATAAAGGGAGTAGCAAGAGATGGAGCAGAAAGAAACAGAAACTGGAATGACCTCACAGGTCACGTCGAAAGCAACAGTAATACCGTACGTTTTGCAGCTGTAGGCCACACTAAGCTATGATTTTGGGATAAAGACTGAATCGGCGTGTGTAGCATGTAATCGTTTAAAAATCAGTGTCATGTAACCTTTACCAGTTTAAAAAAAAAGAAGGAAATGTTTCACCTTGGAGAGATTTTTTATTATATTTTCTGGTGTTGTACTGGTGCCCAACGGCTTTCCTGACACAATTGACTCCTTATTTAGTTTGTCTTATATTACGTAGCTAATGATAGAAGGTAAGATTAGAGAGCTTTGGCAGCAGCCTAAATAACGTTTTGGTCTCTCCTCTAATTTGGTTCGTCTCTACTACCAGAACACACTGGGCCGCCTAAATCATTTTAGGTTTTTAATAAGGTGACAGTTTACCGTCACCAGGCAGCTGAGTCAGGGATGTAATTTATAAAATGTTAGAGGAAAGTGTGTGAAAACAATCATAATCTTCTCTGTCAGAGAAGATTTAGTGTTGCTTTGACTGCTCTTGAAGCACATATAATTTTTTTAAAATAATTATATTTTCAGTCACAGCAGCATGTTAATAGCAAAACCTTGAACATACAGTAATTTGCTGTTCAATATTTACAATACCCCAAAAGATAACGGAAAGAGAGAAGAAAAACAAGCAAACAAACAAAAAAAACACCAACAACAAACACAAATATAAAAATAAAATGTATAAGGGAGATTCAGTGTACAGCTAACTACGCTAGTGATATAGAGATTTGGTATCCGGTCATGATAAGGTGGTCATTTTAAATGTTTCCATGTACATTAGTAATGGCTGCCATGCCTTAAGAAATTATTGATTGAACCTGTCAGTGTATATCTCATCTTTTTCAAATGCAAAAACCTCATGAGCTCTGCAAGCCACTGTTCATGTGTGGGAGGAGCTTCCTGCTTCCAGGCACCTTGCAACGAGTGAAGGAAAGGAATAGAATTCGAATAGTATTTTGGCAGAATGACGGTTTAAGGTATCACCGCAAAAATAGCCATTAGAGCAGAAGGATCATATTTAACGTTATATATCTCTGAAAAGGTGTTGAATATAGACACCCAGTAGTTATGAGGATTGGGGCATCCCAAAAAAAAGTCCGAAGGAGTGACCCTGTTTCTGCTTTACATCTGTTACACAGGGGGTCAGCTCCCGGATAGAACTTGGCTAACTTTTCCTTGGAGATATGTAATCGGTGTAGGACCTTGAATTGGAGGAGCCCATGCCTGGCGCATGTAGAAGAGGAGAATACCCTATGGAGAAAAAGAAGCACATATAATTATAACACATGCACACACAAGCGCACGATACTTTTACCAACTCACTAGCTCTAGTATTTTGCCGTAAAATACAAAGTAACACAACCAGAAACAAGCTAGTGTGTTTGCATGTGTGAGTTATAAATGGTATGCTCCATAAATGTGCTTCCATTTAAATGTACACTTGTGATCTGAATGTGTGGGTGGGTGTGGAAATGGTAGTTTCAGCTTAGTAGCTCATCGGCTGAAAATGTGCCAACTTGACAAAAACACATGCAGACTTTCTCTACTATTTTATTTCAGATATGATTGGGTATCGTAATGGAAATAAGTCATTATAGAGCAGGAGGCAATCTCGTGTTCGATTGCACACAGATTGAAGCTAATGGTGTCTGTGTGCGTGTGTGCGGATGAGAAATTTTGTGTGCACACACCACATGAATACTGTGTATTTCATTGCGATTATGTGCACACACACACAGATGTGCGTGTGTCTGTGTGTGTCTGTACAGTACAGCGCACTTTCCAAAGCTGTTGCTTAGAGCGCTTTTCCTTCCACTGCAGCGTTCAGTAAATGTTTTCCCAGAGTGCACCACTCTAGCTCAGCCCGCCTGTTTTTGGTCGCACTCAGCAACTTTACTAATGAGTTGACTAACATGTTTAGGCAAATTTCTTCTCCTCCCTCCTTCTTGTTTCACACGTCTCTTGACTTGTTTTTATTCTCTCTATTAATGTATTTCTTATGAGATCTGTTGGTGACAGTATCAAGTATCAACAGTGACTCACCTCAGTTGGAGTTTTATCCTAATTTTTATGTTTTTATGCCCCCGTTTACATGACGATTTCAAGCACCATTATATTTGTGAGTTCCTTCTGCTTTTGCTCATCACCGGTGTGGGAATCATGGATTCCTCTGCATCTCAGCCAGTCGCTTCTGTGGGGAATTGCTGCCAGGCATCCAAGATATTTGGTGTGCAGGAGATGTGTCGGTGTGTGGGAGAGGTTTGTGAAACAGGGCCGCTGTTGGATGCCTCTTCCACAGTTATGCTCACCGGTGTTCAGTTACTCTGCAACAAAGTTGATGAGCTCTGGGCAAGTGGCAAGTTTCTAATCCAGTGTAACAGCCCCTGTGTCCTTGCTTTAACAAAAACTTTACTTCAGAACAAGACTGATTCCGATTTGGAAGTTGATGGCTTTGGGAAACGCTTTCTCTTGGTCAGAGACTCTTCAGAGACTAGTAAATCACTCAGTGGAGGCTTGTGTCTCTATGGCAATAAAAACTGGTGCAACACTGATTATCAGGGAGACTTTATGCACAGCTGAAATTGAACTCATGTTTGTATACCTGCGACCCTTTTGTATATATTCAGCTGAAAGCCAGGGTTGACACCACCGGCAACTTTTTTTTTTTTTTTGCATGATTTTAATTGCATCAAACCATTAAAATCTTAAGTAACTTTAACAGTACATTTCTTGTCCAACACAACTCTCAATCTGTCTGAATCTTTACTACTGATTTGTAAAGGGGAATTAAAATCCTATCATAAAGCTCCACTCTGCACGTCCTGCAAATCGCCCCTAAACGAACTTGTTTGAAAGTGCCTGTGTTGGCCTGGAATAACAGAGAACTGTCTGCATACATTATATCTTGTGAAGATTTGATCATTCCACAGAAATCAATTTTCATTTATCCAAATAATAAATTATGGATCTTCTAATCTGTTAAAGCCTCAATTATTCAGTGAAATGTAAGTTTGAACCAAGGGCATGTGGATAAATACAGGGAGGCACAGAAGAAGGTTGAAGAAGAACTCAAGCTTGGTAAATACAGCTATAAAGATATAATCATTGATGAGGATGGAGTCTAAGAACATCTTTAATATTCATTTTAACATCATCATTTTAGTAGAAAGCAGTCGGTTTTTCAAAATGTAGCTCTCGGAAAAGATGTTTGCAGGTTACCATGTGAATTCTTTTCCAGGGGGATCAAGGACAGGAAAGCCTGAATGCTTATGAACTGTGCTGCACAACTAGACGGTATAGTTTGTCTTCTTTTTTACACTCCAAATTCATGTAATGATCACAGGCCTGTGGCACTTATATCTCCTCCAATAAAGAAATTGTTTAAAGAGATTACTAAGTATGACTCTGGCACACTTAGAAGATGCACAGACTTGTTTTGAATATTTTCTTCCTCCACTTTTAATTGCATTCAACTCCACATCTTATCAGGGAGACTTGAGAGGATTCATTACATTGATCCTTGATCTCTCTCCCTCACTCTCGATTTTCGAATTGTTTCTCCTACCCTCAAACTTTCAAGCTGCCACTTTAATCAGTCTTCATCTGTTATAGCTTCTGCTCTTCTCTTTCCTTTCTCTCATTCTCCATCTGCAGTTGGCTGTTTTATGCTTGTTTAAACAGAGATGGACTCCTGGGGTGTGTGTTTATGTGTGCACTTGCATTACTCATGTTGTGGTGGCGTAAGTCTGGAACATTGTGGTAACTCGTCTTCCTCTTAGAGAACAAAACAAATCCCTCATGTAAATCTGTCATTAATCTCTAGGGCGAAGACTTGGTATAAAGCTTAGCAAGTAGTGGTTGCGGTAAAGGGTTAGTAACTCTCTTAAATAAGACTAGTATTATACTGGCTTGCAAATGAGCACATAGTTTGTTTCAACCCAGAAATCACTTTAGACAGTCACATTGTTGGGACATGTGCTCCTCATGCATACAAATAAAAGAATAAAAAATTGAGAAAAATATGCAAAAGTGTGAATTTAAAAATGAGTATCATGGCTGTTATCATATCATCACTATATGTTATTATATTTTACATTTGTTTTTTTCCTTTTCTTTGCAAAGAAGACCATGAAATATAGCCATACACCCACATACTATCTAAACATTAACCTGCCCTGCTCTCTTATATTAGCTAGACCTTCCTAATAGCAGGTTGGCCCACTTTATTCTTTCCGAACTGCTGTGATTCTCTGTGGCACAGATACAACAAGGTGCTCCAGTACATCCCAACGGTGCTCAACTGGATTGAGATCTGTGAATGTGGAGGCTATTTGAGTTCAGGGAACTCATTGTCATGTACAAGAAACCAGTTTGAGATAATGTGAGCCTTAAGACATGGTGTTTTATGTTCCTGGAAACATCCAGAAGATGATGAAGATGAGTACACTGTGGTCATAAAGGGATGGTTGTGCTCAGGAAAACGACAGGTACTAAGGGGCACAAAGTGTGCCAGGAAAGTATCCCCCACACTACAATCTTCTATTGTTCAGTTTTGATGAGCCTGTGTGAATTCTAGTGTTAGTTTCATGTTCTTAGTTGATCCTCTGCTGCTGTAGCCCACCTCCCTTGAGTTTTGACATTTTGCTGGCTCAGAGAAGCTCTTGCATAACTTGGTAGTATTAAGTGGTTATTTGATTTACTGCTGTCTACCTATCAGCTTGAAGGAGTTTGGCCGTTCTGCTCTGTCGTCTGACATAAACAATGCGTTTTCACTCAGAGAACTGCCGCTCACGTATAGATGTATACTCAGACCAGGATGTCTGGCACCAACAGCCACACCAGGTTAGAGACATTATACACAGTATACCTTTGTTAGTGCAACTACAAAATAAAGAAGAAAGAAAACCAAGGGAGAGAAACTATCACTTATTTTTCAACACGCAAATCCAGCAAAACTGTCTAACTTTGTTTGAACACAGAACAAGTTAAGCAGTCAGATTTAGTGACAGCAGTCAGGCAGAAATAATCACTGCATGTAACCTAAAATAAAGCTAATGAAGCTGAATACACGCATGGAGCTGCAGATGTAACGCTGTGCACTCTGATCATAACTGATTAAACTGCACTGTCAGTTTTGCAGTCACCGCTGGAGCCGGACATCAACTAGTACTGTGGCTCAAACTCGGACTTTAAGCTATAACATAATGTTGCTCCTCCATGGTGATTTCTGCCTGCAGTGTCAGAACACAGCTGACAGACTTTTGGCATACAGTGTACTCTGTAGTTGTAGCTGCTGGTGCACACAGTTGACTACTTCTGAGGTAACCTCACACTGACACCAGCTACACTGTACTGCAGTCCTGTGTATTTTTGATAAAATCTGAATTGATTTTATCTGAACAATAAAAAAAAAAGTAAATCTAAAAAACAACACAATGCAAAAGATGAAATTTTATTGATTTTTATAAAAAGCACTTTAGGGGATACTTGTGTATACTTGAGGAGATGGAAGTCAGTCCTGTTTAAGAGCTGTTAAAAATTCTTGTCTGACAGAGTCTGGTCTGAAAAAACTATTCAAGTGGATGAGAATCATTTCACAAAAGGAAGATCCAAGACTTTCCTTTTCTGCAGAGGATAAGCTCATTAGAGTCACCAGAGATCCCCAATTAATGACACCTCAGATTAGAGCTCACATCAATGCATCCCAGAGTTCAAGTAGCAGACGCTTCTCAGCATCAACTAATCAGGCTTTCATGGCTAAATTGCTGCAAAGAAGTCACTTCTGAAGGTTATTAGTTGAAAAACCGAACTGCTTTGGTTCAGAAAATTTGGATTGGTTAGGCAATACAATGAGTTTGTGCAAATGCTGGCTACTTTAAAGAATTTTTTAACTTCATTTAAAAAAAGTTAAAGTTTATTATTTCATAATTTCAATTTTCAGTGTGGTAAAACCACTATACGAGCGGATGTGCCCAGACATTTGACTGTTTCTCTATGTGCATGCAACAGTGTCACAATGAGGAAAAAGATGTGTAGCGCTGTTTCTCCCCCGTCATATTTCCACCGAGTTTGTCTGCCTGTCTATTGAGAGATGAAAGAACCATGATTAGGTCATAAATACTTTATCAAAGCATCGATAGTCCGTACACACACACACACACACACACGCACGCACGCATACACACAAATGCACAGAAGGCACTCAGATACGGCCTTTGATTGGGTCTGATGGCCTTTGTAGTAGTCCCCAGAGTGACAGTAATTGAACCGATTCCAATGACATTAGAGACATAAACCACCCAGTCACAAGTTTTTTGAGGCAACATGACAGGAGAAAGCAAACCAATGCAATGCCTCGATGTGAAATGACAGGACCTCCCACTCTCCACCATCCCAGCCTCCCCCACCCATCCACTTAGAGATGTGCTACCCGTATACGTTTCCAAAATGTCACTGGAATCATTTTGATCTGCCCCTCCTGCCTGAATACTTAATGTTGCACAGAAATTCACAGTGGAGTCCTGCAGCTGACTGTAATTTAAAGTAGTTGTACAGGTTAGTCTTTATATCTCAAAAGGTTGCATGTGCTGGGCTAGTGATGCCATTCTTGGGTTTTACCTTTGAAAGGTTTTTAATATTTTGAGGTTTAGTTATAGAACCAGATTCATACTGAAAGTTAAGCCATTGACTGAAAAAATGGTTTTATATCTTAAAAGAGTTGAATGGATTTATGAATTGCATGTGTGATCTGACTAAAAGAATAGTCACTTGGAAATAGATGCAAATGAACTTTACTTCAGTGGCGTAATTACTTATCTCTGAATATGTGTGTCTTTGCGAGCGCTATTCATGACCTTACTGGTAGGCTCCTAAAATATGGAATCTAGAATTTGTGCACACACGCAGACTGTGACATCTTTGATCTTATTTTCTATTTTCCACATCACTAACCACACCCTTCTTCCACACTCATCTGTCTACGCTTCTGTTTCTTTCTCACATTTATAATTTCTCCAGGTTTCATGATCCAAAACGAATCAACAGAAATGTTTCGACAGTAAGAGAAATAAATGGTCAAACAAATAAATGGATGCAGATTGAGATTTTTTCTGCACCCTTTTGCCACAGACACAGAGACAATTCCCTAAAAGATATTAAACAAAAGTAACCAACTTTAATTTGGAAGAAAACGCCTCCGGGCAAAATCTATGCTTTGGTAATTGTGTAATTCTCCACAGTGGGTATGCCAATATCTGAATCCTACCAGGCCTCTAATCCCCATTAAGAGCTCCTTTCAATTCATTTTCTGAAATACAATTCATTTGCTTCAGATAGAAAGTAGCCCTGTAGACACTGTAACATATCTCAGTGTTTCATCTACCCCAAACTGGGTCCTCCTCACACACACTCGACCACAATGTCAACTCATATCAACCCGCACTCACTCACAGCTGTAAATGGGTCTCATTATTATCAGTAAGGACATAAATAAGCAGGTAAATTGTGGGAGTCCCTCACCATCTCTCAGAGTGATACAATCATCACCATGGTTACTGATAGACAGTGTGTATGCATAGCCGTGTAGTCACAGTACCTGCTGTTCCTTTGCATATGAATAACATCTCTAAAGCTAATAATATTTCCTCTAGGCAGTTAGAAAAGCTAGAAATAATTATTAAAATAGAATTTAATTTGTGTTATTATTACTGGTTAGTCCTTATGTTACACAATGATGGATTACTGTGTTGAAGTGAAGACCTAAATGCAGGATGCAGGGGGCAGGGAGCTGAAGCTGAGCTGAAGTGAGCTTTATTGTTGATACAAAGTCCAAGGAATGAGGGGAAAAACACAGTATCCGGAATCCTGAGGGACTAGGACTAATGCAGGGCTGCACACAGAAAACATTCATGGGAAAGTAACGGGTATGTTCACTGATGACACAAAAAGCATTCGTTTATATAAATGAAGACAGTCAGGATATTCATAACACATGAAGTAACTAAAATGCATACCATGTATCCTTCAAAGTAAAACTAAAAGTATTACAGACATGAATATTAAGGCTTTACAAGATGTCAGACTACAGAACATAGGGCACACAGGACATTAATCCTGAAATGAGAGAGATGGAGGATAGAAGAGAGAAACACTGAGGGAAGTAAAGGCTACAGCTAACAGAAATCTAAATAATAACCTAAACATGGAATTGCAAACCTGAAAATCATCACTAAAATAGTAATAAAGGGAAAACTAAAATAAAGGAGTCAGTGAACTAAACATAAACAGATTTTTCTGCTAGGGAAAAAGTAACCAAAACAGAAATGCAACAAAACAAAACTCAAACTTCAAACTCAAATATAGCAATAAAAACAGAGTTCAAGCTCACATATATAAACCTGGTAATTGAAACTCAAATACACAGAAAGTCCTGTGACCATGACACTTTAAGGTGTCATATAAGAGAGCAAAGATGTTCCATCGATCCTCATGTACCACTGAACCAGGTCCAGGCAGTCTAAACAGAGCTGCATCCTCCCTCTCCTCGTCCACCGCCTCCTTCCAGGGTGGTACTGATGTGTCCAACCAGTCAGGAGAGACAGTCCACTGTGTCCTGCTCTGCTTTGAGTTCTTGTACTGTTAGAATATGTCTGAAGCATCGTGCTTGAAAGACATCTTAGAGAGATTCTAGACAGGTTCTTGAACCACCTGAATTGGCTCCTTTCCACACTAAGGAGCTGTGGTTTTACTGTGAGCACCTCCCAAATGACTGAGCTCCCCATCCCATCTGAAAGGCTGAGCCTAAACACTCTTTAAAAGAAGCTCATTTCCACAGCTTACCTGCAGGATCTCATTCTTTCAGCCACACAGCTCTGCTCGCGGCAATAGGCGATTGTAGGAATGCAGATCGACCGGTAAATCAGCAGCTTTGTCTTCTCACTCAGTGCTCTCTCCACTGCAACAGACTTCCACAGTGTCACTGCCGACACCAGATCGATGCTTATGTCAGTCTCCAGCTCTGTGCCTCACCCACTCTCTCACAGCTCAAGATGATATATTTAATTTGCCCAATGAACTTCAAAGCAGATACTCAGAAAAGTCTGTAAATGCTGACAATTGAAAAGATGCTACGAGTTTTGGGATGATCTTCCGCTAGTGGTGTATCAATTAAATGATTAATTTCAACGCTATATAATTAAAACCAGCAAATACATTTTGCAAGATCTAAATCTTTATATTTGAGAGGTAGCAGAGTACCAGCAGCGTTTCACATTTCAGACTGAAGAACTGTTTGTTGAGACTAAAGAACATGTTATAGTGACAGTTACACTGAATGTTTCAGTTTCCTGACTCAGATCTCTTTCTTTCTGATAATAGCTTCTGCATCTGTAGAAGAGTAAGAGAACAAGGAAAGAGGCAGAGAGTCTGAGAATCAGAGGAGGTCGATTTTTGGAAAAGGCAGGACTTGATTCTTAAGCTTGTGTGTACGTGTTGCTGTTTGGGATGCAAAAGATGTCCAATAGCCGCTGCTGCAGATGTGGCTTTTCTCCAAGATTGATTGTTTCCCTCAGGGAGGGAGATGGTGAGTGTAAGACAGAGAAAGATTTATGCCCAGCTCAGTGCCCTACTACTGTTTGTTTAAATGTTCTTCCCTCTATCTCTGCTGTCAGTAACCGGTGTTGCCTTTTCCTAATAAGGTGAAAACGGCAAGGTACTCAAATACCCTCTTTCTGTTAGAAGACAGGATGACACTTACATTTGCTTTTACCCTCTCTTACTCATAGGTTTACGTATGTGATCTGTTTAATGCTACTGTCACACTCAAGAAAACTGTGGTTGTAGACCACAGCACAACCAAAATTATGATGTTGCCTTTGACATGGTTGCTTTGAAAACAGGGACCAAGGTCTGTTAACACTCACAGTCGGTTTCCATTTTCAGAGTGCCTTTGGTGCATCAAGATAAAACCGCACTAAGATAGTCTGCTATCAGGTTTTGACTTAATGTGGTGAAGCTGGCAATTGCATGCAATCTGTTTATGATAATACTGCAACTATAAATGTGATAACTCTGTGAAAATCGCAAATCTGTAGCAGTCTACATACAAAAATTCCCATGAAGTTTTTACATTCAGAATTCAGAAAGTTCAGAAAGTCAAACACAAATTCAGAAAGTGCTCCTAAAGTAGTTACATAGTTGCTGCACAATGACAGTTTAACTTCAAAATTAGGTTTGCAAACCTTCCCCAATCTGTCACTGATTCCAGTCAATCTGACAGCGATCGTTTGAGGACAGGTCACCTACCACCAAGTGACACGTGCAGTCTGCTTGTGATTGAAAGTGCCAAACCAGAGGTTGAGGGTGTTGTACACTCAACCTTTGGACAACCTGGTCTCACAACTGCTTACAGATGGTTGCCAAATAAGAAAAAAGTTTCACCAAGCAACCACCAATTTTTCCTAGTCACAAAGAGGTTGCTGTCCTTTTGCATTGACATTAAATGAATAGTCAAACCCAGATAAAGCTCTGAGCCTCGTGTGAACGGATATGAAATTGTTAGTTTCTGAATGAGTTTTAAGGGAATGGTGTTTGGAAGTTTTTCTAGCAAAAATGACAAACACTTTCTGGTTCCAGCTCCACAAACAGGAAACTTTGTTGCTCTGTTTACATCACTGTAATCTGAATATCCTTGGATTTTGGACAAAGTGCGCTGTGTTTATGTGATTTTGGGGTTTGGGTGTTTTTTTTTACTGGACAGCATGATATGATATGTCATAGAGTAGAGGAATAATGAGAAAAATAACTTCATCAATAACCAGAGTCTTAGTTGCTGTCCTGGTGGTTTATTTTATGAATGGGGTATGTGTGTGTGTTTGGAAAAATGGGCTTTTTTGGTTACACACATAAACACCATTGTTTAGCAAAAAGCATTACATATTGCACTATTTTCTACACATGCATTTGCCAAGTATTGTGAATAAGAACAAAGAAACCAAAGCCAAGAGGACTATTATTTTCTTATATGCGCTGTTTAATTCATTAAATGAAAATCTAATGAAAGTATGTAACTGTTGTTCTCTCTTGATGTATTGGAATTCATACAGAACATGTGGCTCTGCTGTAAGATGCATCTGTACTCTGTGCTTTACAGTGCAGATGATAAATGTGTGCGAATAACAATACTGTGTGTGAGATGATGAAAGAACAATTTGTGTGTTGTGTGTGTGTGTGTGAAAGAGAGGAGTGAGGGAGGAAGATTTAGAGCAGGATTTTTCATTTTGTGGTGAATCCATTGAGTAAAAACCATCATTTCCCATGAGGCCTGACTCTAATGGTGTTTATTACAACTGCAGATTCAAATCGAATCAATTTGACGTGTTGACTGGTTTGAATATCAGTAGGATGGGAACCATCTGTCTGGGGCTCACTTTAAATTTCACCCTCCCTCCCTGCACATCTCTACTTCCCTTTAATTTTCCCTAGTCCTAATATTACCAATGTTAGACTTATTTATCTG